>NW_005842074.1:933589-1051069 GCF_000455745.1 Alligator sinensis
CCTCGCGCGTCTAGCCGCGGCGGTCCCTGCCGCCATGGTTCTGGCTCCGGCCCCACTTAGTTTTCCGGGGGTAAGTCTTCCCCTCCGGGGTTCTGCATCGGGGTTCTGTGTGCCCTGCAGACGCCCCTCACCTCCTCTCGTGCCTGTGGAGGCACGTCGCCGCCACACATAGACTAACTAATTCACATGCATAGGCAACAGGTAACATCTGACAAAGTGAACTGTTGCATATGAATGCTTTATGCATCTTTGACTTAATTAAATAAGATGCAACTCTACCCTGTTTTCAGTATGGTACAATGGTGTCAAACCACTGTTGTACCTTTCTGTCACTTTTATTATTTTTAGAAGTAGGTATTACGAAAATGGTTTGAGATAAAGAATGTAAGCTTTAGAGTAATAAGTAAGCTGTTTTCTTCTTCTTTTGTGATTCATTAGGGAGAGTTTGGGCTGAGAGAAATAACATCTTCAACTGGTAGATTACTGTGCTTCCTAGAAAACTGATGCTGTAGAATATCAGAAACTATAAATATTACAAGACAAAGATTTTAGAAGAGATAAGAAACCTCAAGCGTTAGAGTTTAAGCTAGTATATATCCAGTGGTTTTTAGTTTACCTATACACATCACTGTATGCATTGTTTACTGTATTACGTTAATTAAATGCCAGAAACAGGAAAACATTGGTGTTTGCCTCTTTAGAAAGACAGGCTTTGTCTTACTAGATCAGACCTATGGTGTAGCTAGTCCAGTATCCCATCTATGACAGTAGCTACCACCAGATGCTTACCAGTGAACATCATAGAAGGCCAGATGTCAGATGATGTGCCACCCCTCCCCACCACACACACACACACACACACACACACACACACTCACACACACTACCATTATGGGGTGCCAATTCTGAATAGTTACAAACTGACCTCAAAACTTGAGGATTCCTATATCTCCTATATCTTATAGAATTCTTGTTAGTATTAATCATTCTGACCATGGCTAACCTTGTTGTCTAATACCATTTATGGATTAAGCTAACTTTATGCTCTACTACATTTTCCTGCCTTTTTGCCTCTTCCTTTTTGTGCCTCTTAAAAAGCTAGCAATTTAGTGCAAGTTTTCTAAACACAAAAGTTTTCTTTTATTTAAATGCTGATTCAGACAGTTTTTATTGCTCTTGGATGAGTTTAATTTACAAGATAATCATTCAGGTTTATATTGTTCACATTCACTTTTTCCCTTTTGTTCAGCTGAGCAGTCTTTTTCAGCACAAACATTTTATAACTCATATAAGAAAGGGCATATTCTTGACTTATCTTCATCTGTGATTTTCAACTTGACAGGTTGAAAAATGTGTACACCTACAATCTTTGATGGTTCGGTTATCACCATGGCTCTTTCTAAGGCTAAGTCTGCTTAATCATTCAGTTTTGACTCTTGAAGTAATGTTAAGGCCACTGGGGCTGTCCACTTAAGGATAGTCTTATAAAACCTGACATGCTTATTAATCATTGGTATACATTCTGTTTCAATTTTTCCAGGGTCAGCTGATGCCTCACTTATGCTCTGAATTCAGTTGATTTTTAGCATTTATGTTGGGTAGCAGACCATGTTTAATATTTCCATATTACAGTTCCTACCCACGGAAGAACATTTTATTCTTTTCCACTTGTACTGCATGTAGTTCACTCCAGAGTTAAACAATGATTAAGAAAATGAAATGATGTTTTAAGAAAAGGTGGTTGCTCCCTTCCATGGGAATGGCTTGAATACCATTGGTGACCTCTACAACAGAAGAAATATTACTCCAGTATTATTAGAATGTTATTTGACAGCTGTGGAGAATAAAATTCTAATAACTATAAGACTATATGGTGACTTCTAAAGAAGAAAGAAATTTTATCTACCTTAACACTTACAGTGTTGATTGTGGCACAGAGCTTAAGGTGCCTGCTGCTTTAAGAAGGAAAGGCAGACTGAGAAGCAGCCTGCAGGTGTGGAGAGGGCTAAGGAGGGCCTCACCTGACTAAGAGAGGACTGGATTTAGGGAGGATATAAGCCCCAGCCCTGAGATGAGCAGGTGGTAAGATGTTGGAGGCTGCTGAGGGAACATCTGCTCAGCAAGATTGCTGCAGCTCCTAGAAGCCAGCAGGGAGAGTACAGTCAGCAGTCTGGAGGTTTGGGGAGGAACTAAGGGGTGGAGGAGGTTCCTAGGGACCTCAGAGAGGGGTCCAGGAGCCCAGAGAGAGGGGCTGAGTATGTGGGACCAAAGGGGGTCCAGGAGCCCAGAGAGGAGCTGTGTGTGTGGGACCAGAGGGGATCCAGAGCCCAGAGCAAAGGGCTGAGTGTGGGACCAGAGGAGGTCCAGGAGCTCAGAGAGAGCAGCTGAGTGAATGGAGTGGTCATTAGTGTGAGATCTAGATTCGGAAGCTCTGGGGCAGCCTCCTTCATATGAAAGTATATGAAGGCATGGTGAGTGATAGAAGGGGTGACTGCTGATGGTGAGGAGAGTGGGCAAGGGCAGAAGGGGCTGCAGGGGCTTCATAGCCATCCCTGGAAGGACACCCTGATGCATTGATGCTTGCCAAACTACTAACTAAATGAATGGTTGGGAAGAATGATGTGTATAATTTGTACCATACAATTCTACCAAACTGGGCTGATGAAAGAGTTTATAATGAATCCTGTATTCAGCCGAAGTTTACCAAAGTCCATGAACCTTGAGCAAACCTGAATTATGTAATGAGTGAATGTGGCAGCAAGGATCACGCTGCTCACTCTGAAGATGTTCCAAGATGTTCCAGGGACTTGGGAAAAGGGCCCCGAAGATCGTAAGATTGTGGGGGGTGCTGGAGAGGCTGCTCTGAGCACAAACCCTTACCTTACGATGAACGAGAAGGGAGGAAACAAGATGCGGTGAGATCAAAGACACCAAGATTTGTAACTTCCTGTCAGTTCCAGTTGGCAGTTCCAGAAGAGCAGTTTAAAATCACACCCAGCGGGAGGAAGCGTGATATGAGGAGAGAGTCGGATAGAGCACAAGAAGGAGTAAAGCAGGGACAATGTCCTGGGAGGGGTAAAGGAGGAGATTGAGAAACTCTCTCCCTTTGAGGCTCAGACGAGTCTCTATACTTACCTAAACACAGAAAGATGAAGATGTGATCAGTGGGACCTGGTGTGTTGAAAGTTGCTTCCTCTTGGGAACTGGCAAAGCAAGCAAATCAACTGATCATGAGTGGTGGGATTGTAGAACTCGGGGTCCCAGTGAAGAACCAGAGACCCATGGTCCTGCATCCTGAAGAAAGTAAATATTAAGGATAGTAGTGTGGAAAGGGGAATGG
The DNA here is from genome assembly GCF_000455745.1 of Alligator sinensis. Taxonomy (NCBI): domain Eukaryota; kingdom Metazoa; phylum Chordata; order Crocodylia; family Alligatoridae; genus Alligator; species Alligator sinensis. The sequence goes on from NW_005842074.1 coordinate 936,930, forward strand.
AGGTAAACAGCCAGCAGGCTTGGTATTGCCACATAGCCAAAATGTGGCTGTGAGAGAAAAAATAACCTAATCAGTCCATAGATCAACAGCAATTTAGAACAGCAAGCCTCCCTCCTTTTTTCCTTTACAACAAGTGGCAGGCGAGATAGGACAGACATGCTAAACAAGACCTTAATTAGAAGATCAGCTGTGACCTAAGAACTAACCACAATCTATCCGGACAGTATGTAAGCAAATGATTTAATTGGATTAACAACCCCACAGTGAGATTTCTTATGATATTAAGAAACAACTCAGTGTAACACTTAAATACTGCATTTTCCTTTGGCTGTGTATGCTTGTTCAAACCCTTAAACTTCCAGTGGCTCATTGGTAGCCTGATGGCCTGGATAGAGAGTCTCCATGGCACAGATCTGGCCTACAAGTCGTATGTTTAACACCCCTGTCATAAACTGAAAGTGAAACTCCAGGAACAAGACTCTCTTTATATGCATAGTGATCTGTGGAATGGATTTTGCACAGGTCTAATACCAGTTGGGGAGGAAAGGTGGCATTGTCTAGAGAACAGGCAAGGTGAGTCCAACTTAGAATCGTAAAACCAGAAGGGACCTCTGGGTTTTTACATCCAACCCCTGTAACCACATCACATAATCCCTTACACACATTTATCAGGCTCATAGCCAGTTAATTTCCATGACAAATGTACAGGAATGTTGCTAAACTACAAAGTGACCCTGTTTCATCATTTCAGTTGCAAGTACTTCATGAAGTCCTCCAGGATCCAGGCAATAAATTTATAAAATGCTCCTATTTTTTAAGTTGAATTCTTTCTTTATTTTCTATATTGATGTTCCTGTCCCCTTTAAGCCACACTTTATTTCTTTCTCCTTTGCAAAGAAACTTGCCTTGTTGTTCTTTGGCCTGGCTACATGTTATAGCTCCAATACTAAGCTCCTATTTATTTCCAAGGCTGTTGAAAGTACTGTAGTGCCTGAGATAGAATCATTAACTATAATAACTTATCTTCCCAAAGTTAAATAACTCTACTGAAACTTCATGGCTCTTGGTCACAATTAATCTTTTGCTCTGTATTGATATAGAACAATTTAATATTTTATTTTCCCTGTTAGAAAAGTGCTTGTGTGTGTGTAATTTTGCTTGTACTGACTTGAACTGCTCTTTATTTTCTTTTTATTAATTATCTTAATTATTTTTACAGTATCTACATCTTATTACATTTATGCAATTGATAGTTGACTCTAATAGTGACAATTCTAATATGCAGCAGCAAAGCATATATACAATCCTATATAGACTCTCTGTATAGGTTTGGTACTTCATTATATTTTACTCATATATTAGTATAAACTAACAATAAACTTCCAACCATGCTGTTTAGTGAACACGCACATGCAGAGGCAGTGTGGCCCAAAAGTAATTTTAATAGCCAGCAGGAAAATAGCTTATATCCACAGGTTTAAGACAGAGGAATCAAACTTAAAGCCCACAGGCTGGATTCAGCTCATGGAGCTGTTGCCTCTGGCTTGTGGGGCTCCTGGCAGACCAGAGAGTTCAGGGGCAGGGCTTGCCACCGAATCTGGGAGTGGAGGGCCCCATTGAACATGGCTGTTGGTAGCAGGCAGGTGAGGGAGGGATATTCAACACAGTCCTGATTGCCCCACCGCTGCTTGACCTTTTGCCATTTCCTGTGCTGCTTCTGTTGCCAACTCTGCTGTCGCAGGCACTGCTGCTACCAGGGCTACAACTACTGCCTGTCCCAGCGCTGGTACTGCCAACACCTCTGCTGTTTGCTTCACCACTGCCAGGTCCAGATTTGGCCCATGATGAGTCCCACAGTCCAAATCTAACCTGGAGACAGCTGGGTGAATTTGACACTCCTGGTTTAAGATACTGATTCTAATTAGTGGAGGATTCTATAAAGAAAGATGCTAATAACCAATGGAAAATTAATCCAATCCTTGGATCTCTCAAGTGTATTTTAATGATCATTGCAGGAGCAAGACATTGGTCACCATTATCCCCTGCTTTACCTATGGCAGATTAGGGTGTTATGCCTTGTGGTTGTGTCAGGGTTGACTGTGTAGTTTCACTAATACATTAGACCAGGGGTGGGTAAAATATGGCCAGATGTGGCCCGCCTAGGGATTTTGTTTGCCCTGTGGTGGATCCCTTGATCCTGCCCAGCCCAGGCACAAGTGGGGGTAAACTGGGTCATGGTGCATGTGGATGATCCTGCTGTCCTGGAGCACACAGTGTGGCTGGGGTAGTTCAGTGGCCATACTCACTTCCTGGCAGCCCCAGCAGGGGCAGTTCCTTCTGGCTGCCGCCACTGCCAGACGTGGCCCCACTGCCCAGGCACCCCAACTTGTCTGCCCCATACCCACCACTGGGGGCAGAACCTGCATGGGCAAGGCACACAGCCAGGCAGATGGGATGGGCCTGTGGGTGGACAGGGAGCAGTGTCCAGTAGCAGGACAGGCAGACAGGGGCAGGATCATGGGCCAGGATTACAGGGCAGTGACAGTGTAGGGCCAGAGCCCAGGGCAGAGCCATGATCTGCTCCCTGCAACTCCCTGCCTGCATAGCCAGTGCCCATTGCAGGGACATGCAGGGAATGGATCATAGCTCTGCCCTAGGCCCCAGCTCCACACCATCATGGCCCCATGATCCTGGCCCTGGCCACACCCACCCATCCTGCTCCCCAGATGCCACTCCCTTCCCACCCATGGCCCCATCCCAGCTGCCCAGTCAAGCATGGAGCAAAGCCCCTTGGGAAGTTTTGGTGAGCTATGCAGGGGGAGTGGTGACCTGGCGCAGCAGGATATGGGGGGTAACCCAGTCTGGGGCAGCTCACCAAAAGGCCCTTGGGTCCAAATAATTGCCCACCCCTGGGTTTATCAATGGATTTGTGTAGGATTATTTGGATAGGAATGATCCTGCCTCTAGCAAGGGGTTGATTTAGATGACCTCTGAAGCCATACTTTTCTGATTCTGTGACTTCTGGCATTTTGGCAGTGGGGAGTTTTGATTCTAATATGCAGCTTGTTCAGTAAAGGGAGGTCTAATAAGTGGCAGACACTGTCCTGCTGTTTTCATGTAAGTTACTTCTTGTGTTCTTCCTTCACTGACCAAACCATAGTCTATCTAAGCTAGGCTTCATAAGGTACAGAATGCTTTCAGCTCCCCTTTCCTTCAGTGACCCTCAAAGATGCACCATACCTTGCAGGATCAGTATTTTCATGATTCCATACACAGACTCAGTATAACTTACAGTGTTCCGAATGTTATTGTCATGTTAGTGAGACTTAAATGTATTGCTCTCCTGACTCCTTTAGAAATGTTATTTGTTCATTCAGACCATTTGACGCTAAGTGGTCAATACATTTCCATAAATTAGGACCATAATTTAAAAGTCTAGTTATAAATTGTCAGCATTCAGTCATCAAAAAAACCTGTGAGATGCCTGACCTTTCATTTGATAGTGCCTTTGATAAATTGCAAACTGAGTCAGTGGTGTGTATTTTAAGAGATTTTAATTGGATTCTGTTTTATCATTTATCAAGCATATCAAGGTAAATGCACAGACTTTCTTTTTATATCAGTAAAATTTGTATAAGAGTCATGGATCTGGGATTGTAGCGCCACAGCAGTTTTGATTAAATTAACTCCTCAGTCCTTTTTGTATTCATTACTGTAATGGACTCTAGATGGAACTTTCTAAATCCCCTTCACACTGGGTCAGATTGATTTACCATGCTGATTTGCCAGATTTGATCAGCACTAAGAAAAAATTATTGGTGTTCTCAATTTCAGGAATAGGTATTAGTTTTAAACACAGATCTGTCAGAAAAGCTTGGCTCATTTGGCTTTTGATTGTATTTAATAAATAAGTTAATAGCTTCTCTTTTCAGCTTTTTCTACCTTTTTCTGTCTACGGACAGGACGCTGTAGGGTGACATTTTCAAAAGTGCCTATGTGATTGAGGATTGTAAGTTCCATTTGCCAACTAATGTAGGGGTAGTTTAAAAAAAAGGTGGCGGGGGGGGAGGGTAAGCAGCCCAGTGATAACCACTGCAAAAACTAATGTGCAGGTCCCTGGCTTCTTTAATGAAATCCAGAATTCTGTGTTAGACCCCTAAGATCTCTAATTCAGACATGGCTACAGTCAGATGCCTCAGAATGTTATTCACAAAAATCAGAACAATATTCACTGAGGTCAAGGGTGGATCAAGGGTGGGCAACCTGCAACACTTGTGCCACAAGGGGCATGGGCAGTTGCTGTGTATGGCACACAAGTCCCATGTACTCCATAAAGAAATGGAGGAGTCAGGGAGGAGGAGCACTCCAGGAAGCAGAACAGGGGCAGGATGCTGCTGAGAAGGATGGTGTTAAGTGTCACCACCAAAAGCCAGGTTAATCCTTCCCTGGCCCTGCTACCATCACCAGATTCAGGGCTTTAGATCCTCACTTGCTGTATCAAATGCAGTGGTTGTGAGGACAGAGAAGAGTTAACTTGGCTCTTGGTGGTGACATTTCTCCTGCAGGAGCACCCTGCCCCCACTTTGCTCTGCAAGACCAGCGGCTCCTGCCTTCCCCACCCCCCACCCCCAACTTCTGATACCTAAGGTTAAAAATGTGTCAGCTATGTCTCTGGGGGTGAGAATCAGAGAGCAACACTTTGTGGGGCTGGTGCTTAACTTGTGGCATGCCTGCCAAAAAGGTTGGCCACCATTGCCCTAGGTACAAACAGTAGAGAAATACCAAACTCAGGGTATGGCTTAAATTCCATTTCTTTCCAGGGCATTGTCACCTCACACAGGGCTGCAGAGAATTGTCCCCTATTACCCAGGATTCAGATCTTGAAGGGCTGTCCTAAAGGCAGGCCCTGTGATAATTCAGAATAGCTTCAATTTAATAAAGAAGGGGTTAAAAAGAGTCTCTGAGCCAGGCTAGCAACTAAGGCCAGGTGAGGAGGGAGGTGAATAAAAGAGAGGCCCAATAGATGGGAGGAGCACAGTAGTAAGACAGTGCTCCAGGGAAGACTGAATTTGCTTGAACAACTAAGGAGAAAGGAATGTATCACCAGGGTGAACAATGCAAAAGTAAGATACTGAGGAGCCTGGATTAGGAGGAGGGTAAAGGCTGTCTAATAAGAAAACTGTATTGTGACTCCAAACACACTGTTAAGGCAAGCTAAGACAAGCAAGCTGCAAAGACATCTTTATAGTATTATTTTGTGATGTGTATGCAAATATGAGCTCTGTTTCTCAATATCAGCCCTAGCAGCATTTGCTCAGAAGACCCCTCTCCCTCAACCGGAGTAGGAGTGGTGTACAGCCAAGTAAGGTCCAAGGTAGTCAGAATTTCCTATGCACATGAGAGGTTCTTTGTAGAAAGTACTCATTCAATATATTTTGCATTGGAACAAAGCATATAGCCTCAGTTTTCACCTTGCATAACTTGGGATAGACCCTAAGAATGAAGAGCAGCGGCTGCGGAGGGTGGTAGGTGGCGGCTGCCGCTGCCACCACAGGCGAGCTTTCCCCGCTCTGCATCCAGCTGGCTGGCTGGTTAATAGAAATGCCAGTTAGTAAAATGCTTGATAACAGGGCTTTTACTGTATTACCATCTTGGTTGAAGAAAGTCTTGGTTGAAGATAGTCTAGAGCAGAGCTGTCCAACTTCTGGGTGGCCAGAGTCCACTTACTGTATGGGCAGCCCACCTCTCCATGCCTCTCCTCCCTATAACACAGCATGTAAACACTGCATCCCCAGGTTCCCTCCTGCCATCCCACGCTACCTTTAGGAGTGGAGACAGGAAGCAAAAGCTGAAGGAGGGGGAGGGGGAGCCCAGCGACGCTGGCCTAGGGTTACCATATGTACAGGTTTTCCCGGACATGTCCTCTTTTTTGGCCTCCTGTCCTTGTGTCTGGGTGGGTTTTTAAAATGAGAGCAAATGTCTGGGTTTTTGCTAATCCTTTGCTTTCCCAGGCTGGCTGCTTGGGGCTGGGAGCAGCGGGCAGGATGATTGGCTTCTGGGGGTCACGTGCTCCCCATGCAGGCCCCAGCAAGCCACTCCCAGGTGAAGAGACACTGTATGTGTGTGTGTATGGCACTGGAAGGGCTGGGGGGGCAGGGGTCTATGGGTCTGGAGTGCATGGCACTGGCAGGGCCAGGGGGCAGGGGGCTGTGGGGCAGGTGTGAGAGGCACCAGCAGGGCTGGGAGGGAGCAGGGGCATTGGTGACGTGTAGCGGGTGCACATGGGTGCACATGCATGCCCTGAGCTTGGTGGTGCACCCCCTGCAAACAGGCACCGCGACACTGCCAGCGGTGCTTGTGGGCAGTCGCCACTTGTCATCACTCCCCTCCCCCCACTGCCGACATCACTGGCAGCATCTGCAGGTGGTATGCAGCCAGTAGTGTCTGCTACACCCCCCCCCGCCACCAACAGTGCTGCGGCTGTGGAAGCTATCGCTCACTGCCGCCATGCTTCCACTCCTGCCACCTGCAAGAGCTCGTTGTGGCCCCCACAGCCTCCAGGAGCACATGGCATTCAAGAGCAGGGGTCTGCAGCTCAGGAGTGAGGGGCACCAGCAGGACTGAGGGGCAGGGAGCTGCGGATTGGGAGTACAGATCACTGGCAGGGCTGGGGGGCAGGAAGCTGCCGGTTGTGAGTGAGGGGCAACATCAGGGATGGGGGCAAGGGGCTGTAGGTTGGGAGTAAGGCAGGACTGGGGGGGCAGGGGTTTAGGAGTGAGGGGCAGAGGAAGGGCATGGGTATATCAGTGCCCCTCCCAAGTCATATGCCTCCCCCCCACAGGTGTCCTCTTTTTGATATTGGAAATATGGTAACCCTACCCTGGCCACTGAAGCTGAAGGAGCAGTTGCGGGAGAGTGCTGGTCAGAAAGGAGCCCAAAGGCTGTGTGTTAGCCCTTCACAGGTTGTATGCAGCCCACCAGTTGGACAGCACTGGTCTAGAGAGTTAGTTATGAGTGGGTTGTACACTAGGACTAGCTTAAACATGCCTATTCGATTCAAACTGATAGAATAAAATCTGGAAGAATAAAATATTTTCTTCAAAACTATTATTTTTAGAAAAGGCAAAGCATCAGTTGCAGGTATGATGTGGCTGTATCCAAAAAGTGGTGATTCCATTTGCTGTAAGGAAACCATTCTGGTTTAACAAATGGGAAGGTATGCACCTAAAAGCTATTTAGTGCTTTGTAGTAAGGTATTTTAGGCTGGTTTCCCTGTTCCTCACCTAGAACTGCAACAACTACATTTTTTCCACAAGGAATTTGTTCCCTCCCTATGGCAGACAAGGCTCTTTGGGTAGATGTGATATCTTTTATTAGATCAACTAAATAGTTGGAAAAATTGTTCTTTGCAAGCTTTCAGGCACAAACACCCTTCTTCAGGCATACAGAGAGTCTGCTCTCTTGGGTAGAATAGAAGCCTATATGCAAAATGCAGGTCTGTGAAAAATGCAAATGAGTGGCAGTGAAGATCAGAGCGAATGGGAGACAGTAGGTGTGAGACAGGTAGGTGTGGGAGTGGGAAAGGAAAATGTTGATCTGTTGTTCGAATGTAGCTGGTAACATGCAGACAGGTTACTTGGGTTTATCAGATGGCAGGCAGGTTAAAATGTAGCATAAATCCAATGCCTTTTGCACCTGCTGGGCCTCGTACATCTTACTTCGGGCTTCCTTGATCCGAGTGCTTGCCAATACTCACCTAGCCGTTGCAGGTGGCCTTATGGGAGATCTTTACATGCGCCGCAAGCTGCCCCTTCTCGTCTGCCACGACTTTGAATCTTCCAGTGGGTGGGGCTTCATGCGACGCGGTCGCCCTCGTCAGTCACCTACTTCTTTTGATGTCTTCTGCGAGGCTCCTCCTCCCCTGCACCTCGCCCGTTACCCAGCCTGGCGAGTCCTGGTTGCTTCCATGATTGACTGTATGCTCCCCTAAATACTTAAACAATAAGCCAACCTCTCACTCCCTCAGTCTTCCTGCCTCCACACCACCTCAGCCCCTTCTAATACGGGGAAACATAAAACATCCTTCACAACTCAAATCACAAACTTAATAAGTCCCAAGAGAGGCATCACCCTGCTCCTATTGGGCTTCCTTATGGAGCACAGATAGACCCTCTATACCTCCGCTTGTTGACGGAGCCACCTCCACATGGCCCAGCTCTGTGGCCCCACTCCACCTATCCAGGTTCAACGCTACTCCCTCTCCAGTATCACACCGACGTAACCCTCTCTCTAGATCCCTTGGGAGCAGCGGCCCCCCCTCTGGGTCTCTGCAGCACCGCTGCCCTCTCTCTGGGTCTTCGCCACGGAGTTGCCCTCTCCCTGGGTCCTAGCCTTGCAGTTGCCCTTTCTCTGGGTCCCTGCCTTGCAGCTGCCCTCTCCCTGGGTCCCTGCCCTGCAGCTGCCCTCTCTCTGGGTCTTCCCCAATCAGCAGCCCTCTCTCTGGGTCTTCCCCGAACTGTAACCCTCTCTCTGGGTCTTGCCAGAGCAGCAGTCCTCTCTCCGGGTCCCCTCCTCGTGGCTCCCCACTTTCTGGGTCTTCCCAGCAAGGCTGCCTTCCCTCTGGGTCCTCCCAGGTCCGTTGATCACCCCGCGCCCTGGGAGCTCCTACCGCTTCATCTCCTGGCTTGCCTGCAGCTGTTCTGGCTCCGGGCGCTGGCTCACCGCCGGGCTCCTCTGCTCCACCGCAGCCAGCGCGCACAGTCGCTTCTGGCATCCCGCACCTCCGGCTGACGCCACCGGCCAGGCCCTCTTCCGGCACCCATGCACCCCCGCTCCCTCTCACCGCTGGCCCTTTTATTTCCGCCAGCCGGTGATTGGGAGTAACATCATCCGCCGGCCGCAGGTGACTTAAGGCATGATCAATGCCTCGCACGGGCTTTCCCCGCCGTCCTTGCTCCTCCTCTCGTCCTGCGGTGAGCAATTTTTCTTTTTTCACTTTCTTTCTTCCTGTTCCACCCCCGGCTCCTGGCCCCGGGGTTCCCCTTGTGGACTTGGAAGTCTCCCCAGTTTTTCTCTCCCTGTGACACCTATATTTAGTCCATGATTTTTTGTATCCAGCAGATTTATGAAGTGAAGTTCGTAGGCTCGTCTACAAAAAGTGTTTTGTAAATTCCCTTTGAGGACTAAAACTGAGAGATTAGAGAGAGTGGTTGTCTTGTGAAAAGTGTGCACCCACAGGTAATTGGGTATTTTTGTCTTTGATAGATTTTTGGTGTGCATTCATTCTGGTGCACAGTTGTTGTTTGTTTTCTCCTACATATTTTCCATCAGGGCATTTAGTGCACTGAATGAGATGTATTACGTTTCTGGAGGGGCAGGTATAAGATCCAGGAATGGTGATGGTTCTGTTCTCAGGTGGAGATGTGTTGTTAGGTTTTACATTTTTTGTCCAGGCATGGTCTGGATCTATTCAGTGTACTTTAGGCAATTGGAAGTTTGCCTCCTATGGCATTTTAAAAAAAAATTCCAAGCAGAGGGAAGAAATTGCACCAAATCTCTTGGTGAGGCAAGCAATATAGGCAGTATATGTAATTGATACCCTACCAATCTTAAATATGGGCATTCAGTAACGATAAACAACAATGCCATGGAGATCTCAGTAGTATATTCCACGTGATGACTTTTCAGAACTACTTCACAAGTGCTATGCAATTAATTTTTACAATGCTCCTATCCCTACGAGTATAGGATATTATAGTATCTCCACTTGCAGTGTGAATAAACAGAGGCACACAAGGATGATAAGATCTGGTAGAGATTATTTGAAAAGACTGAAATCTGACCAACTAGCTGTTCTTCTTTATTAAAGTCTAAAATGCAATTTCAAAACTGAGAAATATAAACAAAAGTATCTGTTACCATGGACGTAGAAGGCACTGCTGGCACTCGCTCTTTTTACCTGGAAGGATAATGACTAGGCTTCTAGTGTATACAAAACTTTATCTCAATTTGTTCTGTAGTATGAGTAGTCTCATAGCAGAAGGACTTTGTCTTTCTGCCAAAGTTTTTGCTAAATGAGCCCTACAAAGAATTCATTCACCTCCCTGTCCAATTTTTCATGGGTCAAAAGAGCAGACAAATTCATATGGCATCTTAACAAAACATTACCACAGGCCTCTATAGACACATAATACGTTACCGGCACCATAATTATAAACAAATTAATGGGAAATCTGAAATTGCCTTCAAAATTGTTTCTTCCTTGTGTCACATCTCATAAATCTCAAATTGTCTTTGAAATGTAACTTGGTCATCCTGAGTAGCTGCAATATCAACAAACTACTATAAAGTGGCCATAACTTGTAGATGGTTGCAATTTAGTTTTTTTGAGGTTAGCTTTGCTTGCTGTTAATGTCTTGTGCCTTTTTTAAATCTTAATTATTCCAGGGGAAATTAGGGGTGCTCTTTTTTCCCTTTCAAATCTATTTATATGGGCAGAGACTTGGACTATACTGCAGCCTTTCTAGTGGAGCTCTGATAGCTGGATATTGTTTACTGAAATACCCTGTACATTAGAAAGAGGTTGCTGTTTTTCTATTATTATATAATGACTTTTTAATACAAAATGTAAAAGCACCACTGCAGGGAGTAGCAGAACCCAGACCCTAGACACCATTTTTATCTGGAGCAGTGCGTAGTTCATTGAATTACAAAGCAGCAATCACTCTTAGCTGTCCAGTGGGCCAACTTTGAGAGAAGGTGTGGGGGGAAGATGCACCCTTTCTACTGCAGTGCCCGAGGGTTAGGGCATTTTGCTGGGAAATGGAAGATGTGAGTTCAAGCTCTTCTAGACTGAGGGAAAACCTAAAACCAGTCTCTCCCACTTCTTGGACAAGTACCCTAACCACCAGTCCATTGAGATAAAAGATGGGAGTTTTATTTGCTTTCTGGAGTTATGGACCTTTTCAGGCAGAAGGGAATCCCCACAGAGTGCAAGTGGCCATTGTAAATTCCTTCTGTCATTCTCAGAAGAACATGTCAAGTTGTGCAGGAGCAGTAGAATCTAAAACCCATGTAATTGGCCTTGAATGCCAGTGAAAAAACAAAATAAAGATGTATAAGTGTGACGAAAGGAGCCTACTTGTGGCTGGTCACCATCCTGGCTGCCCCTCGTCTAGGGCCCCATCTCACCTGCCATGATTTGTTGGGATATACTAGTTGTAATAATTGAGAGGCTGCCCATTTAATACCCAATGCCAAATGGTTTATACATGGCTCTAAACTTCCCTTACCATGTCCCATGCCTTGCACATGGCATCCAAAATTGTAGTTGCTCTAGCTAGAAGCCAAGCCAAACTCTGCACCTTGTGGGCCTCTCACACATTCTGCCCCCTTTCACAGGGCCTTATTCACTTGACCCCATCACACAGGGCCTCTTTCATGCCACCTTTCACTGGTCCTCTCCCAAGATGCCCTGTTCCATTGAACCCACTTTGGGCTATCAGGCTTGCCTAAATACACTCTGGGCAATCCCCGCCACAGCCCTTCAGGTGCCTCTTGCAGCATACTCTACAGGTGATGGTCCCTTTGACTAACACTAGACTGACTTTAGTCACAGGCCCCTCTCCAGTCACTTGGCTGTTCCTGCCCCCACTCCTGGGGCCACTCTCTGCCCCCTCACTGGGGCCAACTCTGTGCCCCGCTTCCTGGGGCTTGGGGTCTTACACTCCAGGGACGCAAGTGTCTTTCCCTCATAGTTTCATAGTTAGTTTCATAGTTAGTAGGGTCGGAAGGGACCTGAACAGATCATCAAGTCCGACCCCTGTAATGACAGGAAAGAATGCTGGGGTCAAACGACCCTGGCAAGGTGTCTATCTAGCCTCCTTTTAAAGACCCCCAGGGTAGGAGCGAGCACCACTTCCCTTGGAAGTTGGTTCCAGATCCTAGCCACCCTGACTGTGAAGTAGTGCCTCCTGATATCCAGCCTGAATCTGCTCTCTGTCAGCTTATGGCCATTGTTCCTTGTTACTCCTGGTAGTGCTCGGGGGAACAGGGACTCTCCCATTGCCTGCTGGTCTCCCTTGGCAAGTTTATAGATGGCCACCAGATCCCCTTTCAGCCTTCTCTTGTGGAAGCTGAACAGGTTCAGGTCTTGTAGCCTATCCTCATAGGACCTGCTTTGCTGCCCCCTGATCATGTGAGTGGTCCTCCTCTAGACCCTCTTGATGTTGTCCACATCCCTCCTGAAGTGTGGCACCCAGAACTGAATGCAGTACTCCAACTGTGGCCTGACCAAGGTCACATAGAGGAGGAGGATCACCTCCTTGGACCTGCTCGTGATGCATCTGTGGATGCATGACAAGGTGCAGTTAGCCTTTCTGACTGCATCCCCACATTAGCAGCCCATGTTCATCTTTGAGTCAATAATGACTTCAAGATCCTTTTCTGCCTCTGTGCTAGTGAGGGAAGAGTTCCCAAGCCTGGAGGTGTGCTGCTGGTTCTTCCTCCCCAGGTGCAGCACCTTGAACTTGTCAGTGTTGCACTTGTCAGTGTTGAAACCCATCCTATTCTCATCCGCCCACCTGTAACCTGTCCAGATCTGATTGCAGCTTGTCCCTCCCCTCAGCATGCCTGGCCCCACTGGCTGATCAATAAGCCACTAGGTAGTGGGACCTAGGGTTGTACAGTGTCCTACCTGCCTTTCACTGGGGAGGCAACTGGCCTGTCATTTCTGAGGAACTACCCCACCATGGGTAGCCTCACCTGGGCCATCTTTCCCCAGCAGGGTGCAGTTTCAAGTCATATCTACTATCCAGGTACTGGCTCCTACTGACCAGGAGCCTCCTACTATCCCTGCCCTTAACTCCAAGGTGTTCCTGAGCAGCCACTCACTCAGATCTTGTTCTGCCGGCTGCCAGCAGCAGACTGCTGGCTCAGCCCTGAGGGCCTGAGCTACAATGGAAACCACTCAGCCTTCTCCTCTAATCACATGGCCCTCACATGGTCATAGTTTCATAGTCAGTAGCGTCAGAAGGGACCTGAGCAGATCATCAAGTCCACCCCCCTGCCATGGGCAGGAAACAATGCTGGGGTCAAATCACCCCAACTAGGTGTCTATCTAGCCTCCTTTTAAAGACCCCCAGGGAAGGAGCGAGCACCACTTCCCTTGGAAGTGGGTTCCAGATCCTAGCCACCCTGACTGTGAAGTAGTGCCTCCTAATATCTAGCCTGAATCTACTCTCCATCAGTTTATGGCCGTTATTCCTTGTTACTCCCAGTAGCGCTTGGGGGAACAGGGACTCTCCCATTGCCTGCTGGTCTCCCTTGGTGAGTTTATAGACAGCCACCAGATCCCCTTTCAGCCTTCTCTTGTGGAGGCTGAACAGGTTCAGGTCTCGTAGCCTATCCTCGTAGGGCCTGCCCTGCTGCCCCCTGATCATGTGAGTGGCCCTTCTCTGAACCCTCTCAATGCTGTCCACATCCCTCCTGAAATGCATCACCCAGAACTGAATGCAGTACTCCAACTGCGGCCTGACCAATGTCATATAGGGGGGGAGGATCACCTCCTTGGACCTGCTCATGATGCATCTGTGGATGCATGACAAGGTGCAGTTAGCCCTGATGCCACCCAAAGCCCTTAAAGTGACAGGCACCAAAGGTGCTCTGTCACAATAAGTAGCCACCTGGGCTAAGGACAAATATTCAAAAAACCTGAGCCTGAATTGATTCAATCTTTGCAGGTTAGTTTAACCTGCATAGATTGAATCAATTTGCGAGTGAATAGATATTCACTTTTGATTCTGGAAATACAGGCACATGCCTGCAGTGGCTCAGGCTAGAAGCCCAGGGGTGCTAAAGTGAGCCCTCCCTTCTCATCCACAGCAGCCACAAGGCTAGAGGGAAGCTCACCTGGGAAGCATGGCCAGCATCCCCCCCCAACCTCCTACAGGCTGCTAAGTATGACTGAGGAGAGGTTTAAACCCCCACCCTGACCTGCAGGGACTCAGCCAAGGCGTGACTGGAGGGAGAATAAGGAAGCATCCCTTGCCAGGCTTGTCCCCAAGGGGGAGACATGGCCATGCCTCAGATGAAGGGAGGCAGGTAGTGGGATTAAGTTTCCCTGTCTCCATGGGCAACTGGTGCTGCCTTAGTCAGGGTTCCCCCCTGTGACCAGTCCCACCGACTGGAGGGGGGGGTCCTCCATTGGCGATCCTGCAGCTCAGGGTGGGGGCCCTCCCCCACAGGCAATCCCACCAACCGGGGGCTATCCCCTGTGGACAGTCCTGCACACTGGGGGAGGGAGAGTCCCTTGCAGGCGATCCTACAAACTGGGCGATCCCAGAATCACTGCAGTGAGTGCACCAGTCGGCCAGCACTTGCAGGGAGGAACAGCATTCCCGCCTGCCCCCTCTATCCATCACCTAAGCGGCGAGCACGGCCATCAGGGGGTGCACTGACGCCTACACATTGCCACTGCCTGTCTCTCCTCTTGGGCATGGGGACCCCAGCCGGGGTCTGCCTGGCTTTACCCCCTTCTCGCTGTTTGTGTGGCAGGGGCCTGGCCAGAGCCAGCTAGCATGGCCCCACCATCTGCCCAGAGCTGGGGCTGGGGCTGCGGCTGCAGGGCTGAGCTGGGGTAGCCCATGGGCACTGGTGAGGGCAGGTACAAAGGGGGCAGCCCAGCCCAGGCTGGGCTGTGGGAGCTGGGCCCTTTCCAGCAGGCTGCATCTCAGGCTGGGGCTGTAGGAGCTGTGCCCAGGCTGGGCAGGGCTGTCATGGAGCTGCAGCCAGCTAGGAAGGGCCCAGCAGAGCTGAACTAGGCTGGGCCATGGGGGCAGGCCCCCTCCCAGCTGGCTGCAACTCCATGACAGCCCAGCCTGGCGTGCATGGGTGGCAGCTGGCCAGGCAGTAGCATGGAGGCAATGCCACTGCAGCTGCTGGTGGGCACCTTGGCAGGCAGACTGGCCACACAGGATGAGTCCTTTGTAGCCACAGCTACCCAGCGCAGCTCAGAGGTGCTGGCAGGCATGGAACTCAGCAGCCGCCCATCACGGGGCCTCATGTGCCCGCAGCCGTCACCACCACCATCACCACACCCCCTGTCTGTCAGTGTGCAGCACCCAGCAGGCTGAAGCCACACCAGAAGCTGCGTGCTGACCAGGGTCAGCGGGTCTGTTCTGTTGCCCTTGCCTCCAGTTGCCACTGCCACTGCAGATGCTGATGCCACCCCTGCTGTGACACTCTGGGTCAGTGGGTGGGAAGCTTCAGCCCGGAGGCTTCTGCCCAGTGCATGGAGCTCCGGCTCCAACTCCTGGCCACTTTCCATATGCTCCACCTGCCCGGTGCAATGAGCAGCCCCTGCAGGCAGGCAGAGCTGGTGGAAGGCAGCCAGGAACTAGAACCAGATCTCCAGGCACTGGGTAGAAGCTTCCACCTGCGTGGAGTGGCGCAGCAAGGCAGGAGCTGCAGCTGGAAGTGAGAGGGGCAGAACAGCTCTGCCGGCCCCAGGCAGTGCACAGCTTCCGGTGGGACTGTTCCTGGTGAGGCTGCAGCCAGCCGGGTGCTGCTGGGCTCCCCTTGCCTCCAGCAGCTCCTCCTCCTCCCACTTCTGCTCCTTCTGCACCATTCCAGGTGACAGGACTTGGCAGCCTGGCGCCTTCTGCCTAGTGCATGGAGATCCAACTTCAGTTCTCAATCGCCTTCCACCTCCTCCGCCCACCTGCAGCAGCTGCTTATCACACCATGAGGACAGAGTGGATGGAAGGTGGCCGGGAGGTGGAAACAAAGCTCCATGCATTAGGTAGAAGCCATTGGGCTGAACCTTCCTGCCCACGGACTCAGAGCAGGGTGGCCGCGTTAGCTGGAAGTGAGGGAGGCAGAACAGCCCCGCTGGCCCGAGCCAGCATGCAGTTCTGGTGTGGCTGCAGCTGGCTGGGTGCTGCACAGTGACGAACAGGGGGCATGGCGGCAGTGGCAGCTGCAGGCACACAAGCCCCTGCAGCAGGTGGCTACAGGGCTCCGGGACCATCGATGCCTCTGAGCCAGCCTGGACAGCCATGAGCACAATTAACACATCCCACGCAGCCAGTCCAGCCAAGGCACCCACTTGCAGCTGCAGAGATGTCACCTCTACTCTACTGCCCAGCCAACTGCCGCCCATGCACACCGGGCTGGGCTGTTACAGAGCCACAGCCAACTGGGAAGTGTCCTGGCCTAGCGGCCTGGCCCGGGCCTTCCCTGCCAGCTGCAGCTCCATGACGGCCCCACCTAGCCAGGGCACAGGGAGCGAGGAGCAATCTGGGCGCGCAGCTCCTGTAGCCCCAGCCCAAGCCACAGCATGCTGAGAAGAGCCCAGTCACTGTCGCCCAGCCCAGACCGGCCCCTCAGCACCTGCCCTCAGCATCACCAGTGGGTCCCAGATGGGCCCCAGCCCCACAGCCCTAGCCTCAGTCCCAGATGGATGGCAGGGCCATGCTGGCTAGCTCTGACTATGCCCAGTGTACCCAGTCACACAACTGTAGACAAACCAAAAAGAGCAAATCTACTGCTGCTATGCATGGTGAACCATTATGGAAGAGAGAGAAAATTGGACAAAGGGTTATGTGAAATGTGGAGCCCTTTATCCATGGGATCCCAGGCAATTCTTGGCAGTCTGTGCGGTTGATAGAGGTCATCAGGGACAATCTCAGTAACGTTATAATCTACATTTAGTAACTCAAGAGCAGTGTCAAAAGCACAAAGACCGTGGCAAAGTGGGAATACTGCTTGTATGTGGACTGAAAGGGAACCCATTGGAAGGGAAACAAGAACTGGTGTAGAAGATTCTTCACTAGTACTTCTGTGCAAGCAAAGCTTGCTCACTGATTCTGAGCTATTTAAACAAACTAAGAATCAAGGCTGTTATGGGACCTGCTTCTTATCTGAGTAGAACCCTTTTTTCTCCCCCTTCTTTGGGTTGTTGTTTTTTTTTGGGGGGGGGGGTTTAAGGGAGGGAGGGGAGGGTTATTTGGTGGTTGTTTGGCTTTGTTTTGCTTTTAAGTTGCTTTTAATTGTCCTAAAATCGCAGTATGCACCAGATAATTGAGAAAGCTGCTGACATAGTGAAGTTATATACAGCATCTCTGTGACCTTTTTGCAGTGAAGATACGTATGTATCTGTCCAGTAAAGCCCAGACAAAGTGACACTGACAGCTGCATTGTGGTATTCAGTTTGAATCGAACAGGTCTGCTCAGCGGTGTCAGTAGCAAGTGTTTCATTACAGGCTGCAGCACCAAGAAAAACAACATAAGCTTGTCTTTAAAAGTGAAACTGTTCCTCAGCAGCTGTAGAAGGTGGATTTGGTGGCTAGGAGAAGATGTTTTTCTTAGTTACCTTTGTATCTCTTTGATTTTATTTGTGTCTTTTGTAAATCTCAGTCCTCTGCCCTTCTTTAAAAGGGAAAAAAACCTAACTTCATTCACCAGCAGCAGCAAGCTGTAATGTTATGGGAACTGAACACTCAAAGGACAAGAGGTGGAGAAGGCTGTTTTTGCTGAAAAAAAGTCAAAAGCTACCAGCATGGGAAGATGCTCTTCTCTCAGGAAAAGATCCAAAGTCCCTACTGAAGTGTGGATTGTGTTATGTTAGCCTAAGTCTTATAATGAAGGGGATGAAACATGTGCCCGACTTTTTGTGGGGATTGTCAGAAGTGCAAAAACTGAACCTTTCTCACAATCAGCTTGTGGTTATTCCTTCTGCTTTGGGGAAACTAGACAGATTGGTAGTGCTAAACTTGTGTGGCAATCGCCTAAAGTGTCTGCCTAAAGAGACTGGGCTGCTCGGGAACCTGAAGGTTTTATTTATCAACATGAATTGCCTGACTGAAGTGCCAGCGGAGCTAAGCCTGTGCAGAAAGCTAGAAGTTTTGAGCCTTTCACACAACCGCATATCACAACTCCCTTCAAGCTTCACTGATCTGACAAGTCTAAGGAAGCTGAATCTTAGTAACAATTGTTTTGTTCACATCCCGCTATGTGTTTTTGCATTGAGGAGTTTAGATTTCTTGCACTTGGGATCCAACAGACTTGAAAACATCGCTGAAAGTGTCCAGCACCTAGTAAACTTGCAAATCTTTATTTTAGAGAATAACAGCATTCGCAGTTTGCCACGGTCTCTGTGCTTCATCACTGCTCTTGAGTTACTAAATGTAGATTACAATGTTATTCAGACTCTCCCTGATGACCTCTATCAACTGCACAGATTGCCAAGAATTGCCTGGAATCCCATGGATAAAGGGCTCCACATTTCACATAACCCTTTGTCCAAACCACTGCCAGAGATTATGGAGGGAGGATTGGATGTTCTCTTCAACTACCTTAAAGAGAAAAAACAGCATGGCTAAATGTGCACTCTGTTTGAGATTAACCCTGTCATCAGTGTCAGTGTACTTTCCTGACCAGGCATTTCCACTTCATAACACATGAAGTCTGAAGACTAAAGATGGTTTTAGTAAAGTTTTCTGAAAGCAAGTAAAATGCAGTGTTCTACTTCGATTATGCATAAATTTTATTTTCTAAAAATATCCATCTCTAACCCACTGTTTGAAATGTCTTTTGGGAAGAATTGTGATAATAATTCTGCTCTTTACTAGACATAAGCTAATGGAAGCCAGTAGCACTATAAAGTGTGTATTTTGCCATTTATCAAAATTGAGTAATAGTAATATAAATAGGAATTCAGTGTATGTGATGTGCTGTTGCATTTAACTCCTTCTGACTTCTTCCTGCACAGATAAACCACCACTACATAAACAAGCACTACAATCCAAGCAAACCTCAAGGAGGAATTTTTCTTTTTCCATACCTATTATATCCCAAGTACTGTTCTTTCATCCCACCACTGTGAGAACCCCTATAAATTACAAGGAAAGTTTGCAGCCATTGAGGGGGATTTCCCAATTGTTTGTTCTCGTATGCTCCAAACTTCTCAAAGGAAAACAATTCCCCTATACCAGCTTGCAAACTTTCCCACAAAGTCCCAAGGTCATGATGAAAAGTTACCACAGAAGGCTGACCCAGCACAAATTCTCAGAAGAATTCACACAGGCTTTCATGAGGGGTGAGAGTTTCAAACAGGTCATCATTCTACTAAATGAAGATTTTCTGATGAAGATGGGTCTAATATTACTAAATGGACAGCTGTACTCATTTCCTTCCACACTTCCCTGCAATTAAAGCCATGAAATAAACTTTGTTCAGCAGACAGGACATGTTTCAAAGGTGAACTGAAAGCATACTTCTATTTGAACCAGTGCAGGCATCAGTTTATGTAGGAGCATCAAAACCAGGCTTACTTTCTATAATATTCAACATTACTGCATAGCATAAATGTCATGTCTGATGTGGTTCTCCATATTCATCTTTTATACATGTCCTTCATTAAATTTTTATAGTATAATAAGAAGAGGCAGCATGTCAGAGCTGTTAGCAAGTTATTTGACCTGAATCTTCCCTTGCATAAGCGTAAAACAAATAAGTTAGTGAAAATAGGGTATAAAGGTGGTAAGAAAACAGCAGTCTAGTTATTTAAAAAAGAAAAACTAAGATAACCTTTTAAGAAAATCTTTGAAGTGTTTCTTTATGTCAAATCTCAGAAATTGACAATCTCTTGTTTATATCTTAATTTTTTCATCACTGATAGCAGAAGAAACTCAGTGCTTTTCCCAGTGAAGTTAATGAAAAACTACTGATTCCTATGGAAAGCCATTTGCTTCAGTGACAGAAAGAAGAGCCTAATATCAACACTTAGATAACCATAGGTGCATCCAATTTTCTTTTGAAAGGTGTCAAGGCAGCAGCTTCAGCTGTTACCTTTGATGTACCTGTGCAGTACTGAATGTAATGCTAAAGAATCTCCACTGATCAGATAGATGCTGCATGAGCTGTCTAGTTATCCTAATTTTTTTATGATGTTGGTATGGTTTGTATACCATATAGCTGTTGGTTCTTGGATAACATAGGAATTTCATTACTATGTCCAGTGATTGCATTTTCTTTGTTTCCCTTTTATCCTAGAAAAGGAGGAAAAAAGCTTTCTAAAAGGCACACCTGTTTGAGAAGCAATACAAGTAAATGAGCAAAACAATTGAGTATCAAACAGCAAAGTGCAGTCATTTCCAGACTTGCTAACTTAAGATATTATTAATGGAACAATTTCACTGTGTACCCAGATTTTCATTTAATTTCCTGCTTAAGGCATAAGATACATAGTAAATTCTAGTTTTTTATGCACCATTATGGAGAATAAATTATTATAGGTTTCATAGAATGATAAGAGAAGTAATACTGCAATTATTTGTAGAGATATATAAAAATAATTTGTGTTTTTTATTTTGGACATGCATTATTGCATTTTAAATGTTAATTTTACAAGCTCTAAATCTTACATTACATGTAAGTGTTGATAATCCTGCATTAGAGGTAGCAAAAAGATTAAATGCCTATGGCACTTAGTACCAGAAAAGATTTTTTCTATGCATCTATAGCAAGGACTATATGACACCAGTTAGTCCATGATGTGATTTTGATAGTAATTTATGTGGCAGATGGAGGGACTGGCCAGGATGTATTCATTAGGATTTCACTATACAGGGTGAGAATCAACAAATGGTTCAAGAAACTAGGCTGCAGATAATGGACTAAAAGGCAAATTTGAAATAGATAAATGCATGTAGAGAAGCAGCACTTAAAATATGAAATAGAACACCAGTTTAAAATTCAGTTATTCAACTGAATAAATTAATAACCTTTTATTCAGCCAAGTAAACCTTTGCAAGTATATCAAGTTTCTGCTTTTTAAAGCAGAATAACAAAAAATACTGTGTAAATGGTACTTCAATGTATAATTCAGATTTCACCATTAAAATCATTTCCATTTCATTACTTTGGTCTTTCTGTGCTTCCTGATTTTAAATCAATTTATGTATTTTTTTTTATTTAAAAAAGGAGTGGTCATACTTGCCTAAAGAAAGTTTTCTGAATTCTTAGTTTGCATAGTAGAGAAATCTCTCTGGACTGCATGTCAATATTTATGCACAGATACATGCAGTAGGTAGGTATGTTATAGCTCTGTCAGTACCAATAAGGGAGAGAAATAGAGAACAGATGATGTACTTTGCTAGTTCTTTTGGTATGAGTTTGGAATCATAGTACATGGAGCAGATCCTCAAGAAATACATTTCTAAGCACTTGGAGGAGAAGAAGGTGATTAAGAACAGTCAGCATGGATTCACTAAGGGAAGGGAATGCCTGACCAACCTGATTGCCTTCTATGATAAGATGGCTGACTGTAGATGCGGGGAGACTAGTGAATATGGTATACATTGATTTTAGCAAGGCATTTGATATGGTCTCCCACAACATTCTCACAGTCAAGCTAAGAAAGTATGGTCTGGATGAATGGAGTGTAAGGTGGATAGAAAAGTGGCTGGAGCAGTGGGCTCAGAGGGTAGTAATCAATGGCTTGATGTCTAGTTAGCAGCAGGTACCAAGTGGTGTGCCCTAGGGGTTGGTTCTAAGGCCAGTTATGTTCAATGTCTTCATCAACAACCTGGAAGATGGCCTAAAGTGCACCATCAGCAAGTTTGCAGATGACACTAAGCTGTGGGGAGTAATAGATATGCTGGAGGGTAGGGCTAGGATTCAGAGTGACTGAGACAAATTGGAGGATTGGGTCAAAATAAACATCATGTGGTTCAACAAGGACAAGTGCCAAATACTACACTTAGTAGTAGTAGTAGTAGTAGACCACAGGCAATGCATAGGGGGGGCACAGGGGAGCATGTGACCCTCCTGAGATTGGCCACCGCCGAAGCTGCCGCCAGCTTCTGCGGGTGGTGGCCGCCCCCACAACCCCCTGCTGCCAACACAGTCCTTGCTCGGTGCCCATCACTCGCCACCCCACCCTTGCTGCCAACATACGTCACGGCTGCCTGTGGGTGGTCCCCATTCAGCCTGCCCTCGCCGCCAACTTCACCACGGCTGCCTGCAGGCGGTCCTTGCTCACTGCCACCACACCCCCACCACCGCCACCACTGCCTGATCATTGTGCCCCTCAGCCTCCCCTCTATTCGGCACTGATGAGAGTGCATCTGGAGTACTTTGTTCAGTTTTGGCCCCCCCCATAGAAAGGATGTCAACAAATTGTAAAGAGCCCAGTGGAGGGCAACAACAATGGTTTGGGGGCTGGGGCACATGACTTATGAGGAGAGGCTGAGGGAATTGGGCTTATTTAGTCTAGAGAATAGATAGCAGAGAGGGGAATTAATAGCAGCCTTTAATTACCTGAAGCGGGGTTTGAAGAGGATGGAGCTAGACCGTTCTTAGTAGTGGCAGATGACAGAACAAGGAGCAACCGCCTCAAGTTGGATTGATGGAGATGTCTAAGATACAGACTGTAAAGCTATGTGGTTCTGTGTATGTATATTAGAAGTAGTGAGAAAATGCAGCCTATGCCCACCCACACACACCCCCATGTACACCCACAAACCCCACGCCCATACTTCCCTCCTGCAAGCAGAAGCTCCACTCCCACTTACCCAGCTGTCCAGTCACACAGCTTTCTGCCTCCAAGTCATGGAGCCTGCCACAGAGTAAGTAATGCAAAATTATGCATGGTCATGACTTTTATGTGCAAAATTGCACAGGCACATAACTAAATAATTTCCTGGCGTGTAAAGATATAGAGAACAAAATGAAAAATAATAACTGAAGTCGATTGGTCAGTATTGACTTGCTAAATTTAAAGGTTAAATTTCCCTCAACTTTTGGATGTTTCTCTAATAAGTTCAAGAGTATTGAACAATATTTACCATTGCTGTATTAATATGGCCTAACTGAGGGAGGGGACACAATAATATCTACCACTACCAGTATTGCCATGTGTGCAGCCACTGCCTAGGACACTATCCTGCTACACCTCTGTAAAATAGGTACCAGTTAGGTTTTTGCACTGTGTTGAAATTGTGAAGGATGATGTACTTATCTCACTGAAATCAATGGCAAACTTATGTTAACCACAATGGGGCAGGAGTTTCACCTAAGAAGAATAGCCCAATGCTGCAAACACAAGATTTAAAAGTTAGTAATTTTGTTTGAGGAATTTATGATTTGGGGTTGTGTCTTTTGGGGTGTTTTTTGCTAAATTGATATAGAAATGCACTCTAATCTTCAGCTCTGTGGTGATTCAGAAATTCCTTTTAAAATGTTGCATAATCCTTTCTTTGTATAAGAGGCAAAACAACAATTATAATAGATGAAAAGCTGTTAGAGCAGCTATCCTATGAGATTTATTAAGCAACAGTCCCAAGGGGAGAATCAAATTCATATCAAGAGTTTTTGGAAGTGGAGTCAAATAAGGAGTGCTTTCTTCCCCTCCAAATAATCCAACCAAGGTCAGACTCCTGATAGTATTAGCTTTTAATTTTCTTTTTCCTTCCAGTAATGTTTTTCTTCCTTTGATCCCATGTTGTTACCTAACTAAAGGAGTTTAACAGGCAAAGCCCATGATCTCTTTCCACATTTCACTGGGACCCGAAGTGTGGTTAGTACAGGGCGGGCAATTATTTTGGGTGGAGGGCCACTTACTGAGTTTTGGCAAGCCTTCGAGGGCTGCTTGACAGGCAACCAGGGGCAGATAAATATTAATTTTCAAAAAATTTTAGGGGCCCCGTGGGCCCGACAGAATGGCCTGGTGGGCCGCATTCGGCCCGCGGGCTGCATTTTGCCCACCCCTGGGCTAGTAGTTTCATAAAAGTCAATAGGATTCTGCATTGGTAAAGTAGTATGCTACCATACAAAGTATCAATCATTCAGACTCAAATGATTAAATATCGCTTGGTAAAAAGGCAGTTTCCAGTGGAGCAGGAAGTATAGCAACAGATATAGAATAAGTGACTGCAAATCATGCTGCCTCATAAACTGAGTTTATCATGGCAGACTGGACAGGAGATCAAATATAGTTTCTTGAGATTCAGATATCAAAAGTTTATCAGTGGGTATCCAGTTTTGGTTTTCAGCTTTTATTTCAGAGATATTTCTTCAAATATTTTTCTTTACCTCCTCTCTTTCCCCCTATGAAAGAGATTTACAGTGATTCACAATGACTCACAATGTGAGCAGCCTTCAGAATGTTTCCTTGCTTTCCAGTGGTGGACACAGGGGCAAAAACAATCTTGCCCTACATTTGTTTGTTTATATTTCCTGAACTGGACTGGAAGTGATATTGAAAACTTCTCCACTTCTTTTTCTGACCTCTATTCCCTAATCTCTGTTAAGATACTTTTATGAAGAAAATTGCCTCTCTTTAGCAATTAAAATGTTTACCCACACAACAATATACATAACACAGCCTGCACCAAAATTGAAGTCTCTGTAAGTATTAAAAATTGCTTCCAACAAGAACTAAAGGCATTATCAAGTAATAATATAAGATGGTGTTTTTTAATTAATCCCTTCAGTCTATGAACAAAAACTCTCTTTATACTATCCTCTTGGCTTTTTTGCTTTTGAAAGAGGGGAATTGTCTGTCTCTGTCTCTTTCTCGCTCACTCACTCACTCACTCGTGCAAGCACGCATGCACCACATGTGAGCATGCACATCTCCCTCTCCTCCCCATAATATGAGAGTAACCACAAATAAAAAATATCAACTAGTATTGTCCCCAACAGGTGATTCCCATAAGAGCAATAAGAATAATCACAAAGTAGAAATACCTGTCACTCCAACAATTAATTATAAAAATGGCCCTTCTGTCTATGCTCCACAGTCAATTATGATTCAGTATATAGTAAAATATATATGATGCGTATATATACAATATGACACAAGAAGTGCAAAATACCCCAAGGTATCACATAATGGTCACTAATGAGAACAATATTTATTAAAGAGATTGCAAAAAATAACATGTATGACAGAAAGGTATATATAGAGGTTTCAAAACATCAGTTAGAATGCTTATAGTAAATACATGCACACACCCCCCAAGAGCTATCCTAAAGAAATAGCTCTTGATATTAAGAAAGCTAAACAGAAATGTGCAAAGGAAGGAAGAAGATGCAAAAATGTCCTAGCAATTAAAGGGGAAAGGCAGCAGGCAGAGATCCCATTGAGCAGTCAGAAGCAGGAAAAAGTTATGCAGTCCAATTTTCTGGTGACACTTCCAATGGGAAAGGTTTGAGAGGCAATTCTCATGCATCATTGTAACTGTTGTTTTTGGTTGTCACAAACAGTCTTCAGATTTCATGTGGTAACTATAGTTACACTTCCCCCCAAAATATTGTATAGGAGTATGAGCAGGTAGCAGGGGAGGTATACTTCCTTAGGGGTCCAACAGAAGTTATTAGTAGTTCCTGAATTGTTTGCGTATGTAAACACAGTCTAACTGGAGTAGACTGATATGTAGTTTTATGAATGGAGTCAGGCTTTCCCTGGTGAAACGAAAGAGGAAACCTGTAGAATAATACCCACACATTTGTAAATTAATTCAACCAAGTGTGCTTTAAATGAGAAACCCCCTCCCACATACACATTTTCATGCAGAGCTGTCCCATCCCTCTTTCAGCACATTCCACCTCCTTCCATTTGGGAAGCAGAAATGCAGTAGAATTTATTCTTTACAAGATTTACGTATTCTGTCCACATACAAATGAGGTTACAAAGATGTTTAGAAAACTGTGGAATCAACTCATTAAAAAAATCCCCTTGTGTGTATATTTTGGAAGGAGCTGAGAAGCTTGCATAGTGCTTTGCAATCCTGTATCTCATGAATGCATGTGACCTGACTGAATAATACAATGATTTATTGCTATTAAAATTTCTGTTAACTCTTTTTCAATGCCAAGCCTAAACTGAATGCAGCATTGAATTTTGCCACATTTGAATATGCTTTATGTTTTCTCTGGATGCCTATCCAGAATATTTCTAGCTATGAGGAAGTTCAGCTGTCAAGTTCTGTGTCCATTCAGCTTTTGTACATGTGAGTTCAGTCCATGGAGACGTTACACTTACTCCATGTCCAAGCAGTTTTTGAATATGTATTTTGTTAAGTAGCATAATGAAGGAGGGATGACTGGGGCATCAGCCCTTGTGGCGAGGGGGAGGGAAATAGCAGCAGCCTGGCCTGGGCATCTCCACTTCTCCCAGCACCCCAGACATTGAGGTTGCCGGGTGCACCACTGCTGCCACAGGCACTCAAGTGTTCACTTACATCTCTGCTTTTGTTTTGCTAACCACATTCAAAAAGATTTAATCAGTGTCTACTAATTGACTGGTGTTAGTTCAACCTTTCTATTCCAAACTATCCATTCAAAACAAATTAGTCATTAATAGAAGTCTTTTTGAATCAGCTACACAAAGCTTCACCAGCACAAAAAGTATTAATGTCTCCAAGGAGAAAAGAAAAACAAAGAGAAC
Source organism: Alligator sinensis (assembly GCF_000455745.1). NCBI lineage: Eukaryota > Metazoa > Chordata > Crocodylia > Alligatoridae > Alligator > Alligator sinensis. The sequence continues at coordinate 963,382 of NW_005842074.1, forward strand.
AGAAAGGGGAAAAAAGGCTATCAAACCATATGAGGTAAGGATAGCCAAAAACACAGACTGTCCATGTGACTGGGTGGGTGGTGTTCTCTTTTCACTTCCCTATCGCAGAATCACAACCACAGTTTGAATTTGCTGGGAATTGAAAGGTTGAGAATAGGAAGGTTTGAAGGGGAAGTGAGTGGAAGGACTCACATTGGTTTCAGTGGCCCTTTGAAAGGGGCTGTGACAAAACATGAAGATTTAATTATTCCTCATTCATTAGAGGTGGCTTCACTGGAAGCCCAGTCTTGTTCTCACTGAAGTCCATGGAGCTGCTGCCTGTGTCTTACCACTTTTTAAATGGGAATTTGAGTTTCCCAGTCTGTCATGTTTATATAGAATGCATATTAGAAGCATAAGAAACAATTGGGTTTCTCAACCCAATGAAGGCTCCAAAAAACTTCAGTCACATATTGTGCAAACTGAGGAAAACCTTGTTTTTCTTCTGCACTTCTTTATATCCAAAATATCTCTTTCTTCAAACTACCTTGTGGTTTCTACAATCTCTTTTAGTCACCAGTGAAGCCATGTATGTGGATCCTCTGGAAGGAAAGGAAAACCTCAGATAAAGGCAATGATTTGGAAAAATATAAGCCAATGGAAACAGGACAATATGAAAAAATAATGATTTAGGAAGTAGAGAGAAATCCTCTCTTTCATTAATGTGAAGGAGCAAAAGGAGACAAGCAAAAGACACTGGGAAGCATCAGGCACCACAGTCCAAAAGTTTGCAATTGCTTATCTGATTTGGACTGATTTAAGAGATGCATGTCATCTGAGGCTCATCACTGTAAACACAGGATACAATTCAACAATGCCCTCCAAATTTTGGGTGGCTCTCATGGCCAGTTGGCCTTTAAGGAAAAGCTTTTGCACTCACACCTGTCGATCACAAATGTGGCACAAAAGTGGTTGCAGTGTACAAGCCAGTTGGCTATTCAACAAAGAGATAAAGCTAAACTGCAACTAAACAAAAAGCTAACCTCATTCTGCAAACCCTTGTCTAGAGATCTCCCATTGAAGTCAATGGGAATGCTGTGCATGGAAAGGGTTAAAAAGTACTGGCTTCAAGGTTATGCAAAGCACATTAAGCTATGTTAATAATTTAGGTTAGCCTGTTGCCTGTTAATAGCAGAATTAAGTAGGACCAGGGGCAATGCTTTTCTTGGCTATTTGTGAGTTAAATAGTTGTATGGGTCATGGACACTGCACAGAGATTCACCTCACAGAAATTTTGTTTGATATTTTTCTATGTGGGGGAGGGAGAAAAATTTCTCCTTATCCAGCCTGTTGAAATTTCTGATTTTATGACCCTGTAAAGTCTCAAAAATAAATCAGAATTGGCTAGTCCCTGTCAGCAGAATATCCTTTCAGGTTCCAAAGCATAACATTTAAATTGAATTACTGGTTAATAAAACAAAGGTAAAGCCACTCTACAAGGAACCTAGCAAATCATATGACCAGAAGGGTAATTTAATAAATAGTAGCATTTAATTGGTAATTTGATGTCAAATATATGAAATATTAAACACGATAAAATAATCCCTCCAGGAATATGAAAACATTCACATTTCTTAATCTAAAAGTCTCACTGATGAGGCAGCAAAATCATTCCACATGCCAGAGGCTGCTTTCTGAATTATGATGTCCCCTATGCCAAATAAAGGAAGGATCTCAGACCTAACAGGAGGCGCGCCTTTGTTTTCCCTAGTGGACATCGGCATTCACATTTTAGCCCCCTAGTATAGTCACTCTGCTGCCTCAGTCATGATACCTCCTAAATTAACAAATAATACACTTAGGGATTCCTGGAAGGCTTATTATCTCTTTTCTAATATATCATTAGCTCAACATATAATTTCTGACATAATGTGCACAGCCCTTCTGGTAAAGCAAGTCTCCCACAGGTTAAATATGATATCATAGATGTACCTGGCTTCACAGTATAATTTTCTATCTCTGCAGAAATTAAGGCTAAATAGACTAGAAGCTTTCTGCAGGCCCTGCATTTTGTGTGCTTTCACAACCAGCAGATCGTGGTGGAATTGCTAGTCCATTATGTCATCATTTCTATTTGATGGTATAAAAGAAAATGCTGTTTTCATACCCCCATCTTTGGCTAAAAAGAGATATAATTTCAAGATTAAGATACTTGTTTCTAACCCTCTAACAGCCCTTCTGGCTGTTTTAGACATCTACATTGCTACAATCATCTTCAAACCACTCATGCACCCCCATGTCATTCTGGTCTCGGTAGTGACAGGAAAGAAAACAAAGAGAGGAGCTGCTGATAGAACAGTTCCCACTGAGAAGTAGCTGTTCCTTAATATGCTTTCAAACTGTCATACTTTGAGTTACAGGTCAAAGGTGTCTGCAGTGCTGAAAATCAATTCAATTTCCACTTCCTGAGCCTTGTCTACACTAGGAAATTCAACTCGTTAGCAAAAAGCTGTCAGCAGATGGTGCAACTGAAGCAGTGGTAGTAATGGTTTAAACATAAGTGTAAAGATAAAACTAAATCATGTATACTTAGTTTCATAAATCTTTCTGGAACCTTGGTCTGCACTCACCCTTGTTTCATTTCTGACTTTCAGCAATGCCATGTGTCCTAGCTTCAACTTGCTTTCTATGGACCAGTTTGAATAACACCAGCTTCTGAAGACTTAGTCCAGAATATATGTTCTTTGAGAGTAGAGCAACAGCCCAAAGTGAAATGTATTCCTACAAGGCATTCTCCTAGTCTAGGGATTTATGGAGTACTGACCTCTTGGCCAAGAAGGTGGGGTATGGTTACAAGAGGCAGGGAATACAGCAGTTCATCACATCTCCTTGGCAGCCTCTATCACTGGGGTTCCTATAATGTCTCAGCTACATTTCAAGTTGTCTTCTTCCCCATTAGAAATCTTGGGAAATGAAGTAATACAAATGTTGACTCTCCTGAGTAATGTTCAGAAGAAAATATCTGGATGTACTTTCTTGCATCAATAAGAATGTTCTGAGACCATGATCTATTAGATTCTCCTTAGCTTTGGGTAACAATCCATGTCATGGTCTTCTCCATTGCTTCCTGGCTGAGTAGCATTCCAGAGCTCGTGACAAATAAGCAGCATATAATTAATATGTAATAGGGGAATACCCATTGCATCTAATTCTGGAACTATTTGTTTCAATTGATGATTGAGAGGACAAGCAAACACATCCATCCATCTATTGGTACCTTTGTATATGGCCATGATTGCACTATAAACCAGAGAGACATTGAGCTAAATTCCATCCTAGTGTAATTCCTGTGACTTTAGCTAAAAGCTGAACCTTATTTTTGGCAAACTCTTGACTATAAAGGACTCTATCATGAATTCCATCTATGAGACATTAGACAGGAGAGGGCCATAATCAGAGAATGAGAATTTGTTACTGATTTGTGCTTATAAGTATCTGATAATAGAATTTGTACAAAATAAGTTACTTCTCATTTTTAACAATTATCCCTGTTTGTACCTCATTTCATGAAACAGAGATTTCATTTTCAGTCTTGGAAGGTCCCCATTAAGGGACGTTGAATATGGGAGGCTGATCTCTTCTAACTTTCCCATACCTTAAAAACTTAAATTTCAGGACTTTCATCACAGTTAATGTTTTATAAAGAATTTGAGGGGTGAAAAGCACTATATAAATGCACAGTACTAATTATTAATTTTATTTCATTGGTACAGTTCTTTCTCTTGTTTCAGGTCATATAAGAAACACAGGCACTCTGACTCTGCGATTATAAACACTTTTAAAATATCTGTGAATAAAGGTTTAGATATAAATAGGCCCCAGATTTCCACAAATAAAAACCAGCCCCTTTTACTAGGTGACAAGAGTTTTGGCAGACAGAAGTGACGAGGCAGCTGCTATTTGTTTTCACATTTGCTGGTGTCTGCTTCTCTGAAGTGCTATGTTATAGCTAAATTATCTTTTCTGCTTGGATTCTGATTGAGAGCTTTTGATATACCTAGGGAAAGTAACTTGCTTTATTAATAGACAATAGCTTTATTACTGACACTATTCACAAATGGTTTCCAGTTAGGTTCAGCTGTCTTATAAAATGACATGTTCACACAGTGACTGAACTAGATAAACGATTCTACACCTGCCAAGGGTTTGATCCTGCCCTCCAAAACGCAGTGTACTTCATTGTTATATCAACTTGTCAAATCATGTACTGTACATGCTCCCAAACTTGTATAGCGTTCAAATCTGAATCATTCCATTTTAGAATGAGCAGCAGATGGCGATCTTGCTTTATGTGTCCAGCTTTACACCATAATTTCCTTTGTGGAAAGTTCAGGTACAGTTTTCCTTTTCACATCCCCCTCCTTTTCTCTACCCCCTTTGCCTCCACCAGAATTGCGCTCCATTTTCTTTAATCAGGTTCATTTACATCCTACAGTGCTGCTTTAGTCTGGAGATAGTCAGGCCTTTTTCGAGCATATTTTCCTACAGACAGGGACCAGGGTGAAGATTCAGCAGTGTGTCTGGTTAATAGCACATAGATTCATACCAGTTACTTTATGTAGAGAAAACATTATATTTGCATAATAATTTATTCCCATTGGTTTCCTTGTATGCCCAATTTAATTAGTTTGTAACATTTCAGTAGCATTTTCCTAAGATGTTAATAACATGTTGGGGAGGCTGGGCACGTTTCTGCCAGTCTTTTTACTTTCAATGCTGGCAGACTTTTATCTCGTTCCAGAATTTTGTTCCAGCAGTTGTTTTCATTTGGATGTTTATTTCCGATGCCTTGATGTGTTTCTCTTTTCAGTTTACAATTTCTTACACAAAAGAAATATGACGAATAATATAAAAGAAAGCTAATACTTCTGTTCTTCCTTTGCTTTTTTCTCAGTCATTTAGATGTTAAGTTAGTTTGGACTTTCTTGGATGTCATTTAATTGGAGAAATATTTGTTTATTTTCTACTGATTACATTATAAAGTATGAAGCAGCTTTCTGTAGTAATTGAGCATTTGATTCTGAAAGCTACTGAGTGTTCCCACTAATACCTATACAGCAACTTGCAGGATTCAGCCCTTGCTGAACTAATTTAATAAGTGGGATTGTTTTACATATGGTTTAAGTTGTATAGGCCTGATCCAACAACCCCTTACCAGTGTAGTCCTTCCTCATGAGTATACATGAGCCCACTGCATCAAGTCAGCATAAGCAGATTCTTGTGCCTACTTGGAGCACCACTGATTTCAAGAACTGTCAGCCTGATTACTGCAAGAATTATAAAATAAAATTATTGTGGCTCTATATAGGATGATAGCTATTTATCTGTTTGGAACCAGTTGAGTGCTATTTTTGGGGTGGGAGTGTTCATACAATTATGGATTCATAGGGCCCCTTGGTATTACAGCAATGTAAATACTAATAATCAGATCTAAAATGTTAAATATCCATGATACTGTTTTGAGAGAACAGTTCTGTCATTTTATAACAATTCCCTCCTTTTGTCTTATTATGTGAAACTGAAATCAAACCATTGAGAGGTGGGATTAGGTCATCCAATCTATTTTCCATGTAGGTGTGCAATCCCCTTACTCCCATGGGACTACTTACATGAGTAAGGAGTTTATGAGCAAGTCCATTATTTCTTATGCATTTTCTTTATTCAAAGACAGCTGGAAAATGATGTATTCTTCAATGACATATGCATGTTAATATAAATTGTGTACTCTCCACTAATCTAATACTTATGAAATGAGCACATCAATCATGGAAATTAAACAATAACTTCTTACTTGAACAAGTTCTGCAATGAATATATTACAAAAATAATTAAGAGATAATGTCAATTGCATAGAACTTTATCATAGGACAATAGTCTCCATTTGCGAGATTAAAAAAACCAAAACAAATCACAGACATTATTCAAAAACAAAACTCACAGGCATGTTTTTTTCAAACCATGAGACATTTATTCTTTGGCAACATTTTATTACAATGACACTGTTTCTATTAAATTAAATGATTGATGGATGTTAGGGGCATCTGAGTGACAATTGCTAGCTGTAACATTTTTGAAAAGCTGGATTCTGATTAGCTTAAAAAATAAAGTTGTTTCTTCTCTTGTTACCAATCAAAAGTCAGCCTGTGGTTAAAAAAAAGCACCAATTTTGTAAAGTTGCTATGTATTTCTGAAAAAGGAGATTTGCTTTATTTAATCAATTAGCTGTGATGAACTATGATGCGAGTATCTCACTGCCCAACCACATTTCTCCAAGTGTCCATAAGAAGAGAGTAAAAATCTTATTTTCAAGCCTCCAAGCAATTGTGGTAACGTGGTAATCATCAGTCATAGGAAAAGGTGTGGTTGGTTCTATTTTTATCTTGGGTACTTTGCCCATTCACTGAGGCAGGAAACACTGATATTTCCATACCTCTTAGGTGGCCTGGATTTTACTGTTTTTTTAGCTAGATCAGGCTGCCTTTTATGCACTGCAAAGACAGTCACTGTTTTGTGCTATTCTGTGGAAACATGCTACAAGCTGGAAGCCAGAAATGCCTGAGTTTAAATTTCAAGTCGTCAGACTCTTGTTTATATTTCCTTACACTTCACAGCGCTCGTTTCAGATCAAGGGCATTAGCTGTCCATCTTAGAAGGGCGTCCGCTATTGGTGCCCTGTTTTACAAATAAGGAGAAGTTACACAAGGTTACTTTAGGCTGAGCTGGAAATAGAAATCTGGTAATATTTAAAAAAATAGTGAAGTGATTTAGAATATGTAAATAGTGTAAGGAGCAAGGAAGAGAGAGTGAAACTTTATAGCTCAGTGTGGTTTAAGGCGCTTCCCTGGGTTGTGGGCTCTGTCCCCTGTTGCCAGGACTGTTTATTCATTTTACACTAGAAACCTATTGGCCAGAGAGGAGAGGAAAGGGGAAGTTTTGGCAATAGGGCCAGAAGCCAGAACCCCACCCCACAGGAGTGACATAACTACTAAGGCAGCTCCCTCTTGCTTGTTCTCCTCGCACCATCATTCTTGCACTTTTGGCACAGTGGGCCAGCTTCAGCAGGGATCAACCCAATCTAGCTCATATCCTATTGAAGAAGACATTCTTGTAGGCAGTGGGAGCTGTGGATATGAGTCTCCTGGGGGTAAAGAGAGCTTAAAATCCAGATCTCACACTCTTTGGCCAGGTACCATAACCACTAAGTTACTGGGGGGAAAATGGGCCATCACCACCATTCAAAAGTACAGAGGGGTTGCTGCACTACATGCTGAACTTAACACTGCTGTCAGTTAGGATGGCACCTCTGCACAGAGTCCCTCCACATGCTTTGAATCCTGAATTGATGAAGAACCGCCCCTTTGTTACACAGGGCTAGAGGGCTGCACTAAGCTTAAGATGTGCCTGGATCTGCTTGCTTCCTGATTTGGTGCAGCTGCGCTTAATTGCTCTATTGGCTACAGACAGCTAAGGTTCAAGCTATCTAGCCAATAGATCCAGGGGCATGTTGTTTGCTTAATGCTTCTGAAGTCCATCTGGTCTCTGACAATGCTCTAACTTTGTCTTCCTGACTTTTGCCTGGTTCCTGCTTTAAATCTTGACTCCCAGCATCTACCTTGGAACCTGCAAGAGCCCCGCTTCTCAACTGCCATAGGCTCCCTGCCTTAGTCTCTGTCCCTGGCCTTGCCTTCATGTGCTGCTTTCAGCTTGTTTTCTGCTCTTGCTGTTGCCCTGTATTTCCTGGCTTCTGACTCCTGGCACAATGTTTCTCTATGGGTTCTGACTCCCTATTCTTAGCCTGGTTCCTGATGCTGTGTTTTGGCCCTGCTCTCCAGGTTTGTAACCTGGTCCTACTTGTTAGGTGCCTGAGGAATAGGAGTTCAAATGCATCCCTCTGTCTAGTATTTCCTTTTGCCAAGCTGTATCAGTCACCCTGCTTAGTATCTATAGTGCTCTGGCTGCCTTTGGACACTGCTTAGGGACCTGAAAAGCCTAACCCAGTTGAATTGGTTACCACTCTGGGGACAGTACCTACACGATAGATTCAGATCCGACCCCTGGGCTTAGTGTTGCTATGACTTACTTTTAGGCATCACTGCAGAGAAGAATCCAGAGTCCTAAATCATGCATAGGATCCAGAACAATCAACTTAATAAGTGAAGAAATGCTTAAGAGCTAGACAGTGGGGCAACACCTCATTGTGTTTAAAAGCCAGCTCTTTCAGTATGTGTGAGAGTTGGGGGGGATGTTTAAGTGCTTTAGGGTTTTGTTACATGTTAGTTTTAGGGAGCTCCGGGAGCTCTTAACCCCTGGATTGTCCACACGCTAACACGTGAAATTAGTTTTAAACACCCTTTAGGCAGCTTAAAGTTATGCCACTCCAGGGCAGGTTTATCTGTGATCTGTTCCCTAGCTGTATTACACTAATGTGTGGCCACTCTAAGCTACACATTAGTGTAAACACCCCACCCACTGCTCCCCCCACTGCTTGTCTGGCCACTGAGGCTGCTGCCACCACTGATTCAGCTGCTGCTGCTCTGCACTGGGCAGCCACAAGTAAGCTGGGGGACACAGGAGGTATGGATGAGCCACAAGGGTCAGGGAGGTATAGGGGGGAGCCCTGGTGATGAATACTAATTACATTCTGGGTGAATACTGTAACCGCTAGAGTACTATGTACAAGAGAGTCGCTACCAATATTATTTTAAAGGAAAAGTGGCAGCTACTACTGCATTGGTGTGGAGTCAAATCTAGTAGGTGTGCAATACACATTTTTAGAGTGTACCAGCCAGGCAGGTAAAGGAACACCTCAGATCCTCACTGGGCTTAGGCATGAGCTAGATGTTGAACAATTTAACTTGTTGAGAGTAAGAAGTTCTGAGCATGTACAGGAACAGAATTTGCTTTTTAGTAAAAAATACCCGGAAGTGATTGAGGCTTGTAGAGACCAGGCACATCTAGGGTGGTGTGGCAGCTGAACAGGGATTTTCAAGACACAATTTTAGATTTGAGCATCTGAGTTTGGGTATTTTTATTATTATTTGACTCTAAATGTTTCTAGGATTGTGGGTCTAAAAATGATATGAGCAACAAAGAAGAAGTGGGGGGGGGCAGGATGGGGTTAATTAAATGGAAGCATCACCTCTGCATCTGAGGAAGTAATTTGACCCATTATTATCACCTTCAAAACTGTTCTTTAAATATTAACTAAAGCTACAAGGATACATTTTACCTGTCTAGAACATAGGCCTAATCTGACTTTCATTTGAGTTAATGGCAAAACTGCTGTTGACTCTATTTGGAGCAGCTCTATGTTTAACAGCTTTAATGTTATCATTTCACAAGTACAGATCAGTAGTTGTGATAGAGGACTAATAATCCTTTTCATATTGCTATTTATATGAACAGCACAATTATAGCAATATAGAACTAATATGAATTGGGTTGCTAATTTGAAAGATAAAGGCATATGACTTACATTTTCCACAATATATTTCCAGATTGTAATTAGAACTAAAATGAGCTCTGTCTGTGGACTCATCTCAACTCACATGGATTATCTTGTGCATTATAATGTTAATACAATTGGTGTTATTATTAAAAAATGAGTTAGGAAGGCTTAATGAGCCTTCAGATTGATTGAAGCTGTCATATGGGAACAAGCTAGAATTTTATTGGTGTCCGTTAGTAGTACAGGTTAAAACAAAAGTACACTCTTTATTTCACCCCAAGTTCTGCCCCCTTTGATAGGCTCAATCCCTCACGTCTGTTTTGAAAAAGATGTGGTGCATTATCTTCTAAAGAACTTAAGTGGGTTTGACAGAAGTCAAGAGGTAAGGACATCCACTCATGAAAATACACATTTCTCACTTTATGGATTCCATCCATGCCCATTAAAGGATCATGTACTATAGAACTGTTTCACTTGGGAAGATGCGCACTTCAGGTTCAATCAGGTTAACCCTTTGAAACATCATTTTACCTCTGAGGCTCTCTGATTTAATAAATATTTCTGAAATTTCTAACAAGCTAATCAATTTGTTCATAGCAATGCCTCTTGTATAATAGCAAATTAGTGCATTGATTGAATGCAATTATTTATGCAGAAAAGACAAGCATACACTTGACATCCCAATCCTGAGATAATTTATTATCAAGGCCACAGGGCATTAGTAGATAAAGCATTTGGTGACAGAGACCATATTTCTTCAACTCCTCTGGGGTACACAATAGCTTAAAAGTAGTTCAGCTTGCTAGTCAAGTAAATCTTCTGCACAGTAGATAAAGATAGACTCAAAATGTATTGTTGTGAATGTGCAGACCAAAAACACACTGCAGCTTGGTAAGCAGTTGACTAGGAACTTTAACTAAGTCTTTGACCTGGACAAAGAAAAAAGTAACCTCCGCCTCACCCTGCCATTTCCTGTAGTGGTCCAAATAGAGGAACCCTATACTACACTGTATTAAATATGGGTAGTACGTAACAGCCATTACAATGTTCTCATAAACAATGTTGTCACCATTAAGTTGCAAAGATCCAACACCATCTCTTCCTCACTTCTCTGTTAGTAATCCCCAGTCTATGGTTGCTCTACTTTAGAAATTTTTCTGTATCAGAATTAGGCTGACCTTTGGCATTTGGCAGAGTCCAGCAGCTGCAGTCCTTAAGTAGCCATTTTGCAGCAAGGTATTTCTTCTTATATCTTCCTGCATTTGCACAGATTCCACTAATAAGTTCTTGCATTTTTCCTTTATTATTTCTGAGAGTGTCTCCCCTCCTCAGTATCATTTTCATCTTCTCACTGCCTCTCCTCTTATTTCTGTGCAAGATTTTGAAGACTTCCTGTGTGGTATAGGAATATTTATTCAATTTCGAAAAGTGCCTTAGGAGCCTAAATCTTTAGCATTTTCAATAAGATTCAGATTCTTAAGTGCATAATGACTTTTTCAAATCAGATAAAGGTTCCTAACACACATACGTGCTTTTTAAGATTATTTTATCCCTTATCTTAACTTTGGTTGCATCATTATTGGTACAGGTACTCAATTTTTCTTCACAAAGCACAACACAGATCCCTGGCACTGGGTAAACAGCTAGCCACCATCATAACATCAAGATGTGTTCCCGTCAAAACATTTTTATTTAATCTATATATGTTGGCAATAATTTTCTTGTAGTATGAATAAACTATTAACTACTGTGGTGGGTCCTTCACATTGGTCAAAAGCATACAGCTATCCGAATACATTTGAAAATAGGATAAGTTCATCCCATTGAATGTATTGATGTCCATTGTTGTAGAATTGATAAATCAGGAGGCCAATCTCAAATATCTTACGTTTCCATGTATCTATGATCATTGTGTAGCTGTTCTTGTACTCCATGAAAGATACAAATCAAGTTAAACATTATCGTGACAAAGTGTTTGACTGTTATGTTACAAGGTGTAACAGGATTTGTTATATTTCTAAGATCAGATCAGGCTAGGATTCTGGTTCAGAATCAGAACTTTCCAAACTAGAAGTTAAACAGAATTCAATATCAAAACATTTACACTGGGTTCTGATTCATGAAATAAGCAAAACCCAAACATTATTTTTCCTTCATCTTCAACTTTGGGGAAGGTCAAATCCAACAGCTTGGATGCCTCTTTATTTACTGTAGGTAGACATGACATCAATATTGGTAATGTATTGTGCTGCTGGATCTGTTTATTTCTAGTTGATGTTATCATGTTGTCTTGATGGTCATGCTATTTGAAAAAATGTTAAATGCTTTAGTATTGACACATATATGAGGTATTATAGTTGTTAATTGTTATGATTGTTGAGACACATTGTGTGATTTCAGAGTATCTTCCAAGCATCTATAGGCCACTGACATCCCATCATCTTTTTCTTCCATTCTTCAGAATGTCGTATTAGAAATAACTGGGCTCCTGAACATTCAGATGTGGTAATATATGGCACAAGCAATTAAAAAGTATGAACATTACCAAAACATTGAATGCCTACCATTTATTGCAAAATGTATAATAGATTTGGGCCAGATTATCCAAATAAATTCAAATACATGCCTAGAGACATATATGAACTTGAGGTATCTAAATCCCAAACTGCAGTCATGAAAAGCCCCACTTGGTTACCTCTAAACTGATGTATTGCCTAAGCTCAGTTTTTGACACTAAAGTTCCCCAGACACTTGAAGTACTGTTTCTGTCTCTGCTCAAAGCATCTCTTTCTGATAGGTACAAAATTGCTCGGCCCTATTTCAAGGATACTTCCATGTGGGATCCAGAAACTAGGCATCCCCCCACCTGTTTCCCTTGAGTAGATTGATGGAACATGAGCATTCTAAAAATGTCTATTTATCAGGCCCCACATATGCTGCAGCATGAGGCATATGGTTCATTCAGAGCCAAGCTGGAGGGAGAACAACCACTGCCAGCGCTTCCTACCCACTGGAACGTGGTGGGGAAGGTGTTCATCAGAGCATGGAGGCCTGCGCTGAAGCCCTCCTTCCAAGAGTTTTTCTTCATTAATTTTATCCAATTCATTTTTCATATAAAATGCATTAGTAACGCTTGGAACAGAGACTGGAATCCAGGGTTCTTCCTTCTCAGATGGGTATCCTAAATAAGAGCCTAGAAAGTCATTCACTCTTCGAGTTCAATGAATCTTGAGTTCTTTCCTGCAACAAAGAAAAGTTTCATCAGAACATCCCCTGCAAAGAATATGTTCTGGCCTAGTAGCTGATACATTTCTTCGGAAGTGGGAGATGAGATGTGGATTTGAATCTGTTCAGACAGAAAAGGGATTTGCATCTGGGTCTTCCACATTATGGGTAAGTGCTCTAACCACCATACCAAAAAGTGACCTTTTGCAGATGTTTTGAACAGAAGGTTGTAGATACCTACCTTCAAGAAAGGGTTTTGAATTATGAGCCCTGAATGCAGGGAGGTACATCTTTCATTAATGCTGGGTAAAGCACATACGACTCAGAGAGGAGTAGGGTTTTAGATAGGTGTCTATCCTCAGTGTTTTCATACTGATTAGCTCCCTTTCCACTCAGCATGCTGGTTGTTTTGGAGCCCATTCTGAGGGGCTCCAAAGGAGTATTTAGGAGCATAAGTATGTAACTTGGGAGAAAAAATCTAGAAGGTAGATGCTATAACAGATAGCAGATGCAGTCTTGTCAAAACAAAGTCTTTCAGGCATTTTTACACTACTGACTAGGCTATCTTACAGGAGAGAAGTTAAACTTGTGCATAAGAGTTTTAAGGATCAAGTTAGTTTTCACCATTTTGCCATTTTTGTCACTTGTCTCTTATCTTAGACAATTATAGTTCTTATCTATTTAAGCCAGGTACAGACATTACACTTTTACCAGTATGTCTTCAGAAATTGGTCTATATCTGTAACAGAATAGAAGTTCAGCACACATAGATTAGTTTAAAAATGGTGGAAATCAGTCTAAGATTCCCCACCTACACACATCTCCCTGTCAAAATCAGAGAGTGGATGGGGGAGATAAGTCCCCCATACTTACCTCAGGTGACCAGAGAACTATCACTGGTGCGCTTGCCTGAACACTGCACTTCCAGAGTAAGTACTCTTTCTGGATTTGTCTGGGATGAGCCGCACAGAGTACTTTCAGCCTGTCCAGCATCAAAGAAGGAGAGGTGCTGGAGAATTCCCCTCCCAATGTATGTCTACAGTGAGCAGAGCTGGAGCAGGATGTCAGACAGCATATGGAAGGGGTCAGAGGACTTCTGTCAGCAGAGATACTGCAGCTGGAACCGAATGTGACCAGGTCAGGCCGGGTGGAACCCTTCACCCACAAGTAGGTGGGAAAGGGGGAAGGGAAGAGCCAGTGAGCTCAACCCTTTTGCAGGGCAGGACTGCTCCTTGAGAGCTTAAACAGACAAAGTATGATTTTTTTCCTCTTTATATTTCCTGTTTTCTCTGAAGGATTCCTTTTTTTTTTTCTTCCTTGTTTTTTTTTTTCATTTGTACTTACCTCCGCTGAAAGCTTATATTTGTGTTTGGGGTCTGTACCTGAATGAGCCTGCCTGACCCCAGAGGGGCTAGCAGGAGGACTGGGATCTAGGACTGTGAGTCTGTTAGAACCAGGCTTAACTACCCCAGTCCAGAGAAAATAGTTACACCAGCTGGTGGTTTTGTGTGCCAGATTCAACTAAGGTGTGGTTAGGTCAGGGTGAAGGGGAGGATGAAGCCCCATGAATTGGTCCAGCCAAGGGTACAAGCTGATTCTTCCACTGAGAAATATCCTCCCAATAATAATCTTAAGAAACATCAAAGACATAGCAGGCAAAAATAAAACATCAGGGAAGGGCTGAAAGAAGTGGTGGCTACTAGGGCTGTGTGAAACTTTGGTTGCTGATTCGATTTGGAGGAGATTCGACCTGATTCGGTGGCTGAATCTCCAAATCTGAATCTAATCAGGAGACCCATTAATCTCTCTGAATCAAATCGGAAGCCTCTGATTCGATTCAGAGAGATTCAACAATTTAGACATAGACACAGCTTTATATGTTTTTTCTACATACCTCAAGGTACCAGGCGGTTTGTGAATGCTGAGATGCTGGAGTGGATGGAGTGTCCCACTGGTCTGGGGGGGCACCCAGGGTCCCCTCACAGCCAATCGCCAAGTAAGGGGGATATGGGGGGGTCCCCCATGTGTCTGACGGCAGACCTGGAACTGGACCAGAAGTACTTCCGGTCCACTTCCTGGCCCACTGCTGAGTATGCGGGGAGGCCCCCTCCACACTCCTGTGGGATGCTCCATCCACCCAACCATCTCAGCATTGATGAGCCATGCCTGGTACCTCGAGGTATGTAGAAAAAACATATAAAGCTGTGTCTATGGCCAAATCACTGATTCTCCGAATCAGAACTGAATCTTCAGATTCGGATTAGCTGAATCAAATCAGGACAGTGATATGAATCAGCTAATCAAATCACTGTCCCCCAAATCTGTCTGAATCCTAAACTGCTTCAATAGCTACTATGAAACTATGAAACTGAATTGAATACAGCCTGCTTCGCACACCCCTAGTGGCTATACCTCCTGGCTCACCAAAAACAGGAAAGATGTCAACACACAAAGGACCAAAGCCCCACAGCACGTATCCTCAACACCCCTGCTAAAGGGTGAATGTGTGTTCTGTTCATTACCGATCTAAATTACACCGCTTACAGAAAACTACATAACTTAGATTGATTGTGTCTCGGGCTTTTTGAATGTCTGTACCTAGCCATAGTTAGAAGCCAGTGGGTGCATGTACATATAGACTAATTAGCTTCATAGTAAAGCGGCACAGTTAGGGTGGCCATCATACAGGACAGTGCAGTTGTCCTCTGTCCTCTACAGATATGAAACTGGATGCCTTTTTTTGAAGACAAAAATAGAGGACATAAAGGTATCTGGTTTCATATCAATAGAGGACAGAGTAGCAGAAAACTGGAATGTCCTCTATGATGGCCACCCTAGTCACAGTCTACATGTGCACCTTGTAGGGTATTAGGGTGTAGTAAACTAATTCACTCTGCCGTAAGATAGTACTGTCAGTGATAGTACGCGGGGATAGTACTATCCTGCAGTGGAATAATTACATGCAGTTAAACACACACGTAGACAGTGACTGTAGGTGTAAATAGTGCCCTGTCAGCCCAGCCAGCTGGCGGTCAGACTTCTGCGTGACACTTCTGCCCCAGCCAGCCCCTGTCTTGCCTGATGCTACCACCCAGAGCCCAGGGCTGACTTCCTATGCCCCCTTCCAGCCTGGGCCTGCTTCACTCTGGCTCAAATTGCTGCTGTCCTGGGTGCACATGTAGATGCTGCACCTGGAGTTTATTGCTTCACCTTAATTGCATGCTTAGATACACCCAGTATCAATTTCTTGTTCTCATACACCATACTGCAATGATTGGACTTTTACAGGAGATTTTTTTTCCTCTGAAAACAAACAAAATAATGCTCTGTGTTAAGCCAGGAATTATACTGAAAAGCTAGGGAGTGTTTTGTTTGGTTTGAGGGTTTTTGAAGACAAACACTATATTTGCAGGAAATTCAACAAACTCTTCAACAAGAGTATAACAATAATAATGAGTGTGGTGATGATGATAATAATAATAATAATAATAATAATAAGAGTCATAGTAGTTAAGAAATACCTAGATTCTATAAAGTACTTTCATCAGGAGATCTCAAAGAACCTTACAATGGAAATAAGCAGCATTATTCTCATTCCACAGATGGGAAAATAGATGTACGATATATAGAGTAAAGACCAGAATCCCTGTCTTAGGTCCACAAAAATACGTACAAAAAACTATGCTTCTAGATTTCATCTTAAAAATACCCCACAATTCATATGCAACTGCCATCATCTGTCAAAATCACAAAAGCTTTCAGGGTCAATTGTATCTTGCATTTTTCATGTACCTTCTATTCTATTCCTCCCTTCATTTTTTTTAACCTGCAGGTGTCCCCATATATGTTGCATTATAAGCTGATTATTTTTTCTCTATTTTGGCACAAAACTACTTTCAGCTCAATTTGTTTTAGTATTGTATTTCAAACCTCTTCTTTTCTGAATAGGGAGGGATCTTAATTTTTTCTTCCTCAATAAAAATGCTGCTTGCAGGCTATTATTTTCAGCTTTTAAACATATAATCATACATAGACATTGGTTTGCTGGGTTTTTTTAATTCAAAAGCCTAAAGCTTTCTGATTTTGCATAAGATAACTTCTATTGCTCTCTTAACTTTTTTCTTTTTTCCCTCACAAAGAACAAGAATTCAAAAGTTGAAAATATCCTAAGCTGATGCTGTTTTTGTTTTCAATTCCTTTCTTTATTCAAAACCATTTACATCTGCAACTTACAGCATCTTTATCTCCCAACTTTCAGACACTCTTCTGCTATCTCTGGAGGTTGTCCCCAGATTCACCCAGAGAGAACTAAAAGGTAGGGGAAATCATATATCATTAACAACAATACAAACTTTTGCTTTTTGAATACTTAACAGGGGGAACGCAAGGAAAGTCCGAAGGGAAGGATGCTCTCAGTCACTTCTTCAGGCACCCTGGAAGAACAATATAATGTTACTGAATCTATGCTGTAGAGTCTAATTGCATTGAAAGCGGTGACCAGGGTATGTAGCTTCCCTCCCCCTCCCCGTCCCCAACACACACACACATGCACACCTTTTTCTGTGTGAGGGTATAAATGGTTTATTGCTTTCAGAACTGGTTTTGAGATATTTGCCAAATTGATAGAACCAGCAAGATCTCCAGCAGCAAACCAGTGAATCATTACTGCTTGGTTTTGACATGAGTGTTTTGTTTTATATTTTGTTTGTTAAAGCTGTCTGTTTCATGCTAGTTCTGTGTGTTTCCAGACCACTAGTAAGTCCTACAAGCTATCTGATTGCTCTGTAGACTTGTAACATGGTTATTATAAAAATGAGATATAGGATTGTGAAATAGCCTTTTTGCCATTCTCACAACTGAGGGTCCTGTAGACCTCATTTTCACAGTTCCAAAGGATCAGCTCTGGCTTTGTGAGGACTGTGAATAACCAGTGAAATCTAAAAATATGAGTGACAAACACTCAATCGTAGTGGAGGTGTTATGCAGGTTTCTGTTTTCTCAGTTGCCTTTTCAATGAAAAGAGATAAATGCTATTTTAGATTGAAAATAGAGATTCTTCTTTATTTCCTCAAACTGAGTTAGAGGAGGCCAAGGAGGACTAGCCACGGGTAGTACAGACATCAATAAGCTATCTCTGGCTATTGTTAATTCCTGTAAAAAGGTGGCAAAATATCAGTTTTTTATAACCTTGAAAATCTTGGCTTTTCTTTAGTTTGTCTCCCAAATTTCAGAGAATACTGCTAGTGAGTATCTGTGCAAAAATACAAGCAAGGCCTGGGTAAATGCACACTCTTTAAACCATACAAGGACTGTGCATTGCCAGGACAAAATGTATCCTATTAAAAATGTAAAAAGAAAAAAACAAAGAAAAGCAAAAAAAACCCAAGAGAATGTCCCTCTCTTGAAGTAATAACAAAATTATCCATATGAAAAAACACAATGTCCAAAGAAGAGTCTACTGCTGTGGTTGCTGCAGATACATGTGTAGTGTTCTGTTTGACTTACATGTGGGACTGCAGCAAATTGAAAGGAAAATCTGATCAGGTTATGCCAAGTGACCCAAAGAAATGTATTGTCTCTCCTTAAATGCACGCTTTCTCTCTCTCCCTCTCACTTTTTTTCAGATGAATAGCACTTAAAGCCGTTGTTACATTATAAGCAATGCCTTGTCTATAATGCTATGTGTTATGACTTTTGCAAATATCATAGTTCCATTGTGTGACATTTTACCTACCTGTAAGGAATGTAGCTAGGATTTAACCTCACAGTTTCTATGTGCTTGACTTCAGGTTCCATGTGTGTACTGGCCAAAGGGAGGGACTTGCATAACCTTGATGGGCAGGCACTTGTTTTTTTTCAGTGCTGCTCATTATCAAATGCTCAAGCCAAGCTCACTGGGTTTGTTCTCCTCACTTGCAAAAGCTATAGCAGTTGACAGAGGCACCCATAGAGGGGTTTGTAAAAATTGTAAAAACTAGTTAAAATTGCAGATAAGCTTCCGGGATGGTGACTAAATAAATGTGAGGAGCCAGGGGGAGTGTGGTCCAGGGTGGCACCCTGGCCAGGGCCATGCGTTGTGGGTGTGGGACTGGCAGGGTGCCATTTGCTGTTAAGGGCAAATGAAAGCACTCCTGGGTGCTCACGTTAGACACCCAAGCAGTTATTAAGTCCTCACAAGAACCAGGGGTGGATTGAGTGGCATGGCACAGGGGGCACCCTAGCCATAAACATGCATGGGGGCACAATTATCCCTTCCTGCAGGTGGCAGTGGCACCCGGCTGTTTGCATTAGGCCACCAGCAGAGGACTGGGTTCGTCCACTCAGTCCTCTGCTCAGCGCCTAGTGGCACTACAAGAACTGAGTGTCTGTAGCTTGAGGCAGAGCGTCCCCACACCTCGACCCAGACATGCCCCAGTGAACCACAGTGTCTGGCACCAACACTTGCAATAGTTCAGGAGCCTGTCTGCTATGCCAAGTTTTGCCAGCAACTACAGGGTTGGTGGGGAGGGTAACTTTGGCCAGGTCACCCCAAGAACCTTTTAGCCAGCTACAGCTTGAATGCCCCTTCCCCAGAACCCCATTAAATCTCTGACCACTTTCATGCAAAAGTGACTAGTGGGATTCTGAGAACCCCATCACAAAACTATAGTGCTGCCACTTTAAAAATAGTGGGTACATGACACCAGCCCCTGCCCAATACCCCCTGGCTTCCCCTTCCCCACCCCCCTAGCACTGCTCAGGGGATGAGGCAGCTGGTTGAAGGAGCCTGCTGAAGGCAGGCAGAATATGAGCAATTAGCAACAAATCAACAGCAGCTGGCAGAGGGACCCACAGGGGGGCAGTAAAAATTGGTAGAACCAGTAAATCTGGTAAAAAAACCCTCAAAAACCTGCAGGTTAACATGGGGGCGGGGTGGGGGGATGCCTGCACACTGAAAAAAAAAATTAATATGATGTCTCTCACTTTGGACCTGGGGAGTCTTTTGAACCTAGCCTGTTTGGACCTGGAGAGTCCTGTGAACAGGCTGGCACAATTTGCTCTGAGGAGTAAATGAAAGCCCTTTAGGTGGCCAAGCGGTTCTTAATTCTCTGATGGAACCAGGGATGGATTATGGGGTGATGGTGCTATTGTGAATAAGGGCACCCCTTGGGAAGCCAGGGGCAGCACAGCCCAGGGGGGGCACCCATGCCAGGGCCATGTGGAAAGGGATGGAGGGCTGATGACTGTGTAGGCTTGGTGGCACCTCCTGCTACCATTGCAGGAGCACCCATGCATCTGACTGTGGTGTGAGCTTGTGCACTTGTGACCAGCATGGTAGCACAAGGAAAAAAAAAATGATGCCCTGAGGCTATGGGCTGGAGTCCTGTAGACAGGCAGGCACCATTTGCTCTGATGGGCAAATGAAAGTGCTCCAGGGAACCTCCTGTAGACAGCCAAGCAGTTCTTCATTCCTGGATGGAACATGGGGTGGATTATAGGGTGACGGTGCCGTTGTCAGTAAGGACGCCCCTTGGGGAGCCAGGGGACACCCATGCCAAAGCCATGCATGGGGGGGTGGATGAACGTAGAGGGTCGGTGGGGCTGCCTGATGCCAATCAAGGAGCACCCATGAGTCTGACTGTGCTGTGGTGTCATGCCCACACAATTAAAAAAAATACCTGGAGGCTACAATCCAGGGTGGCCAGTGTACATCTCCTCCTCTCCGGCCAGGCCAGGGCCAAAGGCTAGAAGTGAGCATGAGGCTCCCTGCAGGCAGCTGCGACTTTGAGGCAATGCATTTTCAGGAGTGAGGGGATTAATGGTTTGCTGGCAGCCCCTGTTGTGATTGAGTACCAAAGAGATCAGAGGCATGGACTGTTATGCGGCACCCCCTGCTATAATATACCGTGACTTGCGCATTGAGCTTTATTTGATTTAAAAACTGTCACTCATACACAGTGACGGAACAAATTAAAACACACTGTGTCAATTTTAATAAACCTGTTTAATTTAGTGAGTATTAAACCCCTGTAACATGTACAACCACCCACAGAGTTTGCTGCTTCTCTAGAGGGACAGTAGTGTTGTTTGTAGCCTTCCCTATTGATCCCTTTTTCAATGCCCCTGGAGGCAAACATTGATGGTAAATGTTAATTCATGTGTGGTTTGTCAGAATTACTGCTAGCCACATTTTTCCTTTGAATATTTTCTTTCTTCTATGATTCTTCTTCCAAATATGTGACTTTTTATAGGCACTGTATAAATCAGTTGACATTGTACACCTTTTACTCTCATAAGGCTTCTTGTATATATTCCCATTTTAAAAAGCATCATTCAGAACATTTCTAAAATGATATATTTTCTCAGTTTCTTTTTCTCTAGCTGTATATAGATTAGAGATTGTTTAAGTGTAATTTCATGAGAAAACGCCTTTTAAAATGCTACCATGGAACAAATAGGTAATGGGTGTTGCCCTGTGTGGCAGAATGAGGTGTTATAGTTTAAAACCAGATTAGATCAGTAAATGGGGCAGAGTTGTGCAGAGGCAGGAGGGCTAGAACTTAATACATTACATTAAAAGAAACAGCAAACTTTTCCTTCCTTGACATTAAGTTCCCAAGGGCTGTGTGGGTCAGGGGAGCGAGAAAAAGATACACATTTTCAAAAGTAATCAATTATTTGACATGATTGGGTCTTTGGTGCACAGCTTGAGACTCCTTATCATGTCTACCTTTCAGAAAAAAGTATTGATCACTTACCCTTTCATATCAAGCCCCTCAAAGTTGCCTCTAAATGCAGACCAAAAATTTGGGAGATCCAAAGTCACTAATACTTGGATATGGGAATGCATATACAGTGGCCACAGAAAAAATTTGCATGTTTTAACTTTCTGTGTATTTCCTGTATATGTAAAATAAAGAATGTCAACAGAAGCCCTAAAAATTTTAAAGTTAAAAACATGTGTATATACCCACACACATACATCTCCTTATACATATGATTACACAGCTAGGGATGGGCAAGAGCTGACAGGAAGTGAATAATAATAGGGATGGGGAAGCGGAGAAGAGCCAGTTAGATTAGCAGCAGGAAGAATGAACAGGCAGGAGCCAGACCAGAATAAAAGGGGACAGGTCAAGAAGGTACATAATTACTAGGGGTGTGCAAAACAAGCCATATTTGATTCAGATCTGGATTTGGCCTGAACTGGAGACAATGATCGATTTATTGATTTGGATCACTGTCCCCGATTCGATCCAGCCGAATCCAAATCTGAAGATTAGATGCTGATTCAGCAATTCGGACACAGACACAGTTTTAAGTGTTTTTTCTACATACTTTGAGGTACCAGGCACAGCTTGTGAATGCTGTGATGCTGGGGCAGATGAAGCATCCCACAGAAGCGGGGGGGGGCGCGTGCTCAGCAGTGAACCCGGAAGCGGACCAGAAGTACTTCCAGTTCACTTCTTGGTCAGCTGCCGAGTGCGTGAGGGAACCCCCCCCCCCCCCCCCCGTCCCCCCCCCCACCCCCTCCCCCGCCACAAATTAATCCTAGGGAACACAAGTCACCCCAGGTGCCCCCCCAGACCCAAGAGGCACCAGTCGCTGAGCCAGGGGGGCCTCCCCCGCACACTTCCCAGCAGACCCAGAAGTGGACTGGAAGTGCTTCTGGTCCACTTCTGGGTCTGCTGCCGAGTGCACTGGGGAGCCCCCTGTGCTCCTGTGGGATGCTCCATCTGCCCCACCATTGCAGCATTCGCAAGCCACCTGGTACCTTGAGGTATGTAGAAAAAACATTTAAAGCTGTGTCTATGTTCAAATTGTGAAATCTTTCCAAATCTCTCCAAATCAATTTGGAGGGTTCCCATTTGATTTGGAGAGATTAAAGGGTCTCCTGATTTGATTTGGATTCAGAGATTCAGCCACTGAATCGAGCCGAATCTCCACCAGATTGAATCAGGGACCGAAGCTTTGTACAGCCCTAATAATCACTGAGCTATATGCCTTACAGAATTCAACTCTCCTATGAAATATGAACTTTCATTTCTACACAGGAGAACTTTTAAAATCTCTTCTCCTATGCCTGAAGAAGGGTGTTCATGCCAGAAAGCTTGCAATTAAAGACATTTTTTTTTGCAAAAATCTAGTTGGTCTAATAAAAGATATCACCTCTACCATGAATCCTGATTGCTTTCACATTCTTTTGCCATTCAACATTCTTATTCTTCTGCCCTGGAATGTTTGATTCACATGAAAGATAAAAGTCTTCTACCGTTTGCATTATTTGAAGGTATCTACAACCAGCCCAGTATTGCAAGCCCTACTGAAGACATCTAAGTGTGCGGTCAGTATCATTTCATATGATTGAACTTCTGCTTTTTCAAACTTGAGGCTTTTCTTTAAAAATGTATCCAATTACATTAAAAAATGCATTAGAAGGATGTTATGGTTGCAAACTAAAACACTCAAAAGCTTGAAAATTTCAGGACTAAGACTGCCTCCGCAACACTAGTTTGGCCCCTTTTTGAGCATAGATTCGAATGCAGTTTTTAATGACACCATCCCACACTATTTTTCCACAGAACTCTTACCTCACAGAGTGCACAGGATGGACAGTGCTCAAGGAAGGGATCAGAGGATTCAATGGTACATAAATGAGAACCACTGTCTAGAGAATTTTGTTTCAGAAGCTGGAAATTGCATGACAAACAAGACAGCAAGTTGCAGGAAGAGAAAGGATAGTCTCATTATTAGACAGGTGAATGTTGCTCTGGAAATTGGATTCTATCTCTGACTCTACCAAGGAATTCCTAGGCAATTTGGACAAGTCACTTGTAGCTATTTTTTTCAGTTGATCACTGATTGGTTGTTCTTCATTTTTTTCCATGCTCAGCTTGTGACAGCAGGGCCAGATTTGCAGTAGTGCTGAGCACTCCCAGCAGCTAGAAAGGTCCAGAAGGAAATTAATTCCATTAAGGAGAATTCCTAGGAAATTAATTCCTAGGAAGAAATCAATAATTCTGTATTCTGTGTAGGTTTTGGACTGTGTGTAACCATAATGTGTGCATTATTCATTACACACTGAATTATAAGGATATATAAGGTTCCCCATGCAGCAAGAAATATCCATCCTTTGGGGAAAATGGTTCAGCTCAGACAAAACTGTCATCAGGAAATGTTCCCAGGTCTAGAATGAAATTTCTGACAAGGCGAGAGAGAGACTCTAGAATAGTTAATAGCCAAGTGCTTAGGAGCATCCCTCAGGTAAAGTAGCCATGTCATTCCATCCAGGAAGAGCGCACACCAACTGCTGAAACTTCCTTAGCCTGACGAAGGGTTTTTGAACCCAAAAGCTTGCTTAATAATTGTTTTCCAACTATTTGGGTTGGTCTAATAAAAGATATCAGATTCACCCAAGGAACCTTGTCTCCCTCAGGTAAAAGCTTTCTTAGGAAGTTTTATGTCAGAAAAAGAATCAGGCCAGCTGGAACTTGAACCTGGGTCTCCCACATCCTAGATAAATACCCTACCCACCCTATCTCTTGCTAAAAAGTTTAACTTGGTATAATATTTTCTAAGCCAGAACCAAGTGGAGCAGGAACTTAAAATTTCAATTCTTACATTCAGGTGAGTGGACTGTTGGCGCTTTCTTGGGTTGGGTGGGGGGAGTCTCTTGCTTTTTCCCCCCAAAAAAGGTTCAAAAGGTTTT
Organism: Alligator sinensis; assembly: GCF_000455745.1. NCBI lineage: Eukaryota > Metazoa > Chordata > Crocodylia > Alligatoridae > Alligator > Alligator sinensis. The sequence continues at coordinate 987,783 of NW_005842074.1, forward strand.
GGTTTTATCCTGATGCAGAGCAATTCTTCAATTTTACATTAAACGGAGTTCTTATTTTCAGCCAGCCATACTTTTGAGTGCTTGACTTGGCATCCTTTTATATTCTTTGATCATATTTTATATATTAAGATATATATGTAGGATATGCAAAATCTATTCATAAATTATTTTTTATATTGCTGTGACAGGTTGGCATGTTTTATCCTTCTTTGCCTTCAAATCTTGATCATGGCCACCAAACTGAGCTGATCTGTACAGTGTCAAAATATACCAATTTGGTAAAAGTCCAAGAGAGGCATCTATATGAAAATTCTCTGCATTCCCTTAAATTTGACATTGTCTCCTATTTTGCTCTTCTGCATTTTCTCAGTGCTTTCTGCCATGTTGCTCCTCTTTTAAATCTACTGTTTACTCACTATCCTTTCAGCCTTCAAAACTCAGTTAAAATCTGACCCCTTTAATTTTGCCGCTTTTTTTTTCTGTAGTGATCTAAATTTCATTTGTTCTTTTGCTGTTTTTATGGCTGAGAATGCCAGAGGTTAATTTGTCAGCAAACAATTATGTCTTCGTAGCATCTTCAGTCTGTTTCTTTTGTTTTCTCTGAGCTTCTACTGCAGTCATGAGAATCTTATGAAATCCTTTCTTAGCCCCATTAACTAGTAAGTGATAAAGAGCTATACTCTGAAATATATTTTGTTACTTTATGAATACTAAGCTTTCTGAGAAACAGATGGAGGTTGGCTTTCTGGGAAGAAAAAAGAAACATTTTGTGATGCTTGATATAACATTTCTTGGAAAAGAACTCCTTTCATATTGAAAATTGTTTGATGCTTAAACAATTTGGTACTTTTAGAATCACCTGGCTGACTACTAACAACTTCTCCAGGGACACTGACTCTCAAGGCTGTTTGTTCCTTAAGTACACATAGTGGAGAGTCCCCAGCAAAATGTATTTAAAAGATAATTCCTTTTTTCCAGGAAAGTGCTAATCTGCTTTTGAGATTTATATTGAATCTTTCCTAATTCAGCTACCATTTTGTCACTTCAAAAATGTGGTACATCTTTGGCTGGTCCCTAGACATCACACTGCCTGAACCATGAAATTCTACCATCTGCAGAGCTAGAAGAAGTTGGTTATGTTTTTGTTTTCAAAGCGACAGAGGAAGGTATTTAAAAGGGACTCCTGAATTGGAGTCACCACTAAAATATATATATTACATTTAAAAAAATCTCTCTCCCTCTCTCTCTCTCTATATAGAGAAAGGGAGAGAGAGATAAATGGGTGTGTACACACACACACACACACACACACACATCTCTCTCCCTCTGTCTCTATACACACATACACATCCATACATATATATATATTGGGGAGGGAAAATGTTTGAGAGAAATAAAAAAAGGCGACTTCCCAGCATGTGGACCTCATAGCAGTTTCAATCCCTATACATTTTGTGATGCACAAACTTTTTGTTATACATGATCTCATTTACCCCAATAGAATTCTGATTCTTGCAATTACTCTGGATTTACTCCAGTGCAACTGAGAGTTTATTCCATTGTCTATTTTATCTCCATAATAACCACAAGGATTACTTTAACAGAATGATAGAGTGCAATGTTTTTGATTATGCTAATAGTGAAACCAAGAGAAATCTTTCAATCTTACAGATACATAAGCAGCAGAACAAACCTTCTTGCATGCATGTCAAACAACATTTTCTTTCTTTTTTCTTACAGACAGGTTTAGAAGGTAAAATGATACAACAAAATGACAGCTAAATCTGTAATGTCTGTTACCCATATCTGCAATGATGCTTGTATACCGCAGTGATAGGCACATAGGCACATAGAAAGATATATTATTTGTCTACTGTTACTTTATTTGAGCAGCCAAAAATGCTTGGTAGCTAATTCAACAAGTAAAGACATGATTCCTGCCCCAGAAAGTATGTAATATGTGTTCCTATGCCAGACCTGAGACTCTTAATGTTCCTTTTGTATCTGCCTTCTGCCAGCAGTTGAATGGTGTAGCTTTAATCACATAAATCATAATTATGATGTTTTCATCTTGCAAGCTCAAATACTTGAACTAACAATAGTGTATTTTGTAATGGCTAGGGCATGGGTTTGCCACAGCTGGGTGCAAGCCTTCTCAAATTGACTCACCAGAGCTTCACAGTTATTTACACATGTGCCAGACAAGATGCCAGTTACATCCTTTGTAGCCAGAGTCATTTATTCATACACTTTTACTCCATAAAAAGGTAACAAAAATGAATTCAAACTTAGCTAGTTAAATCTGACTAATGTTTCTAAGATTGATGCCTTGAAAAAGATCTGCATGTTGCAGTAAGGAAAAAAGATTCCCATTTTTTTATAATTTCTACTATTTTTTTCTTTTTTAACATCTGTTACCTCTCCCTAAATTGCTAATGCTCTCTCGATTACTAAAACTCAACGCCTCTGCAAGTCCTTGTTCTGATTATATGGTACACCCATTCATTTGAGAACAGAAAAGAAAGACCATGTGACTTATGGGACCAATCACAGCTAATCCCTCAAGCAAAGCCTATCACATACTGAAATAAAACTGTTTTTACTTTTTAACTTGATGCTAAACAGAAAGTAATTTAAAGTAATAAATTAATTGTGTGAAATGAGTAATTTCACAGGCTTTCAAATAGAAAAATCTGGGGCCTTGACTCTGCAAAGATTTGTGTGCTTAGCTTTGTTGCACTGTAGATAGTCCTGCTTATTGCCACAGACTCTTCAGAATCAGTCTTGGCAGAATTGGGGTCTTAACATGGAAACTATTTGTTCACGTTAAATATTTATCAGAGCTAGTAAGTGAGCAAAAGTCCTCCTTAATAGTAAAGAAAACCAAAGTCGAGAAAGTTTGTTAGTAACTGACCAGGATCCAGGGAACAAGCGAAATGAATTCAACAGAATTTCCTTACTGAAGAATTTTGTCCTGGTTAGCTGGATCTCTTCACCAAAAGATATGCAACTAACCTTTCTATACCGATTCATTATACCACTTAGAACAGAGTTAAGCACACAATAATCATTCTTCTTACATACAGTATTTCACACCTTTGAACACACATTTAAACCGCTTACAAATTAACGTGCAATTCTGTTTCTCTTTTGGTTTTCCTTTCTTTTTTGTCCCTATGCACCAATTTCTCTCTCCTTTCTTACCCATCTCCTTGCCTCAGTCATTTCTGTCTGTCATTTCTCATGTTTTCCCCATGAGATTTTTTTTCGCTAAAATATATTGGTTAATGCATCTTTATCAATGTCAGAATTTTCCCCTCTAAAACTGTCTTTTCATTTCACCCAATCGTGTGTTAATTGTCCTAGGCTCATGGAAAGTAGGATAAAATACTGTACAAGATTTAGGATATAATTAGGTTGCCATTTTATTAACTTAACTCATCTGGGCACTACTGGCACTAACTCATTCAGCATAGGTCATGATACCTTCTTTAATCATTCTCACCTGGTTGAGAGATGCCATTATACCCTTCCATGTACCCTTTCACTGCTGGTCCATAGCACAATGATGGAACCATCCCCTCATCTCCTCTTGTACCAGGATTAAGAGTCTGGTGAAAAGGAGCTGTCTCCTTGCAGGCCTGGGTGTTAGGAGCTCAAACTCCAGGCTCTGGCTTCTTTCTGGAATGTTTTCCTCCAGGGTCATTTCCAGTTCTGGTTTCCGTGTATGATTAGAGAGCCAGGCCCCTATTAAACAAGTAGAACGCTTGCAGGACACTTACTACTGCATCTTCCCCAAGGGGAAAAGAAAAAATATATCCTATCCCACTCAATCAGGCAGCAAGGGGGGAGTTCCTTCCTGGCCCCTAAAAGACAATGAATTCAATAACTACTGCAGGCTAAAGTGTTAATCACAGTAGAGGGAGATGCTATGCATGAAATAGGGATGAGACAGAAGCAAAGGGGTTAATAATATCTCCTTTCTGCCCCATGTGTGCAGTAGTCATTAGTTTATCTGACGCACATGAGCCTGTCCATCAGCTCATCTTACACCTTTTGTTCAACATAATTCCCAAGAAGTGAAATTCTTAAGGAACAACCTTTCTTGATTGGTTGATTGTTTCTCCCCCACCCTTAACTGACCAGGGTCTTCTTCCCATTTGTCCCCATGTTAAGATTGCAGGATTTGCATTACCTCTTCAATTTACATTTCTTCTGTCTTGCACTGGTGCTCACTCTTATTTTTCATTTTGATTTTTTCACCTCCCTTTATTGAAAACTGTCTCCTTGTATTCGTGCTTTCTCTGAATCTCAACTTTATTGCAGGCTCTCCCTCTCAGCCCCTTTTATGTTCACTTCAATCTAATTTTTTAATCCTCCTTTCCCAGTCTATGTTCTGCTATTTGTTTAATATGCCTCCCATATTCCAACTTCCTTTTTCTCCTCAGTTCCTCCCTCAGTGTTTCACTGCATTATTTTTCAACATTTCCCTCACCCTTCATCTCTTGGCTGTCTCACCATGATCAGCCCTTTGACTTGGTGGCAAAATCTCTTTGACTGATGGACGACACAGAGATTATAGATTGAGGTTCCAGATCATGACTTTCCTATCAAGCTCCTTCTCTCTCTGTCAATACTTTGTGCTGCTGCAGGTTGATGCCACCTATTTTACTTTTATTCACACCTCATTTAGGGTGAAATACTCTAACTTTTTTTTTTTCAAATTGCTGTTTTCTACCTCACTGGTGGCCCAATCTTATGAGTAACTCTTTATGTGAGTGGTCTTATTGAACTCAACTTCATAAGCATTTACAGAAATTGGCTCTTAGCTACTTCCAAGCAAAGATTTAAGATGCTGTTGATCACTGGAATAATAATAGAAGGTTTTTACCTAGACAGTGATGGAAGGCTGTATATAAAACAAATGTCTATTTGATTTTCTCCCAGCATACTTCTTTCATGAACAAAGTAAAGACTTTAAAAAGAAAGGTAAATAACTTGTGAATGAATTGTTCAAAGAGTGCTTCTAACTTCTTTACCAAACCTAAGCAATTCAGGTTAAATCAGTTTATTGAACTTGTATCCCAGATCCCCTCCAGATTCAAGTCAACTCATAGTCCCCCAAGATCTCAGGATGCTTTTCACCTTCCCTGAAAGCCCCACCTCGCAGGGTGGGTGGGTTAGGCTTGGCCCAAGCAGTCTGCTCCAGCCAAGAAGGAAGGCATGCTCTAGTGCAGGCTTGTCCAACATACAGCCCAGGGGCCACCATGCCGCCCGCCAAGCCATTTTCTGTGGCCCACGGTGCTGCGATGGGAAATGAAAGTAAACACTGTTTCCTTTCGTTCCCACCCCTTGTCCCTCCCCCAGCCCCTCAGCAGCTTCCTAATGGCTGCTGAAGGGCTGGGGAAGGGACAAGATTCCCACATGCACCACATCAGCTTGACATTGCCAATGTGGTACAGCTCCTCCTCCCCCCCTCATTTTACGGTGTCCCTTCCTCCCCCCGCCCCTCCCTTCCTCATTTGCATGCCAGCTCCTCCCCTCTCCCACATTGCAAGGTTTCTGTTCCTAGCCCCACGCCTCCCTTCCTCATTTGCATGCTGGCCCTGCCCTGCACCAGTTCCCACTGGCCGCATGGGCTGGAGCAGGTAGCAGTGCAGCAGGCACAGGGGGCGCGGATGCCGGCGCGGAGGGATGCTGTGGCCAGGTCTGTGGGAGATGCTGCTGCCGCTGCTGCTGTGGCTGTTGGGGGGGGAAGCTGGTGCCGCTTCCACCTCCCCGCATCCCGCCGCGCCAGCAGACATCGCGCTGGGGGTGGTGAGTCACAGACCCCGGGAAGGGAGGGACCCCTGCCACTTGGGCTTGGGCTGCTCTGGGGGAGAGGGAGCAGGAGGGTGTCCCTGCACATCCCGCACCCCCCTATAGAGTCCCCACATGTCCCCCTGGCTGCCAAACCCAGGTGCGCAGGTTGGGAGCATCCTCGAGGCCACCCAGGTGGCAGAGAGGACATGGAGGGGTCAGGCAGCACCCCTTGACCCCTGCGCCCCCAGGCTGTGCCCGGACTGGACAGGCTGCACAAGCGCCTGCTCCTGCCAGCCCACTGGGTGATAAAAAGTTCATGATCCATCCCCACATTCAAAAAGGTTGGACACCACTGCTCTAGTGCTCCCCAGGCTTCTGGCCTGGACCACTGCAGACATGTGGCTGCATTTTCAGAATCAAAAGTGAATGTCTATTCACTTGCTTATTAGTTCAATCTACACAGTTTAGACTAACCTGCAAAAATTGAATTGACTCAGCCTCAGGCTTTTTGACTGTCCATACTTAGCCATAGAGTTCCTGTGACACCATGAGCAATAATTAAAAAAGAGAAAAGAAGCTGAATGGATGCTTCAATCCCAGTTAAAAAAATTAAGTCCCATCCCTACTTCCCACATATATGGATCTGGATTTTGTGCTTTGCGCTTATTTCTGCTGTTAATAACTACACTTATTGCACCATTCATCAAAAGATCTTGAAATACATGACAAAGGTGTCTCAGTTTTATAGCTGGGAATTTTACAGCTGAACTAGTAGGAAGCTTCTTGGCATATCGGGTTATACGGGAGATCAGAGTCTAGAAGAATGCAGGCTCCTTGCATACACTACAGAAAAATACCACCTCCCTAAAAAAGGTAAAAGATGCTATTTCAAATTACCAAGCAGCCAGCTGGCTTTCTCCTGTCTGGGAAATCAACAGAGAATTTTCCAGGTAAAAGAGATCCAAAAGGATGAGAAAATTTTGTAAAAAATGCCATTTTTTAGATGGTCCCTGTTGTGCTAGATAAATAATTCTCAACCAGGGTGCTGCTCTGTAGTCCCTTCAGGGGTGTCTCAGGGTGCCACATAACATTAGCACTGTTAGGTGTGTAAATATGGTTTGCAAGATAAACCCAGAAATTTCAAATAGGAATCCATAATCTTAAAACTGTTCTGCCCTGTTGCAAACAAAAATTGTTTTGCCTTGTTGCACACAACTCAAAAAAACCTCTGTTCTGGTTTTTCTGAGTTGTTTGCAACAAAAGAATTACTCCATTATTTTTCTGTAGTCAAAAATCGAGTGAAATCTAAGAGCCAAGAGGTGCCTTGAGTCTAAATAGCATGACAATCACTGTGCTAGACATTGTACAAACACCATAAAAGTCTCTACCCTGAAAAGCTTACAGTCTAAATACAGGGAACAATGAAAATAGAAACAAAGGTGCAGGGAAATAAAGTGACTTGGCCTGGGTCATATAGAACAGTGCTTTTCAACCAGTGTGCCGCAGCACACCAGTGTGCCGTGAAGAGCTCCCTGGTGTGTCGCAAGACTTTTGGAAAAATGAAAAGAGATACAGAAGACTTGCACAGGTGTTGGCTGTGGGGGGGAGAGAGAACCAGCAGAGCAGAAGGAAAATCATCTACTGTGCATGTGTTGGCTATGGGGGATGCACGGTTTGTGAGCCTCTGAACAGCTGTGCCACAGAATTTTGCCGTGGCAATGAGCTACAACGAGCTCATAAGTATGGGGATGGGGAATGCCTGAACAAGTGTGCCATGGAAATTTTTTCTTAATGTAAGTGCACCTTGGGCTCAAAAAGGTTGGGAAACACTGATGTAGAAGACCAGCATCAGAGCTAAAAATTATACTTGGATCTCCTGCATACTAATTCTGTACCAGACTGCCTTATCTGGAAATGCTGTGTCTCAAGCAATCTATGTTGGCTGGTCTCCCTTGGGCAAAATGGATCAGAACATTTGGATGAAAAATAATTATTGTTTTTACCTTCCATGAATCACACAGACTTTAAACAGTTTTCTGTCCTGCAGTTAAGGCTTCTTAGATCATACACAGCAGTTAGATTAAATGTAAGTTTGCTATAAGTGTAGGCTGCTGAAATGTAAGAGTGAAAAATTGACTTTGGAGATCCTCAGAAGGAGTAGCTCAAGCAATATGTGTCCACCCACAACCAGAATGAGAAAATTACAGTCAGGGACAAGGCAAAATCATAACTGATTTTTATTGGGCACTGTCCTCTATTTATTAGGATTATTATCTCCACAGCCCTCAAACTGTAAATCTGGGTCTCTCCCTTTACTCTGTAATTACAGTTTTATTTTTGGGAGGGAACGTAGCTGAGGCTGAAAAAGTTATCACTTGTTTGAAAAGGAAGGTTTCCTTCCCTTGAATATTCTTATAATCTCCATGCAATTAGTGTACTGGGACAATATAAAATTTGTGATGATATTTTTCTGGAATGAAAACAAGGGTTTAATTTATTATCTATCCTGGAACATTCATCTATCCTCTGATAGCACTGTGCTTGTAAAAATATCAAGATGTTGTTTCAATAACAAGATGATATTTCTATTCAGGCTCCAATTTTTGTCCTCCCTGCCCTATGTAATTCTAAGTGCAGCAGAAACTGGTATTATGATGGCACTATCATAGTGATGAATGGGGGTTTGTTAATGGTATTAACGTATATTTGTACTGGATTAACTAAGTTAAAAACATTAATTGATTAGGAACAGTTCTGCGATGGTATCCAGTGAGTCCTATTAGCAGTGAATTGACATCTGAGTCTATTTTTATTATAGATTAATTAAAAAAACCCATAGAGGAACCTTGCAATGTAGCATGTTCAGGGCAAGATTCCAACCTTAGATTTATGATACTGAAAGTCACAAACCAAGCTGCTGTCTTCATGGCTTGAATTACAGATTTTCCATTTAGCTGGACAATATGAATCTGCTGTTACAATTATGTTCACAATTGCAATGCTCTTGAGTGTGCATTGCATCATAATATAGTTGTTTACTTTGCTTTATTCTGAGCCTATTGCTTACAGCAATAATATATCAGCAGGTCCATGATCCCAAGTCTAGGTAAATTGTCGCACCTCATTATTTGGTAGAGCTGTCCTTAAGATAAATGCAGGTGAGTCGCAGAAATGTTGTTTCCCTCTGCAATCATTCAACTGTACCTTGTATAGTGGTCTCCAGAGAAGGTCCCCTTTCAGCAGAGACTGCTAATTCTGTAGCAGATAGTGCTGTGCTTCACTCATTCAGTTTGTCTAAGATGCACAGTCAAGTTTAGGAGCACACAGGCCTCAGTCCGAAGCTACACAGTAGAGTAAAACAGACTTGTGTCTTTTTGCAGAGCCTTAGTTAAGCACATGGCAGATAATTCTTCCTGTACTCTCGCAAAAATATGTGAATCTTTCAGTAAAACTGCACCTATAAGCAGAAAAAAGTACACAATGGGCATATCTACGTGTTCATTCATATGCTGTAATTATGGCACGTTTAGTACTTGTAATTACAGGTACTACCTTAATGTATTGTAATTGGGGCTACCGCATATTAGCCATGCTGCATGCTTTTTTTGGTGATGCTAATGTGCAGTAGACTAATTGTACTACGCAGTAGTGCAGGTTTTGCTCACCGTGCTAATGTGCAGTAGAATTAGTCTACTGTGTTCCAAGCGTTTCGTGTAGACGTGCCCAATCAGGAGTCTCATCCTTGCTTGTCCTAGCTCTGTCCAACAGAAATGTGCCAGCTGTAAACTGCCCACAGAGAACATCCAAAACCATCCTTCAGTCTCAATGGGTAGATTGAAAGAGAGATAACAGAAAATTAGATGTCCCACTCCTATTGAAAAACGGTGGGTGAAGGTAAAATAACTGCACCTTTTGCCTTTGAAAGTCTCCCTCTCCCTAAAGCCCAGTTTTCCTATACATGAACATCTCTAAATAGCACCAGCTTCCTGTACAAGTATAGTCTTCCCTATAGGCTAAGTGAAATGTGAAGGGTTTGATAGAGAACAAGATGGGAAGGGACTTCAAGAGGTCATCTAGCCAGCGTTCCACTCAAAAACAGGGTCAGCTATACCTAAAACTTCACAACTGTTATTTTTTAAAACTTCTGATGATGGAAATTCGACAGCCTCCCTAGGTAATCACTTACAATGCTTATCTATCTTTACAGTTAGAAAAATTTTCTAACTGTCTGACTTAAATCTCCTTTGCTTCAATTTAAGCCTATTACTACATTTCCTATCCCCAGTGGAAATAGAGAACAATTTGTTAACTTCCTCTGTATGTATTCAAAGACCATTATCTTGTCTCCACTCAGTCTTCTGTTTTCTAGACTAAACAATCCAAGTTCTTTCTGTATCTCTCCTCAAAGGGCATGTTTTCTGGACCTCTGATACTTTTTGTTGCCTTCCTCTAGACGCTTTGTAGTTAGTCCACGTGTCTTTCTTGATGTCTTTTGCCTAAAACTGGACATATACCACAGCTGAGGCCTAAGCAGTGCTACATATAATGGAATGATTATTTCACGTCTGACATACAGCACTGCTGTTTATACAACCTTGTATGATGTTTACTTGTTTGGCTTTTTTGCACAAGGGCATGGCATTGTTACCTTGTATTCAATTTGTAGTCTACAATCCCTTTTCTGCAAAACTGCTGCCTTGCCAATGCCTCTCCATTGTATTACTTGTGAAGCTGATTATACGTACTGAAATGTAGTGCTTTGTACTTGCCCTTATAGAATTGCATTCTACTTATTTCACACTATTCCTCCTATTTGTCAAGGCCATTTTGAATTCTAGTTCTGTCTTCCAAAGGGCCTGCAAACTCTCTATCTTGATATTATATGGAAATGTAAAGTGTACTCTGCATTCCAAGTCAGAATGAAAATGTTGACTCATGCACAACCCAAGACAAACCCCTTTGGACCCCTACTTGATACATCCTTCCAGTTTGACAGTGAAATATTGATAACTATTCTTCAAGAATTTTTTCCAAACATCTGTGCATTCACTTTACAGTAGTTTTCCCAAGAACATAGTTTGCTATTAAATTTGCAAAAACTTAATAGGAAAGGCTCTTTTAATGTAGCTTTATTCACTCTAAATTGTTACTTAATGTCTCATTAAGTCCTATCAAAAGCAATTGTACATTTATTTCCTTAACATATCTTATATTTGACTGAAAGCAGCTGGAGTACACCTCCGCATATCCAGCCATGCTTGTTATCACTGTTTTAGGGCTATTAATTCACTGTAGTACTATGCTTTAATGTACTATAACATTTAGATGTGGCATTTGGATGTGCAATAATATTATTTTGCACAATTAACTCCTGGTATCTTTCAGTATGAGTATGTTCAAAAGTATTATCAGTTATGCTGTGTTATTTTCAGATTACATTGGGTATTTGTGCCTTTTGCTAATAGGATGTCCTTTCCTTAGATAGTAGCAACATACACTGAATTATAACAACGTTTTTATAGTCTTTTGCAATACTATAAATTACAAATATACCACAGAGATGCATCCAGTCTCAAATATTGCCCAACCCCAAATGCTACCTTTGCAAAAGGCATTATCTTTTTTTATAATTAACAACAAAAATATCAAATACCCCTAAACCACTGGTTCTGAAACTCTTTTGGGCTTGAGGCACATTGCACTGGACTCAAGGCAACTCTCCATAACTTTTGTGAATGGAATGGCACCCAGTTTTGAAAGCTAATTTATATATTACAGTGTTTACTTCCTTGCAGAGGAGCCAGGCAGCAGGGGTGTTGGATCAGCCAGGGACAAGTCTGAGCCTGCACATAACCGCTTACCTCTTCACACCTCACTTATTTCCTTATACCTTGCCCCTCATAGCACCCTTCAAAGGATATCATGTCATCTCTCCGGCAGGGAGGGGAGGACAAGATGCCGGTTGGTGGAGTGGTCCCTGCACTGTGGTGGGGGGCTGGTGCTTCTCTCTGCATCAGCAGCGGCCTCCCCAAGAGGCACCCACCCGCAGGCACCTGGCTCGGGCAATCCCAGGGGGCACCGCAGCCAGGGAGGGATGCACCGGGCCCCCACATAGCTCAGGCAGACAGACAGGCTCAGGCGGGGAGAGGAGAGAAATCAGGCTCACCACTTTTCTTGGGTGGAGCCTGCTGTCCCAGGCTGCTACCAGGCTGCCTGCAGGGCTTCTTGCAGAGCTGTGGAGTTGCACGAAACCCGGTGCTTTGTTCCACTCTAATTTTGGTAAATTCCAGGCAATGATTACAATATTATTTTAGTATATGCAATATGTGTTGAAGCAAACTGTTCTCAAGTATACTGCATAAGTCAAGGGTAATAATGAGATCACTGGAGTTGCTCTTAATTCACACTGATATAACTGACATCAGAATCTGGCCCTCACTGGAGTAAAAAGCAAAATTCAGTTCTTGGGTCTGCATTTTGATATTCTGGTCTTTCAACAAGCAAAGACCCTTGACATCAGTGGGAGTTCTGTACACATAAAAAACCCAGCATCATTGTCAAGATCCAAAATGCAGTCCAGAAGAATTTTTTTTGTAAGGATTTAAAATGCAACAGATGGAATTCTGATCTTGATTGCTGAGGTGTTTTTTAATAGGCGCAACTCTCCTGTGCTCAGTGTTGTTACCCCCAAGTTATGCTGGTTTAACTGAGCTTAGATTTGGGCCTATGCTATTCTCCATTAGCTTTCTGCCGCTAAGAGCAGAATCAGTCCCAACACATCAAATTACACTCTCAGCTGTTCATCCATAAGTCCTATTGAAATCTATGGAAATTGTATATGTTCATCTCATGGCAGAATTTGGCCCAAGGTTATAGAGATCCTAGTATTTACAAAACAGATTAAGTACAAGTCACTGGCACAAATATATAGTTGTAATACTTCATGGCTTTAAAAATGTATACTCATGGGTACATGTGGGATATCCATGAAAGTGATGGAAAATCTTCCTCCTAACTCTGCTTATGTTCAGAGTACAGTGATATTATTCAGGAAACTAGTCTCATATGTTAACCACATTTCACTGACTTTCATCAAAAGTTAGAGGTTTTCAGATGAGTGTGCTTTTCATCCTTCCCCTCTCTCTAAATTTTCTAATCTTTGTCTATAATGGTTAATCAAATGCACACATGCTTTTCTAACATCTGAGATATTCAAAAACTTTTGTGCATGTTTTTAAATAACCTTTAAAGTATGGCCAAGTTTGTTCATTGTATTCTTTATGTCTCAGGAAAAAAACCATACATAATAGAGAAGGATTTCTCCAAGGCCAACATTTATATCAAAGAAAGAAAACAATATGAGAGAAACAGATAACTGACAGGCCTGCTCAACATAGTTTTATCCTTGGCCATGCACATGAGACTATCAGGGTTGCATTGATGTAACAGAGCAGAATCTAGCCAAAGGAATTCAACTAGCTTTAAGAAAACTATAAGAATTTGATTCTACACAGGACAGAGGTAAAGTATGCCATGCAAAGAAGCAAGTTGTAAGAGTGATAAGTAGGATGGGGAAATCAGTCTAGCATTAGAGAGTTGTGGTGGGAGACTGCCAAGTCCCTCCTACCTAATAGGGGTAAGGCCCAAGAGAATATATAGCTAATTACCTCACTGGCAAGTAGGGGATCCTGCTGGAGCCCATATTTCCTGAGTCACACTCATTCACTGACTACTCTCCTATGTTTAACATTAAATGCTTGTGAATAAAAGCATGGGTACATTGGAATCTTGAGATTTACTACTGCTCAGGGTGCAATAATTAACTTTACTGCATTCATGTACAGCATGCTGTTACACTGAAACACAATAGCCTGGTGCACTGCAGTGACATCTGAAAAGAAGAACTATTCTAAGGTAAAAACATTTAGGCTAAGTACAGACAGTCAAAAAGCCCAAGGCTAAATCGATTTCAGTCTTTGCAGGTTAGTATAAACTGCACAGATTAAATTGGAAGAGAAGTGAACAGACATTTACCTTTAATTCAGGAAATGCAACCACATGCCTGCATTTATGCAGGCCAGAAGCTGGGGGGGAAGGCTTGAGCAAGGCTCTCTGGCTGCATGCTCACTTCCTGTTTCTGCTGCCCCCAAGGTCTCTGGGACTTGCAGTCCAAAAATCACAGCACCAGGACTCTGTAGGATTGTTCATCACTTCCTTTTCCTGCTTCCAGATACCTCTGGGATTTGTAGTCCACAGTTGCAGCCAGCAGTAAGTTTGAGCTGGTAAAGGAGTTTAACACCCTCCCTGGCCCCAGCCCCCAGCTGGGGTTTTACAAGGTGGGGGAACTGCTCCCCGCACAGGCAACTAGGCTGCATCCCCAGCCGGGTTGTGCCCCCATTTGTCAGCCAGCCCTCGCTGCTCCAGCCCTGTTCTCTGGAGCCAAAGCACAGCACAACCCAGCCTGGGGCTGAAAAGCATGCTGGGGTGCTGGGGGACTGTGATCTAACTTGAACCAGGAAGGGGACAGAAGTTTCATAAACCGGTTTGACCCAGATCAGTTAAGTCTGACACCACATTTAACCAGGTTTATCTTAAACCAGTTTCAGCCATTTTGAAACTGGTTTATGTGCACTGAACTCCTGTTCTGTTACAGGTTTAAACCAGTTTCTGATCATTTAAACCAGTTCATGTGTAACTTCTGTCCCTAACCTTAAAGGGGACTTGGGCATTTGGGGTTCTGATACAGGCTCTGCAACAGCCTTCCTGCATAAACTTGGATGAGACATAGAGGTTACACTTTTCTCTTGTTCTGCACTTGTGTTGAGCAAAGCAGGTATTATATGCTGCCAAATCATACAGGGAGAATTTTGTGTTGATAGAAATGATGACAGAAAGCGAAAGACAGTGGGGAGCAGGGACACTAACTCTATCTGAGCTTCAGTTCCCTCTCTCCACAATGTTGCATTTCCTCACAGGCAGGAATGAAGATAAATAATATTGGGCCTCTTCCAATACAGTGCACCAGTTTTTCTAGACCAGTAAATGCACATATAGTAGACAGGGCGGATAAAAATCAGCAATTTTTTTTAAATAAAAAATTTTATTTTTTTAATTTAAGTCAGATTTTTTGATGTCATCATATTTAAAAAAAATTTTTTAAGATGCTTTAAAAAATAAACCTATATAAAGGTCATTTTAATTTAAGATATGTTAAAACTCAAGGATTACATAATGAGATCTGGTGGCCACCTATAAGTTTATAAGGGGTGTTCACCAGGATCTGGGGGAACGTTTGTTCACCAGAGCGCCCCAAGGGATGACAAAGTCACACGGTTATAAACTCCTGCAAGACCGTTTCAAGCTGGACATAAGGAAGAACTTCTTTACTGTCTGAGCTCTCAAGGTCTGGAATGGCCTGCTGCCGGAGCTGGTTCAAGCACCTACTTTGAACACCTTCAAGAGAAACCTGGATTTTTTTTTTGCTGAGATCCTATGACCCCAGCTGACTTCCTGCCCCTGAGGCAGGGGGCTGGACTCGATCTTCCGAGGTCCCTTCCAGCCCTAATGTCTATGAAATCTATGAAATCTGTTACCATCTGTGAGTCATTTGATTAGCACAAATTCCAGGGTCAAGTTTTTATTATTGCATTTTATATTTCTATCAGTTCTAGTCACAGATTAAAAAATAATAATAATGAAAAAGGACATGAATATTCATATTTCTACAGCATTCTTGTGAGGTTTCTTCAGGGTTCACTAGACCTACTGCCTCTTTTTTCTCCTCTCCCAATTCTCTTTCTTCCCTTTTTCCCCTTCCCTCTTCCTATCCTTTTTACCACTCACCTCTACCATGTCACTTTTCACGTTGCTCTTCCTTTCTCAAGCTTCCTCTTTCCCCAGGTCTTTGACTATCACTTTTGAAAAGCCTGCTTCATACCCATAGGGCTGGCCTTTGCACAGTGATTTCCAGTGCTCTAGGAAGGTGACCTAGCAGCAATTTTAGGACTGAAAATCACCAAGCAAACTAAATATGATTGTATCTGTCAAATCCTTAACAATAAAATAGCACATATGTGTGAATGAAGAGGGGTGTTTCTTCAGATAGATTAATTCAGCAACCTACACAGTGTTTAATAACTAATAACTTTTGCTAGTAACTAATATGGTAACTGTATTTACTAAAATATCAAGAGAGAGGTTAGAGAGAGAGAATACTATCCAAACATCCTCTAGCAACTGTAGATTAGAGCTCTTTGGCTTACTGGAAATAGAGGAGGCAGAATAATAGAATTTGTTCTGTTACAAAAGAGTCCCTCATGCTGCTAATCAATTCTGTGGCCAAATTTGCTATTGTGATCTGGTGCTTTATCTCTGCCAACTCCTGTAATTATCTCTCTTCCCTTTCTCCATTAGCAGCCTTTTCAAAGGATATGAGTTTTCAAATTGTCTAATTATGCAATATCATGAATCCATACCATAAATACTTTACATCGTTCAGCATAACTGCTTTACAAATGTTGTCTCTTGCAGTTGTAGGTAAAATGCATTATTTGAGTGTTTCTAGGCCCTCTCGACTGTGGTTTTATATTGCAACCCCTTTTCACTCTTTACCTCCTTTTTCATCACAGGTTACAGGGTGACAGATTACTTGCTGTCTGATTAGCTAAAGGACAGTTAGAACAGCTGAAAAAATAAGATGACATTCAAATATCCATCACTTCCAGGTAGTATAATATTCTCAGAATGATCAGAATAGTCTTGACCCATCATTCATTGTTATCATTGTCCAAAACCTCACCTTACAAGGGCTGTAGCAGAAAGAACAGCATAGCATCAGGCAACAAACATATCCAAGGATATAAACAGTTCTTACAAGGACAGTCTAGTGGGAACAATGTTTTCAGGAGCAAACAAAAATAGCAGAACACATAAACCAATGGCAGATATTGAAGCGCTTGCTCTGCCAGTGGGCCAGCAGGTGGTGTTATGATTGAAGGCACAATGAAGTGTCTACTGTGACTTAAGGGATATGCAATATCCCAGAAACCAAAATATGTCTTTGGGCTTCTGTTTTTAAAGTGTTTAATATATGCAGACATCACCATAAAATGTATTTGGGAAACAAATACTACAAACATATGTAACTTTTTTATTTTTTGTATTTATTTACCAAGCAATCAGATGATTCCCAAAAGAATCTAATGATTAGCTGGCTAAGTCAGAACATCTGCAGGATGTAAGAATAATGGAAGGAAGCTGGAGTTTTGGCTACCACATTTATAATTAGCAATTATAATGATCTTAGTGGTGTCCTCCTGAAAGAGCTTGAATATTCATGTGGAGGCATATCATTATGTTTCACTGCTTTTGGTAACTGTAGACACTTGCATAGAGTCAAGCACATTTATCTCAGGAAGTCAAAAATGAGCATTCCAAACACTTTCTGTTGAAAATGATAAGGAAAGCTGTTATTTGCAGCAAGATGGGGAAAGGAGCTCAGCATCCAAGATCTCATTTTGGCATTTGCAAGTCTGTTTGCATCCATCTTCTCATGATTAGCTAAGTTCAGATCTGGTGCCAGTGGGTGCAAGTACATTTTGGAAATAGAGTTGCACCTCATAAGTCCAGGCCTGAATTTGTGCATAAACTTCTGAAATATATTAAATAAAAGTTATTGTCTAGGAAAGATCATGCATTTGTCCAATTTGCTCATTTGAACACCATCATTCTGTATGTAGTCACTATTCAATCTCCAATTGAAACCATAAAATACATATACTTTGGAAACATAGTAAATTGATGCTTTATTGAATTGCTACATAGCTGCATCATGAGCAATTAAAAAATAAATGTCTTCTTCGGTTCCATTCCCTTTATAAATAAATATGAGACATATATATGTTGCTTTCCCAGTCATGGCCTCTGCTCCTAAGTTCATCATAAAATAAAATAATAGTATACAAATCACACTATACTCCCCTCAGAACAGCCAAGGTTTTAGTATACAAAATAGGAAGAACCAGTCATATCTCTGTGAAGGATGGAAAAGGTTGCTATCCCATTTGCCCTCTGGGCATCCAGAATCCAGCACTTTGGAAAACTAGGAGTAGTGACCTCTTGCTTTAGCAGGGGAAATTTAGGTTGGAGTTTAGAAGGAACATTCTGACTTTGAGGGTGGTCAAGCATTGGAGCAGGCTACCTAGAAAAACTGTGGATCCGCATCCTTGGATGTTTTGCCGGTTAGATAGACACTTGGCTGGGATGCTTTAGTCAGGGATGATCCTGCCTTGAGCAGGGGGATGGACTAGATGACCTCATCAGGTCCCTTCCAGTCCTACTTTCCTATGATCCTAGATCTTTCTGTCTGTCTTTTTTTTTTGGAAGCAGGGTCACACCTTGTGCCCCAATATGAAAATTGTGTATGTTGGTATCATTAAGCTTGATTGTTGCATTTTGATATGTATATACATTTGGGAGTTACAGAACAAAATACAAACCAGCAGAAAACAAGGCTACTTTCTATCATGCTTTGTAAAGAGGTGAAGCCAAGTACCATAGCATTTATACAGAAGGCAACAGTGGAAAAGAGAGTTGAATTAAGAAATAAGTGTAAGAGATTGGAGAGTGAACTTCAGCAGTTCAAACTCTCCCATTTGAGTCCCAATAGATTGGGTAGCCAGTGAGCCCTCTAATTCTCCAGTATAGGATTGCAGTTGCAAATGATTGGGGTCCATCAACACCCTACCTGGAACCCATTGCTATTGCAAAATACTGATTGAGGCTCCAATATCAATCAGCATTTGGGGGGTTTTCACATTCCCTTTTTCTCCCACTAAAACCTGAATGGTTGGGCACCCCCAGTAGTCAAAGCAGACTCATCCTACCAGCCCCCTGGGTGCTTGGGGAGTGGGGCATCCCTATTGTGGATCAGAAGGCACTGAAGACTGAGCTGACTGATTCAGGTCTGGCTCTACTCCTTCTGCTAGCTCCTGTGTCTGAACAAGCTCTATCAATCTCTTCACCAATACATACACCATTCCACCTGTCTCCATCTTCCCCCATAGACATCAATTTCTTCCAGAGCTCTGTCCAGAGGGAATCATGACCTTCCTCCTTCTGACCCTCTCTGCAGATTCCATATTTCATCCTACCTCTGGGTCCTTGACCCCTACTTGCACCTCTTTACCTGAATCCCATCT
The DNA here is from genome assembly GCF_000455745.1 of Alligator sinensis. NCBI lineage: Eukaryota > Metazoa > Chordata > Crocodylia > Alligatoridae > Alligator > Alligator sinensis. Next base: position 1,006,784 of record NW_005842074.1, read on the forward strand.
TGTGCTGAGGAGTACCAAACTTCCAAAAAAGTTGGTCCATTGTTTCTAAAGGTAACACCATGCTTCCTTATGCATTATGTAGCTACTACGTTAGTATGCCCACTTCTTTTCTCTTCAGTCTTCAGTTTGACACCCTTTTCCCATCACTCTCAAGATGCTTCTTAAGTTTGAAGAACATAAGTTTACAGTCCCCACTCCTATTCTGGGCTGGTCTCCAAGTTTACTAGGTAGTGAAATCTTTTTTACATTAGCACACAATATAGCTTTTCTAAATTCTTCCATCAAGTTACAGTGAATGTTTTATTATTATGTACAGATACCATGCTCATGGCTCTCTGCCTGTCATTTGGATACTATCATATTCTGCAAGGTTAAATTAAAACTGAACTTCAAATAATTTTGATGCAGTCAAATACACTTTATGTGAAAAAACTCATCATATGCTAAAAGGTTAGTTCTAACCAAAGCATTGTAGTGTTGTAGAGTGTTTAATACATCTGAAAATTGGCCACTTATTTAAGGATCTGATTCAGCAAGCTATATAAGCACACGTATCATTCTATATATGAATACATGTATTGGCTTCAGTGGGACTACTCATTTGCTGAAAGCTTGGCAAATAGGTTTCTTGCCAAACTGGGTGGGCGATCACAGTACCAAAGGTAGAATTTGTTACCCAATTTTATATATCCCCATTTGGGTCTCAGCCTTTTGAATGGAGTAAAAACCAGGGATCCTAGTTTTCTCTGAGAAAAAAAAATCCCCAATTTTTGGATTTTAAAAAGTAACCCCAAATCCACATTTCTCATGATCAAAATGAAATATCACTAGTATATAGAGATATAGATATATGTATTCATTTTCATAGATTCATAGATGTTAGGGTCAGAAGGGACCTCAATAGATCATTGAGTCCGCCCCCCTGCATAGGCAGGAAAGAGGGCTGGGTCTAGATGACCCCAGCTAGATGCTTATCTAACCTCCTCTTGAAGACCCCCAGGGTAGGGAAGAGCACCACCTCCCTTGGGAGCCCATGCCAGACCTTGGCCACTCGAACTGTGAAGAAGTTCTTCCTAAGGTCTAGTCTAAATCTGCTCTCTGCCAGCTTATGGCCATTATTTCTTGTAACCCCCGGGGGCCCCTTGGTGAATAAAACCTCACCAATTCCCTTCTGTGCCCCTGTGATGAACTTATAGGCAGCCACAAGGTCGCCTCTCAACCTTCTCTTGCGGAGGCTGAAAAGGTCCAGGTTCTCTAATCTCTCCTCATAGGGCTTGGCCTGCAAGCCCTTAACCATACGAGTGGCCCTTCTCTGGACCCTCTCCAGGTTTGTGGATGTGGATTTTGGGTTATTTTTTTTAATCAGAAAACTGCGGGGGGCGGCGGGGGTCATCAGAGAAAACCAGTATCCCTGGAAATAACTATTCAAGAAGCCACTTAAAAAAGATATAACCTCACACATGCACTTTTGAATATTTACCCAGATACACCTGTGGAAAGCAAATATGGGTGAAAGGAGGGAAAGGTAATTTGTTTTCAGTAAAAGAAATGATAGAAAAAGCAATTTCTCCCAGTATATTAACATCAACGGTTAATATTTGTTTGGATTACAGACATTCACAGATAAACACTTTTACCTTGCTATTTATTCAAAACTTAATTCAAAAGTCAATATTGCTTAGTGTTAAGGTCCCTTTTTTGTTTTGGGTTGCATTCCTATACGCAGGTTTGCAAACAGAAACTATTAGACTCCTGAATCCTGATGTGACGACAATGAAAGAGCAAGACCAGGGTTAGCATTGCCAGATCTGGTATTACATGGAAGTCAATGATGTAAACAAATTCGGAAGTGAGAGTTTTTTCCATTTAGCTGAAATAACACTTGCACAGAGGAGGAAATAACCCAGAATCCACAGGAGCAGAAGAGATGTCTGAACATTTTATTTGCCAGTAGTCTTCAGATAGGCTAAGCTTAACCCATGTGTACCAGCTGTAATAGCAATCACAAATGTTTGGGAGGTACATTTTCCTCCGACAAATGCTGGCTTCCTGGTCATTGGGAAGGAAAAGGAGTGGCATCCTGTCTACAGATGTTTCCTCAAAAGAAAAGCTCTGCTGGCAAAGCTAGGAAAGATGCTTTTCTATGATAGCTCCAATGTTTATTGTTTTGTACACTGTGGTTAGAGCTACTGAAGATATTCATGTTGAAACATATTGTTTTATAGGAAATGATAATACAGCTGATAAATGATAACCAGCTGATAAATGGGTTTGCCTGTGTGAGTGAGAGATGAAATAATTCCCAGATTATGCTGTTCCATGTTCAATAACATCATTCTGAACCAAACATTTCAATGCAATTTGTACTGAGAAAGTTGCAGAGTACTGTTGTGGGTACCAGGAATTACGTGTCTCAGGGCATAATGCTGTTTCATCAGGTTGCACAATGTAAAATCTATAGCATATATATTTTATGAAAATAATCTCTGTTGTAGTTCCAAACAGAAAGCAAATAGAGACTAGACTTTTGAAGTACAGCACTCTCAAAGGCTTTTTCTGCAGTTATCTAAGCTCCCTTTTGCTGAAGTATGAGGAGAGAAAAAAATGAAAAGAAGTAATAGGAAAACCAAGATTTTTGCAAGTAGTCCCTTAAGCATTTAGATACCAACAAACCCAGAGTTGTCAACCTTTGGATAGAGAGGGTGTTTTGCAAACACATACACTACTTACCTCTAGAGGCATAATCAAACCCTCTCCTCACTAATTACCATCTGTGTTAACATAAGTAATGTCACTTCATATGGTACAGTGCTGGAAGTGGTGATTCACTGGAGCAAAAATATCAGTGGGACAGCACCCTTAGAAATGATGAGCATGATCTAGGTTAGTGGGTGAAATAGGGATACTCATGGGTAATTTTATTACCTGTATACTAGCTCTCTGGCCAGTGCCTGAAGAAGCAGCCCAGGGGCTTATTGGTGGCACTCTGCGTGCATAAGCAGGAGATTGGCACAGAAGGGTCATCAGAGCACAATATCTTGCCCGTTGATATTCCATGAGCAAGGAGGGAGGTTATGGAAAAGGAAAAACCATGTTGTGTTGCTTAATAACGATCTATTTAAGTACTGAGCTGGGAGAATACTTTCATTGGAAATAATGTATTCAGCTGTCTATTTTCTATTTGTAAATAGTCAATGAACAAATCCTAGATTTTTCTCAAATCTCTTTCTTATTCAGAACTATTTACAGTGAACATTTCTCAGTCTTTGCTAGCACAGCAATGTGAATTTTCAATATTTGAAATTCAGGATGGTTTGATTTGATGCATGGCATGTTTCCTTACCTATACTGGATAGTGTTTTACGTTAGGTTGCAAGTGTTAATTTAAAATTTGATTTCCATTAATAATCTTTTATCCTTGTTTAAAATATACTCCTTTGGCAAACAGTCCTGCCCATAGATTATTTGTGAAACTATTCATAGATGTGAAAACAAAAGAAATGCAAAGCAACTTCAATTTAAAGACTCAAATGAATATGCATGGAAAATGTTGTTGTGTTTGCCTAGCTCAGGAATCTAATGTTATTCATTCATCCAGATTTGAAGGGTATTAGCCACAGCATGATACTTCAAGGCAAGAGCTTAGCAGGGAAATGTTAAATTTTCAGCCCTATGTGAGAGCAAAAGAAATAGCCATTTTCCATCAGTCTTCTTACAAAAAATACAAGGTTTTTTTTCAATAAACTATTTCATTTAGTGTTGGGTTTTTTTATTTGAGCTTCAATTCTCTGAAATGGATGTAGATTTGTTTCTGCATCTGACTTCCTTTTGGCCTTATGATACGTCTTTAGTAATGCATTTTCCAGAAGAAACCTTTCAAAGTAATTCTTGTGTGACATAACTGATAGCAAAATGAAGGGTAGTTGGTAACTACTAAATGCAAAAAGGGAGAGACAATGTTTTGTTTTCTTCTCATTCTTCACTGTATAGCCCCATCCCTTATTTGTACTGCACACTATTCAAACCCTTCTATGAATAGAGAGTTCTTAATTTTCTCCTGAGCCTTTCACTCATCACTATAGTAACTGCCTTCTTTACAAATATTAATTAATTTATTTTCACAACTACTACCAACTGATTGTACCTGACACACTGAAAAAGGAAGCATTGAGGATCATGTGATGATTTTAAATCTGGTGGCCATTTGGAAGCTGCAAAAACTTTAGCCAAGCTAAGAGAGTATTTCTATTGGGTAAAGTAGAGGCGGGGTGTAGAAAATTGGTGCAGGAAATACAATATTTAAACTACAAAAAAGGGGTCTACCAAAGACTGAGCAAACTGCTACTTCTTCATGCTAGCCCAGTAAGGAACCTTTTAAAGCTGTGACAGTAGCATAGCTTCTCTGTATGGAGACCTAGATAAGCCCACACAGATCAAGGGAAAAATATCAGTCCACTCTGAATGCGAAGTAGGATTCCACAAGACCCACACCTTCCAGCAAACATACAATCTGATAGGTTGGTGAAAAGATTTAATCACACTTTCAGGATTCAGTTGGCTACCTTTGCAGAATAGTATCAAAGGCCTATCCTATTCCCTTGATGACAACAGTGAGAACTATACCTTGACATGCCCTATGTTCGGGCTTGAGCTTGGAACCCTAGCAAGCCTCTTATGTGGAGTTCCTTGAGTAAGACCATTTGGACAACATAGGAACCTTGCAATCCAAAGTTTTAAAAAAATCACACTTATGCTAGAATAAATTTTAGGATAGCTTCTGACAAAATGGCGGTGGGGGGGGAAATCTCTTGTAAAATCATAGGCAAAAACTTTACTTGGCCTAGTTCCACAGTCATAAGAGAAAAAAAAGATAGAGGCCCTAAGTTAAATAAACATTGGGAGGAACCTACTAAAGTACTGACCAGAATAAATTAAATAGTGTGCAAGATACAGTTTGGCCCCAGAACTGAACCCAAAAAGAGCTATAAAACTCACTGGAGAAGGTGCCAGAGGAAAGGCTTTCAGCATGATTGCCAACCTAGAGAGACAGCTGTGAAAATGGCTGGAAACATAGTGACAGTCATCATTCACCCACTGGAGCAGAATGGATGTAACCTATCCCAAACAATAAATTCCACAAAAACCATAGCCATTGCTTAAAGGCACAGCATAAATGGCTTCTCTCAGTTGCCGAAAAGGTAATCAGGCAAGGAGTAAAAGACTACAAAGAGATTTGACTGGGAGTGAAATCAGTTTGGGTTGGGATACTCTTATACCACCAGCAGAGAAAAACATTGTAACTACATAAGATTATATCAGTTATAAAAAGTTAAATTATTTCTTTTATCTGTGTGATGGGTTACAGTTGCATAGATAAATGTCACAATTATATTGATATTAAATTATAAAAGTATAAGCTGTTACAAGGGTTTGGGTTGTAGCCGTGTTGGTCTAAGGACATAGGCAGACAAGGTTCCTTGGGTGAATTTGATATCTTTTATCAAATTCACCCAAGGAACCTTGTCTAAGTTGTTACAATGTATTTTTAATGTCTGCATCCTCCTATAATGGTACAAGTCAGCATATTCCTACAACTTTGTTTCATTGAAGGTTAAAGTGGCAGCAATTTAGCTCACTGGTATTAGTATAAGAGCCTGTGGATGTAACAGGTTATACAATAATAGATGGTGTGTTATGTTCTCCCAAAAAGCAACTCTCCTCCTTTTAAAGTGGCTGAAAGTTTCATTTCTATACAGCCCATGTTAAACTGCATCAGGAGACTAATGGGTAAAAAGGTAAGTTGGGAGGCATTATTATAGATTGCCTTCAACCTTTTTTAAACTAACAGTTTGGGGTGGAGACAACTACTACCATTCATTTATAACTGTTGTAAGAAGCCATTACGTTTCTTTACTAGGTAGGTGAAACAGCAGTGGCTTCCAGTCAGACCACAAACACATGTCACTGCCCAAAACAAAGGTGAAGAAAAGCTTTCATTTGTTGCTGTTTGTGAAGGTTTGGGGGTCCATGAGAGACAGAGCATAAAGGCCAGAGAATCTGAGAGATGAGACAGCAAGGAAACATCAGGCATAAAAAGGCTAAGAGCGTGGCCCTGTTGAAAAGCTAAGTGCTTTTGTGTTGAGCACTGACTGACAGAGTGTATTTGTTCACAACTCCAAGCTTTTTGATTCTTGCTATATTCAGGGACAATGGACTTTGTACTTTTTTTGCAAGACAAACAAGCTTGAATCAAAGAGACCTGATTCCATTATCAGTGGCCACATCTACACAAGACACTGACTGCGCAGTAGCCCCTGACTGCTACACAGTAGTGTCGCATGGCAGAAAGTGTGATGCTCCACTGCTGCATAGTGGTCTTTTGGCAACACTACAGTTACTATACAGTCTTTTCATACTTGTTTATACAAGCACTAAATGACTGCACAGTAATGACTGTGCAATCAGCGTCTTGTGCAGACTTGGCCAGTTTGTCCACCCAACATAGGAGCATGGGGTTTGAAGGAACTTTAAGGATCATCTAGTCCGGGTCCTGCACAAATTTCTAAATTATATTTGAACCACTTTGGTTCCATTTCTTACCTGTCCAGCCAGTCATTCAAGAGTTCATCCACATTCAAAAATAAAAATTTGGGTTCTTTTGCCCACAGCGTAAAACTTAAACAATAGGAATGCATTTAAATCTAGAGCTTTAGATCCAAAATCATTTTCCATCCTAACATTGGCATGTTGAGGGGTTGAACTTAAGATTCTAACATTAGCTCTTCTCTACTTTAAAAGGTTGTCCTTTCCTCTCACCTCTTTACACAATGAATAATGTATTATGGTTTCATACTTCACAAACCTCTGATGAATGTCAGATTCAAAAAGAGTTAAAAGGGTTTCATGGCACATTGTTTTGTAGGCTGAATCTGCAGAAACTTTGTATCTACCAAAAAAAACACAACCCCTGGTGTAAATAACTCCTCAGTTCAGGCCCTGTCCCTGAATTCAGATAATTATTCTCGATTATTTAGCTCTTTTTTGAGTAATAGTGGGTACATCTAAATGTGCATTAATGCTCCTTTTCTAATGTCTATTAAATTTAGTACCTCCAATGTGAGGCACTAAATTAATGCACATTAGGCTGCGCTAATGCGCAGTGCACATTTGCATGTTTTTTCAGTGATGTTTAATGTGCAGTAGACTATTTTACTACCCATTAGTGTAACGTCACAGTTTTTTACACAATGCTTTAATGCACACGAAAATAGTCTACTGCACATTAAATTCCAAAGCTGAAATTAAATTCCACATGTATAAATGCACTCAGTTTATTTCTGTTTTACCTTGAATGCCACAAAGCACTGCCAGAAAGTGTGGGTGTGTGGTTATGAACTTCATATCCTGAATGTAGGAGGGCTTTAAAATGTCCAGCTTCCTATTGTATAAACGTTACATGAAAAATCCACAAGCAATCTTCTATAATCAAGCACATTTGCTTTCCTCAATTATAAACCCCAGTCCTCTGATACTCAAATTTTGATCATGGTAGCTCATTCACCTTGTTATTCCCACAATCTGACTGTTCAGACAAGCTCTCTTAGACTCTTTCATTTGACACTGGCACCTAAAGGAATAACTAGATACTTTAAACACCCTGGGTGGCAACAGCACATGAGGCAGCATCAGTGGCTTTTCAGTGGATGCTGAATGGCTCCTATTTTTTTTGCAGTCCTCTACCCGCAAGACCAGTGCCTGGGGATGGGGATGGGGCCCAGGTCACCCTTCCTCCCTCTCTCCCTTTTCACTCTCCCACCCCTTCATTATGTTACTACTGAGACCTTTCCTACCATGCTTTACCTTGAGAGTCACAGAGCTCTGTATATCAGAATGCAATCTGCAAGTGTGTGTGGGGGCATGAACTTCATGTAGGAGGACTTTAAATTAACTCTGTAAATTAAGGAGAAGCATCTACGTTGCCTTCTTCAATAGAGCTGGTTGGGATTTTTTTTTTTTAACAAAAGAGTACATGCAGTAAAAATATCAGAAAATGCCAATCTGTGCAAATCAACATTTTTTCTTTGGTGAAGTTGAGGAAAGGAAAAAGGGGAAGAAGGAGAGAGAGAGAGTAAGTCCCTCCCATAGTAAATAGACCAGTGGTTAATTCATTCATTTGGGATGTGGAAAATAGAGCAGGGACTGGACTCTAGGTTTCCCTTGTGTCTGGTGAACATCCTAACTAGCACATAATTAGCTACTTGCAGGTAGATCTTACTCGGCTTGAAAGATCTTGGTTTCCTCCTTATGCAGAACAGGAAAGTTTTGGAAATTTGAGAAGGTCTGTGGGACAGAAAAAGAGGTTCCTGCCCAGCTCTTCCTATCTAGGTATTTTGGAGGCTGCATGTAGCACTCCCTTTTCTTGTAATAAGGATTTAGTAATTTCATACTTCTCTTGTTCTTTGTTTTCATTTTCTTTCCTACTTTCCCTACACTACATGAAGGTATGATTCCATAATTTCTTAAGAAAAGGAACTCCCACCCTACTTTGTTGCCAAAAGCTCTAAATAGGAAAAGGCCTTTTCTCAGCTACATTAATACTAGTCTGCTCTTGTTAGCCTGGCAGTCTCCTGAGGGAAACCTTGCAACCTCATCATATTTCTCACTCCTGAGGAAGTAGCACATCCTCTCACCAGGGAATCTGCATGAATCAATTTGCAATGATCAGTTTAATCCTCTCCTAGGCCATTCTGGCTTCTTTCTTTTGTAGCCTGAAAATGAAGAATGATGTGCCATATTATGCCTTTTAAGGGAGCCTTTAAAGGGGATGAAATGTAATTCTCTGAATGCTGCATTGATAGATCAAATTTGCTCTTACTCCCAGTGAAGTCAGTTGTTTTAACTTCAACAGGAGCTTGATTAGGCCTGTTAGTCCTGCCTAAAATGTTTGGTCCTTTTTATGAGTTCTACAGTTTGCTTTACACTATCTGGAAATGTGGGTGTTTGTGTGGCAAAAAGCCTCCATTTTTTTTCTGCAGAGATGGCACTGGTTGAGCAGCTTCATGCCAGAAGCTCTTGTTAAATCTATCAGAGATAAAAAGGGAAATCTTAGCTCCACAGATGTCAATGAGAGTTTCACTACTGTGTCACTTGGAATTTATCTTGGGAGAGGGGAGGGAGGAGGCAACTGTCTCCTGTCTCTGGTCCTTTGGGGGTCTGTCTCTCTAGGTAAATGGAAATCCATCCACCTTTCCATTTACAAGAATCTGTGAGAAACACTAAAGAACATTTTTCTCCCCACTACTGGAACTTAGTGGGTGAAAACCCTCCTGAAATGCTATTGCTAATCAAAGGCAAACTACAGGTGTTTGTTGTGAAAGTCACTTGCTTCAAGGGAAAAGACAAGCTAAACTTTATCTCCTTCCTTTTCCTCCTTCACTTTCAAAAAGACATATTGTGCTTTTATGAGTAAGTTTACCTTAATGGATAAATGAGTGTCCATTAGGTTTGTTCTGTAAGCCATACACAATGCAGCTGGATACTGACTGTCAAACTACTTCACCAAATCTGTCTAATAAAATGACTAAATATCCATGAATTATTTGGCACTATAGAAATAAACTGTAGCACAACACAGATTTCATGACAGTTTTGCCTGCTTTGAAAGCTAAAGTCTTTGCCGCAATGTTTCTGGAACAGATACTGTCGTTTTGCATCATTCAGTTCCATCAGTATCATCTCTTAAATACTTCCCAGACATAAGTAAAGTACAAAAATACTTTTTTCTAGCTTTTTACTATTGCCAGAAGCTCCTGAAAGTTAGGAATTAAGTGTGTGTGTGTGTGTGTGTGTGTGTGTGTGTTTGTGTGTGCGTGCATGCACATGTGCACATATATGTGTATGTGTATGCGCACGCGTGTGTGTGTGTGTTCTCATCCTGTAATGAAGAACAAGAGAAAATGGAGCTCTATCCACACAAAGCTCAGTGTTTATGGTATCATAGTTTTCATTTATCTGGCACTGTTGAGTAGGTTGAAAGAAGGGCTTATCCAATGGCTGGACAAACAATTAGGAAGCTTCTGAGAGCAGTAATTTAACTGGACACACATGAGATTTATATATCTAATTTCTGTTCTCAAAGACTTCACCAAAAATAAGTAACAATAAAGGGCTAGCAGGAGGGCCTCCTATGTACTTTTGCTAGACTATGCAGAGGGGAATAGCTAGCACAACTAACACTTTAATTTAAACTGTCAGGAGTATGTTTTGCTGGATGCTATAACATAACTCCTACTAACTTTTAAATCAGAGTTATGTCTGGGCATCAAAGGAAGAATATACCTCTCCCTGAACACCAGATTGGCTTGCTGAAAGAAATCAAATATTCACAAGCAAATCTTTCAAACAGGTCAAACTTCTAACAGGGCTATGAATTCTCTTAACAGGCAGACATACAGCATTAATAACCATTACCATAAACTAAATCTAGAAACTGCAGAAATAATAATAAAAAAATATTTATAGAGACAACACATGAGATGCGATAGTAAAAGAGCCTTCTCCAAACCATCAATTCATGAGTTTTGTGATCCTGAATAACGGGCACACTTCCAACATGATAAAAAATAAAATACATCATGTATTCAAAATCACCAAGTTTCCTGTCATGTTCCTTAAAGGTGAATTGCTGCAAATGTATACATTTTAGTGCGTTGTAACTTTCAGGCCTTTTACTACCAAAGGAAATGAAATTCATTGTGTTTATTGGAAATCACTATCTTCTTGTTTTTTCTATTTTAATTTAATTAATTTGAAAAATTGTCATGGCAGCAAATAGAGCTGTTGCCGTTCAGCTCTGGGAACAAGATAATGCACTGTGCAAGATTTTCATGAGAAAAATGATCTGCCAGCAATGATGTCAGCAACTTTGGTCAGCACTGCCTGCAAAATAAAATGTTTCAGCCTACTATGGTCTTGTTTTGACAGGAGTCATGGCCACAAACGTAACAGAGAAGAGCACTTAGTAGCCTAAACATTGGCTTTGAAATATCTAGATTCTAAGGAAACAAAGATGCAAATTGTCAACTCACACCTTCACAGATCAGTTCATCCTCAAAGTCTTGTGAAGTGTTTGCAGAGAATGCTTCAGCTGGGAACTTAGAAGCAGAACTAAAGTGTGTGTGTGTGTGTGTGTGTGTGTGTGTGTGTGTGTGCGCGTGTGTGGGGGGGGGGACTTCTCATCCATTTGCTCCTTTTGTGTAGTTATTTACCCCTATGCACAGTGGACATAAAATGTTGCTAAATCAGCATTCTTTACTGACTTGCACCTGTGGTAGCATAATAGCATAGAGTTCAACTTCCTGTTGTTGCATGGACTCAAAAGAATTCATGGTACTTTTAGTGAGAGTAAAGAAGCTGACAAGTGTCCTTGCCCCTGTTTTGCAAACCAGTATTAAGGCTCGATGTTAATCATGTTTAATATATATTATTGTAGTAATATATATTATTAGTATTATTGTAGTAATATATATTATTGTTTCATATATATTATTGTAGTACTACAATAATATATATTATTGCAGTAATATGTAGGACATATTATTGTAGTACCCAGAGACTCAACTCCAAATCCAGGCCCCATTGAAGTAATTGCTTTACAAGCACATTTATGGGTTGTTGTGCAAAGACTACAATCCTAGGAGATAATTTATATATGAAGGCTGCAAGGAGGAGGGAGATGCAATCAGATCTACATAGTTTGCATGTTTGTGCATGTATTACTGTTGCAATAAATAGATAAGCAAATATCAACTATTCCTAGCTGTTCTCTCTACTTGGCCATCTATAGGTGTTCCTTCCTTTATGTGCCAGGCTCGAGCTGAGAGATCTAAAAGGGGAAAGTATTGCATACCAGTAACAACCCTTCTCCCAAAGATGAGAGATTTTGTCTTGTTTTATGTAGGGTGTGACCAGGGTCTGAACTGGCGCACAGACAAATCACTAAATAGCACTAAGCAGAATCAGAACAGTATTATAAACATGAAGGAACTTAAAAAAAAACAGCAACATATGCTACAAATGTAATTATAAAGCACTGTCAAATAAATCCTTAGTCAGCCCCAACAAGAGAGCCGTAGATGACCTTGTAATACCAACCCTCCAGAGTGAAAACCAGAATCCATTGTCTGTAATCTTCTGTTACGCTCTCATTGGTTTTCAGAAAAAGCAAAGTGTATTACTAAAAATGTGTGTACATCGCAGTGTAATTCTTCATCTTGTTTAACCCTTTTAGTGTAATTGGTAGCAATCTGTGCAGAGATTGGAGTAAATTCCTAAATTCAGGCCAACTGAGTTGAATAGTTTGTTCCCTCAGGGCATTTGGGTCCTGATCTGCACTATTCTCACCAGCATATAAGAGTTAGAATTGCATAGGTTTTTCAGTTCAGGATTTCAGAAGGTAATAAAGCATTAGATAACAACACGGGAAAGTGAAAGATTATTATTTAATTTTAAAAAATGTTTTATATGAATCTGTAAATATGCCAAATAGAAAACATTCTTCATCTAACACTTTGTCATTTTGTTCCCTTGTGAAGAATCCATCCCAGCAGAATGACACCTGTAGCTCACCAAAATATTGGTTCTGTGAAAAGAAGAATCCCAGCTAGATAATACTAGCGGAAAGTAGTATCATCATCTTTCAAACATCAGGGCATGGTAAGGAACGGATCATAACTAGTTCCTGGAGTTCTTAGTTATAACACTCTCTGTTTCACATAATATATTACGTCAGGGCTCCATCTGCTCTTTCTATACTTTGCTTTGTTTTATGTTAATGTTACATTTGCCTGATATGGGGTGCATCCAGATGAGTGTGGACATGTGCATATGCCAAGTTGCAGACCCATCTGTGGTGTCACACACTGCATAAACTCCACATGCAGACATGTGGAGTTTATGCTCTGCCCCCACTCTGCTAATTTGCAGTAGTGGGGAGTGGTTAACACTGGGAGATGCTGGTGTCAAAAAAACAAACAAACTCCATGCCTTAAAAAAACGGGGTGGCACACACAGCAGCAGTGTGTGCCACCAGAGGCTGGCTGGCTGGAGCCATACTTCAGTTGCTGGCCAGGCTCTGTGCTGCGGGATTACCACAGCTGCAGCCCCCAGAGGCCCTTAGGGCCCCAGGTAAGGCTGCTAGGGCCAGCCCAGGTGCTGGCCCCAGTCTCCCCTACCCCACCTGTGGCAACATGCCATGCACCAGAGCATGTGTGCACAGGCATGTCCCAGGTACAAGCAGCAGCTACATATTGTGCCAGTGCTCTTCGTCCCTGGGGAAACGCACGTTTCCACTTGTGGAGATATGCCACTGGTGTTCAAACATAAGGATTTTAAGGTAAGGAGTACCTTTGTTGTTTGACACTGGGAGCAATGATCAACATCAGCAGGAGTTGCAAATTCTGTATAAATAGGTAATGTGTTTCAGTACAGAGAGGTGTTTCCAACACTTGGGCTTCTGACAGATGTTCAATTAAAAACACAATAGGGTGTGATCCACAGTCCCAACAATTGTACCTCCTGCTATGCCATATGTTCATCACAGGAGGCATCCGGGATCCCAATTGCACCCTATTGCCAGTGCAAAGGGAGCCCAGGATTATGATCCCAGGATCCCCCTGAATTAGCAAGTAGCAAACTGGGAGCCTGGTGTGCTTCTGTAGCTGAGAATGCCAGTCACCTGATTAGTGCTCCATACCATAGGAGAACAACAGAGCTCTTTGCAATGGGATACACCTGAGGCTGGAAGCACCAGTCAGCTGACTATGGTCAGCAGCTGGAAATACCAATCACCTGACTGCTGTTCCCAGCCTCAGCACATCAGAGGGAAGGGCTCTGATGCACTCCAAGAGCTGGAAGCACAGATCAGCTGATCAGCATTCCCAGCGATGGGAATGCACCCAGGTCCTTGAAAGCTCTGGTACACTCACCAGAGCAAATTGGGAGTGCTAATTAGGTGATTGGTTCTGGCCACCCATTTAATTTAAGGTGCAATGGGAACCAGCCAAGAAGTTATTATGCATATTTTATTTAATAACTGTATGGCTTATTCCATGTTTTATCGTGCCTTTAATTGCAGGCATGTGTGGCCAGGTTACTACTTAAAATATGATTAACTGTCTGCCAGAATCCTTGATTCAGTTTTTAGCAAAATTATTATGTTGTCCAAAACTGGGCTAATAGTGGACCCTAACTTCAACTTTAAATTAGGAAAGATGTATCCCATAGAGGCCTTTGTGAAGGAGGAACTAAAGTTGTATTATGTCATGCCTCTTTGCTTTCCAGCACAAGAATTTGTAACTAGAAATGAGGGATGCAATAAGGCACATCATTTTGCCTACACTAAGTGTTTCTGTTAACCAGCAAGTATCTCCATTTTCCTTTCTAGGCCTCCATTGCTCTTCTACCTGTGCCCATGGCCCTTGTTTAGTAGCTCGCAGACTTACATGGCCTCTGAAAAAGAACAGTTATGAGTAGCAGAGTACAGTGGAGGAAATGAAGAGGGAGTTTAGCCCATATCCCTCCTCTGCTGGTCAGAGCTGAAAGTAATGATAGGAAAAGGACTTTTTCCTACCACATCTTACTGGTAAAAAAAAAAAATAATGGAGTGTCGCTCAGTGGTGAGTGATAATTTTCTGCTTCAGTTGCCACTGCTGTTATTGCTCGGTGGAGGACGGGGAGAAATGAGGGAAAAACTGAAAAAACATGCATGTAAATATCCAGCAGTGGCAACTGAACTAACCATATGAATCAATTTCTACAAAGGATGTACAGGTAGGCCAGGACAGTGAGACAGTCAGGCTCATCATGCAGGATGATGGGAGAGGTTCCAAAAAGCAAACAGAATGCATGCTCAGTGAGAAACAGTAAGAGTTTCCTTATAAATCTGCAATGTTTGCCTTGGATAAGGCCTGTGTCTGCAATTTCCATTGGGCCTCTCTAATTACTTAGGATCTAGATAGATGAAACAATTGTATTGAGTTATAAGGATGAGAGGATTTACCATCAATGATTCACAGAAAGTATTTTTGCATCTCCACTCTATCTTGCCAGAAGTGGAAACTGAAACATAAAAGGCTGCTGCTAGATTACTGCAGTTTAGCATCAGAAACTCATGAGATAGCATAAATACATGAAACGGCTATAGAAGATCACCATAATATGTTGGTAAGTCATTTCCTTTTAACTTGGCATAATTATTTGTCTGTCTATACCCTAAGAAATGCTATTTGTTACTTCAAATGGGAAAGGGGAGTTATTTCATTCTCTAAAACTGTTTTATAAATTTGTAAGTGTGACCATTTAATTTCTCATCCATTTTAAGAAGGAAGAATTACCAATGACCCTCAGTTATGTTTATTTTAGGCCAGTAGAGTGGATCTTATTCCTTGGGACAGGAAAACTATTAGAGTGCTGCAAAATACACCCAAAATCTTGAATCTGCAGTTGACCAGAAAATGTAGGATCATGAACAACATGTGCCCCCAGCAGCTGCGGGGGGGCATGGCTTCGTTGGCAGTGGTGGGAGCACAGCAGCGGGAGTGTGACAGCGGCAGCAGGAGCACAGAGGCAGTAAGCAGGAGCTCCTGCAGACTCTGCTGGCACTGTCGGTGGTGGGGCGGGGTGGTGAGTGCCGACCAGGGGCTGGCAACCACCCACAGATGCCGTTGGCTGCATCAGCCAGCAGCAATTGCTGACCACTTGCAGATGTGGCCATTGGTGTCAGCAGCAGGGGGGTGGGCCGGCAAGTGGCAACCACCCGCAGTAGGAGGTGCTTTTTCATAGGAGGTGCACTGCCATACTCAGGGGTGCACGTGCACCCGTGTGCACCCCCTACGCATCACCAATGGACCAAATTCTTGCAATTTTTGTTCAGATGCTCACTAGAAACCTCAGACTAAGCAGCACAAGAATGTAGTACATGTTATTCACCTGTATTCTGCCTCTATCCCCACCCCCCCAAATTGCATAGAGAGCACAGTCAAGAAGACCCCTGCAACAGGAACCATGGGAAGACCGTATGGGTCTTGATTTAGTGGTCACTAGACACATCTACATGAGATGTTTACTGTGAAGCAGATTAATTTGCTGCACAGTAAATATCATACATCCACAAGTGCACCCCGTTAGGCTGGAATAAACTAATTTACTCTGCAGCAGGATAGTACTTGTAAATACAAGTACACAAAGATAAAGACTACAATATATGTTGTACCAGAAGTTTATTTTAAAGCTCATAACCAGTTATCAATAGAAAGAACCAACAAATTCAAATACAAAGTCAATACAAGTACTATCCTGCTGCGGAGTTTTTTACTCCACAGTAGCTCATGTGTAGACGCTGACCTGGCTGGCTGGAGTACAAGACTGCTTCATTGAGGTTGCTGCCTGCTAGCTAGCCCTGCACCAAAGCACCCTTGGGCCCAGCCAGTCCCTCTGCAGCATGTTGAGGGAGGTGGAACAGCCCCAGGCTGACAGGCTGACCCCCAGGACCTCCTGCCAACTGCAGGTGCTCCGACCTGGCTCAATGTGCTTCCTTCCTGTGTGCATATGCAAATGGTGCATGCACACAGCACTTCAGAGTTTATTGCTTCACATTAATATGTATGTGTAGATGTGCCCAGTGGGACTAGCCCCATGGAGCTACACATTCACTTTGAGTTCAGTCACACTAATATGAATTATGGTAGCTTTGGTGGAATCACTCTGAGTTTTCCTTGGTGTAGATGGTAACAGAATGTGACTTTGTGCACTCATCTTTTGAAACACTTCATTCATGCTTTCCAAGATTTAGCTCCCTTCACTTTAAAAGGTAATTATTTGTCATTTTAAAATGTGCATAAATAGTGTAACTGATTTGTAAGCCTAAGCAGTAGTAAAGTTGTTTTAATAAAAGCTTTCTGTTTTATCTTAAAGCAAAATCTTACATTCCTTTTCAAAAGGATCAGTTTGTATGTATTACCTTGCCTTTGGGTTTGTTGGTTATTTCTATTGATAGTTGGTTATGAGCCTTAAAATAAACTTCTGGTACAACATATATTATAGTCTTTATCTTGTTGTATAATCTGTATCTTTATAGCTATACCCTGACATCTGTTTAATAAAAAAAAAACCTCTAATGGAGAAAGTAGCACATTAGTCTAGATTAACAATATTAGAAGAAATATGATAAAACTGAAAAACACAGCAGTTGTTTATTTAAAAGCAATTTCACAGCTAAGCGAAAAATAATTACATTCAACTATATTAAAGCTGCAATTGCTGACCACTTGCAGATGTGGCCATTGGTGTCAGCAGCAGGGGGGTGGGCCGGCAAGTGGCAACCACCCGCAGTAGGAGGTGCTTTTTCATAGGAGGTGCACTGCCATACTCAGGGGTGCACGTGCACCCGTGTGCACCCCCTACGCATCACCAATGGACCAAATTCTTGCAATTTTTGTTCAGATGCTCACTAGAAACCTCAGACTAAGCAGCACAAGAATGTAGTACATGTTATTCACCTGTATTCTGCCTCTATCCCCACCCCCCCAAATTGCATAGAGAGCACAGTCAAGAAGACCCCTGCAACAGGAACCATGGGAAGACCGTATGGGTCTTGATTTAGTGGTCACTAGACACATCTACATGAGATGTTTACTGTGAAGCAGATTAATTTGCTGCACAGTAAATATCATACATCCACAAGTGCACCCCGTTAGGCTGGAATAAACTAATTTACTCTGCAGCAGGATAGTACTTGTAAATACAAGTACACAAAGATAAAGACTACAATATATGTTGTACCAGAAGTTTATTTTAAAGCTCATAACCAGTTATCAATAGAAAGAACCAACAAATTCAAATACAAAGTCAATACAAGTACTATCCTGCTGCGGAGTTTTTTACTCCACAGTAGCTCATGTGTAGACGCTGACCTGGCTGGCTGGAGTACAAGACTGCTTCATTGAGGTTGCTGCCTGCTAGCTAGCCCTGCACCAAAGCACCCTTGGGCCCAGCCAGTCCCTCTGCAGCATGTTGAGGGAGGTGGAACAGCCCCAGGCTGACAGGCTGACCCCCAGGACCTCCTGCCAACTGCAGGTGCTCCGACCTGGCTCAATGTGCTTCCTTCCTGTGTGCATATGCAAATGGTGCATGCACACAGCACTTCAGAGTTTATTGCTTCACATTAATATGTATGTGTAGATGTGCCCAGTGGGACTAGCCCCATGGAGCTACACATTCACTTTGAGTTCAGTCACACTAATATGAATTATGGTAGCTTTGGTGGAATCACTCTGAGTTTTCCTTGGTGTAGATGGTAACAGAATGTGACTTTGTGCACTCATCTTTTGAAACACTTCATTCATGCTTTCCAAGATTTAGCTCCCTTCACTTTAAAAGGTAATTATTTGTCATTTTAAAATGTGCATAAATAGTGTAACTGATTTGTAAGCCTAAGCAGTAGTAAAGTTGTTTTAATAAAAGCTTTCTGTTTTATCTTAAAGCAAAATCTTACATTCCTTTTCAAAAGGATCAGTTTGTATGTATTACCTTGCCTTTGGGTTTGTTGGTTATTTCTATTGATAGTTGGTTATGAGCCTTAAAATAAACTTCTGGTACAACATATATTATAGTCTTTATCTTGTTGTATAATCTGTATCTTTATAGCTATACCCTGACATCTGTTTAATAAAAAAAAAACCTCTAATGGAGAAAGTAGCACATTAGTCTAGATTAACAATATTAGAAGAAATATGATAAAACTGAAAAACACAGCAGTTGTTTATTTAAAAGCAATTTCACAGCTAAGCGAAAAATAATTACATTCAACTATATTAAAGCTGTGTCATGAGCTGACTTTTATTATATTCAGTTATAAATACCATAATAGATTTTTGTGAGGTTAGCAGTCTGGGTATCGTTGAAAATCAGAACAAAAGGTACTCTAGTTTACTTTTTCCATAATCATATGTTTAAATCTATTGTTTAATTAAATAATAGTGCCTAATTAAATAAGGAAAGCAGATATAAATAAACCTGTCTCCCGTTCCAGTGGTAAAGGCCTTGTATAAAAAAAATATAGATAGGAAACATTTGTTTAGAAACTATTTTCTTGTGCAGATTGGTACAAACCCGACTTATTAACCTTGTATAAAATGAGGAATTTTGATGTTACTTACTTGTCCTTCAGAGAACTGGATAAATGTATTAAACTGGACTTCAGCATCCCTGTTAATATTCCTGTTGCTAGGTAACAGTTACCAAGACCCCATAAGCCCTGTCTTTGGGACTGTATTCATACTTCACCCAAAGCTCCTGCTCTGGCATCCTTGAAATGGTGTTTCCATTTTTCATTGTCTTTGCTGCTATATTTCCTCATTTGTTTTTGCTTACAGAATCCAATTTTGCAAATGAGCTGATACGTATCATATAACTAACCAGCTGTATAAAATGGAGATCTTTTTTAAAATCACAGCCTTGGTGTGCACCAAAGTATTTCAGAAATGGCTTTTCTTTCTCAGTGTTTGTCTCAGAGCAGGTATTAGCGTATAGTCCATATGAAGGGTCACCACATGTGAAGAATTTACATAAATGTGCGTATTTCTATGTAAACTAAAAGAGGAGGGGGTTTTCCCTTCATGTGACAGGTTACATATTGACTACATTCCATTTATTGCAAGACTGTACTTAATTGGTAGCTTTATTATTTTATCTGATGCTCATTTAGATGATTTCACTCTACCTGTAAGACTGTCCCTTGATTTATTATGGTGGGAAAGTGCTCTTGTTTATCCATGTTATAAATAGATTGCAGAGTTATTTGAAAAAAAAAATCTAGTAAAGCCAAAATGATCATTATAACTATATAATTATAAAAGTGTGCCCCTGGCTGAGCTTATCTCCTCTCAAGAATCTATAAAGAGAAGGATACAGTGGATTCGATGACAGGTTTATTTTTGTGCTGCTTGTTTTATAAAGCACACATAAGTAGGTTCCTCCTTAAAGTCATGAAAAGGTCACAAAAGGTGGCAAAAAAGGCCAAATCAGCATTCTGTTATAAAAGGTGTTCCTCAATATCCTCCAAGGAAGTTTCTAAAAAGCAGGTTCCAGATATAAAAAAAAAGCAGGCCAAGCTTCTGTACTTACCCTATTTAACCTTTTGTGTATTCCTGATTCGTCACAATACACAGATATACATTACCAAGACACTTTTCCCTCAGTGCATCAAACTTCTGACCTTGCAGTTGTTGTAAGTCAGTCACAGTGACTCATCTTGCTGTGCTGCGTTATAAATAAAGGTAACTTGCTCATCAAATGTCAAAAAGCTGCTAGCACCATTTGGCCTGCTTCTGCAGTTCTCACGGAAGCACGACTGTCACTGAGTTAAGACTTTATTTATATCACTAGTGGTCTGAGTCTCCTCATATTTATGGTGGTGTAAATCAGACCTAATTCTAGTGAAGCCAACAGTACTACATGGGCACAGAAACAAGTGTTAGTGGAGAGCCAAGTCCCTGTTGCTAAAAATCAAAGGAAAAATGATCTGCTGATGTAACTCTGTTGGCATCAGTAGAGTTCTAGCAGGAGAGAATTTGGCCTCCTTGTGCCTGAAGTCACTGAGAAGCTTGCCTGTATGAGAGCGACAGTATTGGTTTAACTGAGAGAATTTCTGAAGAATTTTCAATGCCCCAAGGTACCCAGACTACATTAATTCCCCCCTCTATACCGTACATTGGCTCCTTAAGATTTTGTAAGAATACGACATTAGCTCACAAAAAGGATCTTATTCAGATCTGTCATCTTTCTTCTTTCCAAAATGACAGTGGAGGAGGGGGGGTGAGTTACCTTCTTTAAGCTATACCTTGATAATATTTGCTATGGGAATGTTCCCATTTTCCTGAAAGCAGACCTTTTTCTTGATTTTTCTATTCCTGGTTATGGGGCTTAGATTAATCATTATTCAGGAGCTGAAAAGCTTGATTTATATCACTAATAAGTATGTACTTTGTGTTGCTGCCAATGCGAGCTGCTCGGAATGCATGATAGAGAGGCTGTGAACGGATATACACATACTGTAGATCATGGTGAACTCAAAAGGAGACAACATTGTAAAACAAACCTGTATCGCGTAGCCTGGCCCTGATATGAAAATCCCAGTATCAGTGATAACTGCCCCTTAGCACAGTCAAAAATTGCCCAGTGAGCTTCCTGCATTCAGTATGCAAGTCATTAAAAAGCACAGGCATTTTTTCATGGCTCTCGCATACAAATCAAATCACCCACTGAAAGCCCTGCTTTCCAAAAAGACAAATGACTCCATTGACATGGGTGAGGTTAAGGTAGCAACATATTTATAGGCGAAATTCAAATACAGATTTAGGCAGACTTTTTGTTTGCCCATAGAAGGGCTGATTACAGCTTCATAATGGGAATTTATGTGCCTCTAATTCATTAAAATATGAGTACCTGCTATTTCATTCTGGGCCCAGTGACAAGACTAAATAGCAGCACGGAAAGAGCTGTATGAGAGAAACTCCAGCTGTCCACTGCAACTCCTCCCCTACTAAAAATAACTTTTCAACAGTTTGGCTGGTTTAGTTTCCAGGAAGAACAGAAGATGTTTAGCTTTACATTTGGATACTAAATTGCATTGGCAGTAAATAAAATAGGGCTTCTAGAGAGACGTTTGATTTCACAGTACAGCACAAAATATGGGATTTGAGAAGATGCTTTGATGCCTCTATGTGTTTTATTAAAAAAAAAATTTTGGAAACATTATAATCCAAGAAAGTGTTCCTCTTTTATGTGTATTATCCTCCTCGAAAACCATCCTTAAAAGTCTTATTTTCTGTGATACCAAAAGAAAAAAATCTTGAGAACAGTTGGGCTCTAGGAATGCTAAGAACACTGTCTATCAGGCTGATGAAAATTGTTTCGTTGTTTCCTTATACTCCTCCGTCTCTGTATGTTGTCTTTTGTTTTCTACTTAAATTGTAAGCTCTTTCAGGAAAGGACCATTTTGTGCTTGTACAATATCTAGCTGCACTTTTGGGTTGTCATTCATGGCTATACCTCTCAGCATAAAAATAATAATAATTCTGTATCCCAAACTCCCATAGGAAACTTCAGCGAATGGTAAATTTCAAGAAATATAACTGATCTTTTTTTTTCAAACCTCACCAAAGACCTGTTTTTACAGCACTGGTGGGATGTTAAGCCTCCAAGAGTGTGATTCAGATTCATAGTTTTGTTACAGTGGTAATTTTTGCCCCTTCCAGAACTTGCCGAATGAGTTTCCGGCTCCACAGTGAAGTTCCACAGATCTCTAAGTATCTTTGTGATATCCGGGCAATTAGGCCATGCACCTCCACAACAGGATGGGCCCTGGTGTCTTTCTGTTCATGCAGTTCCTTTGGAACTACACCCCCAGAGCTCCCCCTTATGGGCACTTCCCAGTCTGCACTCAAGAAGTGGCCTTCTCCATATGAATCTATTTCTACCTGCAGGAAAGAGGAAGGGAATCCTGCAGTGTCAGGAATCCCTAAATAATTTTCTCTTTCCAGATTCTTTTACACCAATGGGATATGTTGCTCAGAGGGAGACAGACTGAACAAACAGTGGGACATTTACCCATTCTATACCAGACCCATTGGGAATTTGGAGGAATGTTGTTATGGTCGGAGGCTATATCAACTTCCCTCTAGGGACTTCTTTTCGTGAAGGCTTCTTTCAAAGTAGATCCATAGCTCTAGTGAAGGAACTGAAAGTCTGCCGAAATCCATAGACATAGCTCTAGTGAAGGAAGTGAAGGATGGCTTTGGGGTCCCAGAACCTAGGTGGAGGCACAAGATCTCTGTGCAAATGGCCTGGAGTTTTAAGGAAGGGGGAAGGGGAGAATTTCCCTGACCTCTTACGAATGTGCCATCTTACCAGGTTATTTTCATGGGGGCATGGACTAATACTGAAAGAGTTTGACCTATGTTATTTATAACAACACCCTATGTCTCACAAAGATATACTCTGGGCTTGTTCTTCCACCATTCTAGTAAAAATTAAACTTCTGATTCCCAGCTATGCTAAAGTTAGTTTTGTCATTATAAAGGATCATAAACTAGTGTTTCTTAGAGGATTGTTAATTAAGGTGCCACATCCTCTAGGACTAAGGTTTTCAATCTTTTTTCATTTGTGGACCCTTAAAAAATTTTGAATAGAGGTATGGACCCCTTTGAATTGTAAGTGTGGGTATTTAGATACTTTTGCTTGATCACAGTCACCTTTCGCAGACTCTTTAGACATAGTCTGCAGATCCCCAGGGTTCCATAGACCATCAATTGAAAACCACTGCTCTCGATGTTCACTGCAGGGGCACATGGTTTTTCTCATCCTGTTTCAAAAAGCCTAAACAATCCAAACTCTGCTGTGTGCATGCACAGGGTTTGCTGTATAAAGAGGGAGAAGGTAAAGTTAATCCAGAACTTCCTAAAGAGGACTCGTACTACCAAGAGGAATCTGCTTCAGACTTGGAAGAAGAGGTGACACCTAGACTCCTGAGAGATTTTCTGGCTTGTCTCTTCTTCACCTAAATGTGCTTAGCTGCCTTTGTAGAGGCAAATTAATTTCAGTTCCCGTCTACCACCCTAATTCTCATTTCTTTTGATCTTTTCAGTCTTTGCAATGTGTGGCAAGTTGGTAAAGTCACTAAAGTTTCCTGTACAGAATTCAGTCATTGGTAGCTTTGATTCCTGTTGTGTTTAGAAGAAATCATCATAACATAAAATAGCCTATTGCTTTTGCCCTGTGTCTTTCTCATGTCTCATGCCATGCTGCTCAGCAGGAAAAAAGCAAGCTGTGGTTTTCATTTTGGCATCTAGTCACTGACACTTATTCTTATGTAATCAGCTCTTAGGACACTTAGGTTTCTACCACTTTGCTGACTGCTTCATAATCAATTTGTCATTTCATACAAATTTCAGTGGAACTTGACCACTTCTGTTTTGGCCATGAATTCAAAGCTGATTAGGGTCATCACAAGTTGTATCTCTGACTCTGATGTGTTCCTGGAAGATGGCCTTATTGTTTTCTTTGAGGCCCTTTGTCTGTGGTTATTACCTTGGCTGACTTAATAAAAGCCATCTGGAGGCATGGTTGACTGAGTTTGCACCTGTGCCGACATCTGCACTGTCTGGCCATGTCAGGGGGATGTTCACTTAAAAGACTCATCTTGGTTTGAGGAAAAAAGGAAAAGAAAGGGGAGAGAGGGCATAAGATTGTTATTCCTGCCTTATTGCAACAGCAGGTACTCCAGATGGTTCCCAGAGTAATTAGGGTGAAGAAACAGAGTCAAGACTTTGTGTGGTGTGGTCTGTAAATGTTCAGCAAATCAATCCCTTCATTGTAGATGGTGCCATCGCCTCATTGGCAAATTGATGCACATTCAGAACAGCAGTTGTGATCTGTTCTCTTGAATGCAGGCACCTGGAATACAGACAGAGAAACCTGGTCAAGAGACCAGTCTTATTAAGCAACCATCTGTCTTAGCAGACTACCCCAAAGCCTATTTCATACTGTTATATTCCACTTTATTAGAGGACCATCTCTATTAGGTAATATTTTTCAATCTTTAAGTGGTCACTGAGAACAAATTTCATTTTACAGGGTTTACAGTAAACTGTATGAAGCTTTGTAGCAATATAGCGATCTCACAACATAATATAAACCTAGTGATTTCCTGATCAATCCTGACTATTCTTAAGGTTTCCCTCAGCATCCGCCTCTTTTCCAGGTTCCTTTGGTTCAAAGAAAAATTATATGCCGTTTGGAGCCAACTCCGTCCCCCCCATGATATGCAACACAATTACCACAAAGTAACTTACAACTGACTTTAGAGTAAATTTATTTCATATAACCAGCAGATATACAATCATCTTTCTCAAGGTAGCAGCCTGCAGCAGGTTTTCTTATGCCATCTGACCACTATGTGGTAGAGAGCAGGTTTGCACTGGGCTAATGGTTGCTCCACAATGAAATTGAAGAGGGATGGAGACGTAACCAGTATGTGTGTGTAACTTACACTGGTCTATAGTTATTCTTCATGTTCCAGGAGGTGCACTTCACCCTGAAATGGAGTGGCTTATACTAATGTAAGGTAATACTTCATTTTTACCCCAAAATAAAATAAATGACTACAAAGTAATTTTTTTTCATGTGCACACCATCAGCAATAGCTGCAGAGAAACTTAATATGTGGTTGAAACATCTTGGCCTAGGGCTGATTCAACAGAACAGTGCTAAATCCCAGATCAATTGATAACTTTCAGTCCTGGGGGGACATGGTATATCCCTGCAGCTGGAAATCCAGATCAGTTCACATGGCTCCCAGCCATCGAGTCAATTCCAGCTGTGCCCTGAAGGCTGGGAGTCCCTATCTGCTGCTGTTCCCAGCTGAAAGGAAGTATTGGAGTCAAGGGCTCTGATGTGCCCCTGTGGCTGGGAGTGGCAGCTGATCATGGCTCCCAGCCTCAGAAGCACATTTTGGAGCCTTTGACTCCAATAGGCCCCCAAGGGTAAAAGCGGCAATCAGTGACTGATACTCAGCCACAGAAGCACAAGGGAGTCAGGGGCTCCCATGCACTCTGGAGGCTGGGAGCCCCAGTCAGCCTGGCCACATATTCAATTAATGGCATGATAGGAACCAGCCACACAGTTATTGCACGAATGTATGAGAACTTTATGGCTTAGGCCTTGTTTTTTCACACCATTGATTGCATTTACATGTGGTTGGGTAACGACTTAAGATATGTTTGACTGGTTAATCATGTCTTAAGTTCAGTGTATGGTAGGGGCCATATATAGATAAATATATAAGGAGAAGTGTTTTTGTGATAGGTGTTACACTAGTCTATATGTCACACTGAAAAAGAAAGAAGTATTATCCTGTTGATATTTGCTACGCAACTTTATTGTTGGAAATAGGGGTTTGTGAAGTGGGCCATAATCGACTCAGATTCAGCCCAAATCAGGGACAGTATTTCGGTTCATAGATTTGGATCACTGTCCCGATTCGATTTCGCCAAATCCAAATCTGAAGATCCAATGCTGATTCACAGAATCAGCAATTAGGCCATAGACACAGCTTTAAATGTTTTTTCTACATACCCTGAGGTACCAGGCATGGCTTGTGAATGTTGCGAGGCTGGGATGGATGGAGCATCCCACAGGAGCATGGGGGCCTCCCCCCACCCCTGCGTGCCCAGCGATGAACCCGGAAGTGGACCAGAAGTACAGAGCCCATCCTGTTGTGGAGGTCCATGGCCAGAAGTACTTCTGGTCCACTTCCAGGTCTGCTGCCGAGCGTACTGAGGATCCCCTAGTGCTCCCATAGGACACTCCATCTGCCCCACCATCTCAGCATTCACGAGCCACCTCGTACCTTGAAGCATGTAAAAAAAAACATTTAAATTGTGTCTATGTCTGAATCATCAAATCTCTCTGAATCAATTCAGAGGGTTCTGATTCAATTCGGAGAGATTAATGGGTCTCCTGATTTGATTTGATTTGATTTGATTTGATTTGGAGATTCAGCCACCGAATCAGGCCAAATCTCCGCCAAATCAAATCAGCAACCAAAGCTTCTCACAGCACTAATTGGAAATGCTTGACTTCTCAACAAAACATCTAAAAGTCATGCTATAATGCACATGTGAAACTGAGTTAACCGACCAATACGGCTGACAATGAGTTAAGTACTTACCATGTTTGTGAGATACAATTTAGATTTCATGACTTTTTCATAGACAGTCTGTAAGACCCACCAAGTATAGCAACATACTGCCTGGAACACTCCAATTAGGCCAGACACTATTTAAACAACTAAATGGTCCAAGAATCTTGTATCTGAATCCACACTGGAAAATTTTTAGGTGGCTCGCAAAAGCATAGCTATGCTGTTAGTATAATAATTATAAGCCTTTGGTTTAATTTAGATTTAGATTTAGGGACTCAAGTTTAATTTCCAACTTTTACACCTATTCAAATCACTAATAATTTGAGTAATTATGATAATAACACTGTAATTATAATTGTAGAAATGCATCAGAGAATTTATGCCTGCACATCTATGTCCTGGTGGCTATCCACTGCAGCATGTTTCTGCTACTCTCTAATCAAGTGCAGCCAATTTTTACCACAAGTGCTGTTAAAATTCCCTTTGCAAATGTAACCTAAGCAGAGTAATGCTACATTTGCCTAACTGTTTTAGCCTTATCATTTTTTCAAAATCAGGTAAAAGTATAATGTGTCCTGTATCACATAGTTACCCATTCCAGAGTCTATCCCATCAAATAGGTCTTAATTAAAATATTCCCTTAAGAAAGTAATATATTTGTTTTAGAAATAGATCTTCATTCTCATTTCATTATAAAATAGTGATGAGGGGCAATTCATGCAGTGTGTGTCAGCCGGAATTTGAGAATATTTAGCCTTTGTTATTCATAATATAAATGCTCAAAAATAAGAGATTTTCCTACTGCTTTGGAATACTTCCATTTGGTAAATGCTGCAGCTTGATGATTTCCTGATTTAGCAGAAGCCAACATGACTGCCTGTCTACAAGAAACATCAGTGATAGCAACAGGAGCATACAAAGCACTGAGAACAGTGTTTAATCACTTGCAGCTATTGAGTAGCAAAGGGAGATTGCAATTGGCAATTATTTATAAGGGTGGATTAACTGTGTTGGAAAAAAAAGAACTGATCCAAAATTGAGACTTCAATTAAAATTGCTTAATTTGGGGCTTTGTTCTTTAAAGGTAATCAGATTGAAGTACATCTTTGCACTTTGATAAAAAAGGGAATAAAAGGCCTACTCAAGCCTAAAGGACCTATAATCCTGGCATGTTTAAGACAGAGCAATTTCTGTAGCCAGAAGCACACAAGGAAGTGCTATGCCTAACTTCTCCCATTTGAATAACCAGGGACTCATTTATAGCTGCATTGATTATGGGGAGACTTTAACTCAAGTTAAGGGCAAGATTTGAACTCATGCCTCTAAAACTTCAGTGAGATGGCTTAACAACTCTACCACCTTCCTTTCTTTCATTTCTCTCCCACATTTGTTTGGCTTCAAAAGCAGTAACAAGTACTCTGTATTAGTTCTGAATATCAATAGAACAAGGATATCTACTCTTAATGTCCATGCTTTGTTAGGGGACCTGCGGAAGAAATAGAAAGCAGAAACGGGACCTCTGCATTATCTGTGAAAAGGGCAGAGAATTTACATTTTTAACAAAGAGATCGTTTCTCACAAAAGTTTGTTAGGAATCTGAAGTAAATAGGTGTCCACAAAATATATAGTTAGTTTCATGCTGGGAGTTATAGGGGTGCACAGGAATAAGTGGAAGGGAATGAATAAATTATTCAGAAGCATTTCACTCTGCTCTATTTAGCAATGTCTCTTTAGATCAATTTGTTTATATATAGGTATTTAATGTACTATTCAGTACTTGGCATTTTCTGTTTAGGAATCAAATCTTCCTGTTAACTTGGTCCTTAAATGGCCCCCTTTACAACACTATCTGAGCACTTCAAAATATTTGCAAGTTAGGAAAATATTATTTATCCCCATTTTAGAGATGAGGAACAGTGAAACTAAGGGGCTGCCCATGTATTTAATGCCAGCATATACACAGATCTTCACAATATCAGAGTCCTGACCAAAGTGAAACAGGAAAAGCTTGGTAGGACCATGCATGGAACTACCTTTCCTGCAAGCCAGAACAGTGCTTTAACCACAAATCTATCTTCCTACTCTGACTTCAATAGCTATCTTCCAGTTTAAGGACTACAGAATCAGGTCTTTGTAATGTCACTGAGACAGACACACATTTTAAAAATATTCCTTGCAACTAACTAAAAATGTTGAAAGTAAAATGTACTCTGTTTATTCTGTGGGCTATTTCAGTTTGTAAAGGTTCCAGTTTCTATAAAAATGTTTCTATTATATTCTGTATTGCTTGGGTCTCAGACCATGCAAGAGAATGGCTAAATAAATGGTGGGGTGGGGGGAATGAATGCAATGAAACTTATGTTCAGTGTAAATACATGCTTAAATCTTAACAGGGTTGGGGCTTACATGCCAGTTGCACTATTTGAATTAAAAGGCTCTGAAGAATATTCATATGGCTTTTCTAATCAAAGTAATTATGTTGTATGTATTGAATATTGAATTCCAAATTTAAAAGTTGCAGGGTCATAAGGCTTAGAAGGCTAGAAGTCTTTACTCAGTTTATAGGGAAAAAGAAGACAAGTCAATTCTGGCCCATGTCATGAATTATATTGTTTGCCAATAATTCCATCTAGTGAGTTTTGTTGCTTTGGTTGGAATTCCTTTCCATGAACGATAGCAGAATGTTACTGTATTCATGAAAAAAGGATAGGAATTATGTAGGATATGCTGGCATGAGAGGGTCACCCAGACTTCTTCTAGTGGGTTTCTTTGTGGTAATGAAATCCAAGCTCGCTTGGGAGTGGAAGATGGAGCTGTTTTAGACCTTTAGAATATGCTCCTACCAACCCACACAGAGAGTGAGCTCAGTTTATACCAAAAGATTTTGTTTGCTCTGAATTTTCAGGCCAAATATTCTGTACCCTGTGTATTTCTGAGACTGAACAACTAGTCATGATGCAGCACTGCCACTGGACTCAGGTGGCTACATGTGTTGGAAGCATGTGAGTGGTTCTCACTGGATTGACATAGTCTAACAGGATTGATCAATCAATTTATAAGCAGCTCAAGATAACCAACATGGATTTGTTGAGAACAAATCATGTCAAACCAATCTACTTACTACTTAGGCAGGATAACTGGCCTACCAGATAAGAGGGAAGTAGTAGATGTGGTATATCTTGACTTCAGTAAGGATTGTGGCATTGTCTCATATGGTATCCTCATAAGCAAACTTGAAACGTATGGCCTGCTTGAGAAAATGCACTTACAGCATGGTTATTTAATGGTTCATTGTCAAACTAGGAGGGCATGTATTAACACAAGTGTTATTAGTAAGATGTGAAAGGCAATTATGCTGCTATACTTTGCCCTGATGAGATCTCTGCTACATTTCTGTGTTCAGAATGGACAGAGTCCAGAGGAGAGCTTGGGGAACAATAAGAGACTTGGGAGTAAGTGGAAAGTTTGAAGGAACTGTTTTTTTTCCCCCTTAGGAAATAGAAAACTGGAGGAGGAGAGGGGCATAAGTCTTCCACTTTGTGAAAGGATGTTATAGAGATGACAGTGATCGATTGTTCACCATGTCCATTGGGAGGATAAGCAGAAATCTGTTTTATTAATAGCAGAGATGTGTGTTGGCTAGTAGAAAAATCTTTCTAACTACAAAAGTGGTAAAACATTGGAACAGAGAGGTTGTGCAATCTCCCTCAGTAGAAGTATTTAAAAACAGGTTAGATAAATATTAATCAAAGCTGGTGTTTGATCTCACCTAAGTGCCAGAGGGGTGGACTATATTTTTCCTTGAGGTCCCTTCCAGGCATATATTTCTCTGCTTGCTTCCTTTTGACTGTCACTGAGGGCACAAACAGAAGTTACATTTGTTGTGCGATCAGCCCTTAGAAAGCACTCTACAGCAGTGTTTCCCAACCAGTGTGCCGTGACACAAAAGTGTGCTGTCAGAAATGAACAGGTGTGCCATGAAATTTTGCCATGGCAATGAGCTACAATAGGTATGAGGATGGGGGAGGCGCTAACAGGTGTGCCACAAAATGTTTTTATTAATGTAAGTGTGTCTTCAGCTGCAAAAGATTGGGGAACCCTGCTCTACAGCCATGCCCTTCCAGAAGAGCATGACTGCAGAGTGCTTTAAAAGGGCCTGATCATATGTCAATCTGGCGCTCCAAAGCAGAGTGCCTTCATTAACATCTATCAGCACATACCATGAGCAGGGCTGGGCTGATACTACCTAGTCCCATCCTTGGTGCTATCTTCAGAATAGGAGGGGGAGAAGGGAGGGGAGGGAGTTCTAGCTGGGGTTTACCCAGCCTGCACAACTGAAGTAGGTGGGCTCCAATCCACCCACCTCACCCTCTAGCGCAGGCTGGGCAAACCCCAGACAGAACTCCCTCCTCTCCCTGCTCCCCCTCCCATTCTGAAGACAGCACCAGAACTGAGGGGCGGGGGGTAGCTAGGAGAGAGCAGTTGCAGACATGCAGCTCTTCAAACTGGAACTCAGTCTCCCAAGCCCCTAGACCCAACAGCGAATATCTGTTGGGTTGGGGGAATGCTGTAACTCATGGCACTTCCTGTGGAGTGCCATGAGTTACAGTGGGAAGCTGCACATCTGTCAACACCGTCAATTAATTAGACCTATGACTGGGATTTAGGTATGTGGGGAATATGATTAGACTAAGGAGATATCTACACTGCACACTGAAGTGCAATGTAGAGGTATCCAAGCAATCTCAGGTACCAGAAGCAATCTAACTGGTGTAACAAATTAATCCAAGTGAAGCTCCATGCTACCAAGGCTAGACTGTACTGCGATGCATGGTGTAAATTTATCATAAGCTAACTGTGAAGGTCACCAACCTCCTGGTGCACTAATAGGTTTTGATCATTTTCCTGTATATAAATAAATAATGGGTTCCATGTTTCTTCGATTTTTTTTTCATCGTTCCTCAAATAAAAGAAACGTATGGTTTAACTTTTGCCAAGTGCAAAGTACTACCAAATGTGTGTGTACAGGAAAGAACCAACTACAAAGGCAGGGTGAGTTTCTTTAATTTCCCAGAAATAGAAATAAGACACTATTTAAGGGTTGATTTCTCTGGGAAATTAAGGAAATTCAACCTGCCTTTGCAGTTGGTTCTTTCCTACTGTCAGTTCTAGGTAGAAGCTTCAGTCACAATTCTTATTTACTACGCCTACATAGACTGAACCCTGATCTTGTTTCTGCCACAGAGAAGGTACCAAAATAATTTGACCTTTACCTCCGTTTTAAAGCTTTAAATGTTATACTAATATATCATTATTCTCTATGTCTCATTTATGTTGATTGGAGCTGTATAGGTGAAAGGAAAAGAATAACGCTAGTCGACACCCCCCTCTCCCCAGTTCTGGCTTTATAGAGTAACTATTCATGAAGAAAAAGCCTTGAAACATTTCCAGAACTAGAGGCACACAATTTATTGTTCCTGCTGGAACCCAAAATAACTACTGCTTTGTGTCATCATTTTATAATCCTTGTCTGTCAATAAACACAACTGTAGCTAGCAATAAAAATGATACAGGCTCAGTCAGGCAGTGCTAGTCTGGTAAAACAAATTTATGATCTGGTTAATATTTTTAATCCTGTTAGAGATGACCTCAAAACCTGAAACATTTATCTGAACCTCTCTTCCCTTGAAAAGCACATGTGGATGTTGGTTAGAATTTGGATAAGTGGAACCTACATATGGACCTTGACACTTGTGTTTCTCTCCTCTCCTCAAAAAATCCCAAACCACAACTAGCAGATGTGGCTCTACAAAAACAAACCAGCCCCATTTTGCCAATCTCTAAACTTGTAGAGATGGGCTAAATAATATAGCAAAATTCAGAAATCTGGGCATACAGCAACATAAAGCTCTTTTACTGTGCCATATGTTTTCCAGACTCATCATCAGTTACTTGCCAAAGATGAGCCATATCTCTCAGAACACTAGTGTTGCAACGTGTGACAAAAAGGAGCAAACTCCCAAGGAGCTGTCTCAATACTGGCCTGCTCCTTTTGTCTATGGGCAAGCCGCCTGCCTCATTCTCCTGCCACGCCTTGTTGTAAATCAATCCAGATCTTAATTAGGTGAGAGGCTGCCCTTCAAGCACTCTGATGTCCCAGGGTGACATACATGCTCCGACCTACCCTTAACATGTCCCATGCTTCACAGATAACACACTCAGTTTGGTAAATCTCCGACTTGAGGCCAGGCCAAACTCAGTACATAGTTAGGCCTTTATCACACTGCCCTGTTCTGGGTCACACTCACACCACCTCTCTCTTGCCAGGGCCTCTTTCACTCTGCCGGCTTTCACCAAGCCTCTTTCACACTGCCTGTCCTGGGCCCCATTCATCCTGCCCTGCTCTCTTGAGCAACCCCGGAGGACCCTCAGGCTTGACTCTGCACTCAGCCAGCCCTGGTGCAGCCTTTTATCTCTCCTAAAACCCTCTGAGCAATGGTTGGGTGATTAGCCAAACTCTAGGCCAATCCTGTCACTGAGTCACTTTGCCTTTCTCTCCGGCTAACTTCTTCAACACCCCTTCCTGGGGCATCTCAACTCTGCCCCCTCCCCAAAGCATGGGGTTGAACACCCCCATAGGCTCAGGTGCCCCTACTCAGTGTGCCTGACTCACCACTCTCATTAATAAACCCACTAGATGGTGGAGGCTGGAGTTAAGGCACCCCTACCCACCTTTCACTGGGATGGTAACTGGCCTGGCATTTCTTGGGGACTCCCTCACCACAAGGAGTCCCACCAAGCCACCCTTTCCCAGCAGGGTGCAATTTCCAGTCATACCCAGGACCATGAGGTCTCCTTCTTCCCCACAGCCCCAGCCCTTACCTCCAAGATGTTCCAGGAGCAGTAGCCCTGCCAGGTGATGTTACTCCCAGGACAGCTGCTAACAAACTGCCTCCTCAGCCCTGAGAGCTGGGCTCTAAAATGGCCACCCTAATCAAACACCTGCCAGCTGCCTGCTCCAGCCCTTAAAGTGACGGAGCACTGAAGCTGCTCCATCACAAAATGGGTAAACATTCTGTTTGCATTGCTTTAGAAATCTTTGCAGTTATTATTTCATCCTCAGTGTTCATTAGATATATAAGGTACACTGCAATTTCCTTCTTCAGTATTTCATCTTACAGTAAGATATGACAAAGACAATGCCTGTTGATTGGTATTGGGCTACAAGTTCATGTTTTAGCTACTAATTTTGAAAAATGTTTTTTTCTAGTGTAAGGTTAGCTGGCTGCGATTACTATGGAGGATCTCAGATTGTTAACAAGTGTTTTGACTTTTACCTCTACTAACACAGAACTGACTCTAACGAACTCTCCTTTAAATATGGGTTCTGGAGCAATTCACAGGATATCATCTTAAACATAGTTTTCTGCAGCATGACCAAACTGTTAGCCATATGAAAGATTTGCAGACATTTAAAGGTCACCAGCTTCTGCCCAAGAAGGTTCTGTGCTGTTCCTGGGGAATTAAGAAGATTAACATATGTGGATCCTTGCTAGTAAAACCTGGGTCAGATTGATTTCTAGAGATAAAGCGCAAGGGTTTTTATCCCAATTTGTCTGGGTCTGAGGGAAGGCAGCTGAGGTCAGTCTGCAAGACAGCTAGTCAAGACAGGTGGTCTCTGATACCCTTGCCAAAACAATTAAAGGAGATTCTAAAAAAGAGGTGATTGAGGGTGCTAAGACAAAGCATAAACAGCATGTCCTGTGAATCTCCTTGTTTATGAACCAGATGGGTAAGACTCAGAGTAGACAGGTTGTGCTGTGTGTTTTACCCCAAGCTCTTGTTTGCTCTGTGAGACAAAATTTTGCCAGTCTTTCTGGACAGTGATCCTTTGAATATATATATCACGCTCATTGAAAAGGATTTTCTTTTACCTGAGCTATTTATGAAAGATGGTTGTTCTTGGACTTTGACACAGATCCTATCAAAAATGTAAGATGATGAGCTGGCTTCTGAGTTCCATATATAAAAATGCCCTATACAACACATTAACAGCTCTGGGGATTGTAGTACAAGCAAAATGAAATGGTGCCTTTTAGTGTCAGTTAATTACTGAGATCTGAAATGCTTCAATAGGAATTGAGGTATAATTATATAAAATGATGGCTAATGTAAGCCTACTGAAAATGCAGAAGTATTTTATGTAATCAGCCATGAACAAGAAATGTTTTGAAGTATTCTTGAAGCTAGATTTTTCAGGGGTCTTTAAGAATTTGTAGCCACCAATGAAGCCAGTCAGATCGGTGGATGGTCAGCATCTTTGAAAATCAGGATAGAAGATTCTTTTGGGGTTGTTCATAAGCTTTTTAGTACATGCAGGGGTGGATCTCAAACTGAAGAGGGTGCAAATGGTAAGGTGCATTGTCACATATTAAAAAAACATATTTTCTTCCTGTTAAAAATAAACTAGAAGCTTTACTAATCTGCTAGGAGCCCAGGGCTGTATTATTCAGTTTAAGATTGTAGCAAAAACAAATATAACTTCATTGGGATTTTAAAACAATCTGCAGGGCTGTGAAATAGGAGCGTCATTACCAGGAGCAACTAACAGATAGCAGCATTGCAGAACAAAGGAGAGCTTGATTGGTAGACCATCAAGAGCATTAAAAAGAAGAAAGCATTGTTAACACCTGTGGAATGAAGAATTTAGAAGAGATCAGGTAGATTGCAATGAGCCATGAAGTCAGTTGACTCCCTCAGCACTGCCTGACTACAAATGTTGGTGCCACTGCCAAGCACTTGGTTTTAAACTTTGGGTAGTGCAGGAATCAAATGAGGTGTGCAAATGCACCAGTGCACCACCCACCTCCCCAGATCCACCCCTGAGTGGTTGCATATTAAAAGTAAGTAAGGAGAAACATGAGCTGCTGTACATTACATCAATGAATTTGTGTCACATGTGACTTTTCCTGCATATCTTAAAAATAGGTGGAGAACAGATAGAAATATTAATATGCTAAGAAGAGTTGTCAATTTCCATTTAACCAGATAACCAACTTTGGACAACTAAAATGTGAGGTGTACAAGAAGAGAACAAACACCAACCACAACGTATATCATTTATATTTTTGGACTGTAAAATGTTCCTCCACGTTTGTTTTGAAAGGATGCTTTCAGGAATCAGGGAGGTTCCCAACTCTCCCTGAGATAAGTGAGCCTTAGGGCACTTATACACATAACAGGGTTTAATCCTCATTAAGTTACATAAGCTTATTAAATTTTAAATAGTTTATTTTAGAATGTTGAGTCAATGTTTGCCCATAATAGCCTTTACAAAGAATTAAGCTCAGTGCACAATTCCCAGTAAATGCCAGCAGAGGGAACCACATACCAATCCACCCCATTGCTGTTTTAGCTACTCAATTACAGCCCCAGCCATTTCTCTACACACCCCTACTGCACCCCCAGACCACACATCCCCCATCCCTGCACCACACAGCTCCCCTCTGTTCTGCCATGTTCCTCGCCCTATGCCTGCATCACACAGCTTCCCCCAAATAGACAACCTGCCTCTTGCATCCCCCACAGCCCCCACCCGACACTCCCAAGTATCATTGCTGCGGGTGCTTCAGGTGGCCTGTGGTCGCTAGAGATCCCCACGCCAAGCCACATGCATTCCTTCCCACAACCACAAACTACATGGACTCCCACTTGTTTTCCTGCAAAGCTGCAAGAGGGAAGCCATGCATGAGTTTAATTTGATATGATGATACGGGCAAACAGACTAGTACACAGTCCCTGCACTTTTTACTCTGCTTAATGTGCCAATATTCTAGCAAAGAGAACTGATGAGCTCTGACTTCTTAATCGCTGTCTGAACACTATCAATTTAAAAATCACACTTCCAACTGAAAAAAAAATTACCCATTGTTATAAGTAACACCTTGGATTAAAGGGGAAAACATCAGTATTCTCTTCCCCAATCTTTTTCAGTTTGTTTTGTTCATATGTACATTTTCATGTATCATCTGTTTCTCTTTTGCTCTGCATGGGCAATCAGTGTCCCCTTTTCTTTGTATAGGGTTTTTTCACACAACCATTGAAGAGAGAAAATGATAGAAATAAGAAAATTTGGTTTTAAAACCACAGGAAAAAAATGGGCAAGACTCATAGGGACATGGAACCACTTTAAATTTAGTTTAAATTGACAAGATTACAAGGTAGCAATATCTTTTTAAGAGATGAGGGATTTTGTCAGTCTCACTCCCTCCCCCCCTGAAGGCGAAGCAGAATAAACAGGAGTAAACTATGATCACCATCACACTTGCTGCTGCCGTTCTGTATCTGTTTAGAGATGTGCATGTATTACACATGCACCCTGGACCAAACAACTGATGTTGTTTTCTTACAATCTGATCCTGACAAAGTAAATGTGTTTCTAGTCCTCTCAGCTTCCCATCTATGTTTCACGGCAGTTTTAAGCCTTACCCTTACACAGTTAGTGCCTACGTGGATGAATGGTTGTCTCTCCCCCCCTATTTTTCCCCTCTCTACAAGTGGTGTTCCATTTTCTTGCAGCTCACTCCTTGTTTTCTCCTTTTGAACCCAAGAGTAGTGTATTCAAAGAAAGAAAAGGGTGAAGGCACAAATAGAATAAAGAATTTTCTAATCAGATTTTTGCTTTCCTTCCTGCAAAACAGCCCTTTCCCTTGTGATGAGAGCTGCAAAATTAAATTGAGAAGAACCACAATCAGTAAAGTGTTGCTGAGCAAGAATTCAGCTGGAGACAAATAAAACTCAACAACAGCAACAAATGTAATTTTTTTTCATAAGCTGACTTAAGCCCTTTGTGCATGAGCTCTGGCTCCCACACAATACTTGTAATGCTGTCTCCTGTCACGCTGACTATCCTAAAAGGCACCTTTTAAATTCACTTCACAAAATGCCATTTCCAAAACATGTTCCCAAAACTTTATTCTTGATTAAAGAAGGGAACTGAAGACTTAACCTTTGTACTGAGCTTAAATAAGTTTTTTTTCCAGAGTTCACCCTGAACTGTCATTGCCAATGAATCTACAACCAGTGCAAAAGGTGTGAGCTGAAGCAGCCAGTCTTCCTAAAGTGCTACAGATTTTATGATTCTGAAGTGTCTCGCACCCAGCTTGGAGCTAATGGACACGAGGCTGTTTCTAAAAAGATTAATATTGCGTGGAATGTTCCATTTTTGAGTGAATTTAATGATGGATTGAGAGTTATGAAGTCTCAAGGCCTCTATCCACAAATTTAACAGCAACAGTGGCACAAATTTCATCATGCTGTCCTGCTAATGCGCCATAGCTTTATCTTGGAAGGACCACTGCTTGATTTAGTAAAAACGTTATTCTTCATGTCTACTTAGGCTCCATTGAAATAATTTTCTTTGTGATCTGGATAACTCTGGATACCATTTGGATCCAGAAAGGGTACAGTGGCTCAGTCACATGCCCCTTTTGGACCATGCTGGCAGCTGAGGATTTTGCTTAAGTCCCTGAAGCAGGAAAAAAATCTTCCACCACTTTCTATCTGTGCCCAGCAGTACATCCCCTCCCCTCTCACTCCCCCATCCCCTACTTGCTGCTGCCCTTAGATGGTCAGGTGGACGAGCTTCAGAGACACTCTTGCCCTTCTCCAGTCAGGTTACATGGAGAACCAGGCTCAACTCCAGATAGTGGCAGCAGTGGCAACACTGGGAAGGGTCCTCCTTCCTGCCTTTTTACCCCTAGTGTTTCTTGCCAGCCCTCCTGGCTCAGGGAGCCAGAACCTGCCAATTACCACCACCACTGCTGCTGCTGTCCCCAGCTGAGACCAGCTCCCCACATTGGAGCAGGGCAGGAAAAGCTCTGGAGCTCCCCTGGTCCACAGGGCAGGCAGGGACAGTGACAGCAGCAACAGGGGGGTAAGGGGAATGGGAGGGGAAGGGATGTGCCACTGCACATGTAGGAGAAGAGAGTAGGTTCCAAGAGTGGGGGGGAGATGGGATTCTTACCTGATCTGAGGAAGAAATCCCTGGCTAAAAAAGAGCCCTGGTTGCTTGTTCTGCCGCAATAGGGGGATGCAGCCATCTCTGCAGCTGCATTTGCTACTCCTGCATCTCCTTTACAAAATCCTGGATCTGCCCATGACTCCATCCATTTCATGTACCCTACTGAATAATCATCCACTGGTACCTTGTTTGCTACCAGTTTAGAATGCATCTGAGCCAGTGATCAAGAAGTAAAGTGTCACAAGAGAATCAATAAATTCTTTTTTTTTTTTACATCCATACCTTTGTTCTGGTAAAGAGTTTCAAAACTTGGAAACTAAAGATAAATTTAGGCTCCTGTGACCATGCTTAGGTACCTAAATTAATAGTATCACTTTCAAAATTGCTCCTCACTGAGATCCAGTGGATTGGGCACTGACCTGGGCATCAAGAAATCTGGTATCTCTTTCTAGCACTGGTGTTAATCATATAATCATAGAAAATTAGGGTTGGAAGGGGCCTCAGGAGGTCATCTAGTCCAACCCCCTAGTCAAAGCAGAACCATCCCCAACTAGATAATTCTAGCCAGGGCTTTTTCAAGCTGGACCTTAAAAACCTCCAAAGATGGAGCTTCCACCACCTCTCTAGGTAACCCATTCCAGTGCTTCACCACCCTCCTAGCGAGAGAGGTTTTCCTAATATCCAACCTAAACTTCCCTTGCTGCAACTTGAGACCATTTCTCCTGTTTCAACTCTCTGTGCCTGCGTTACCTCTTCTCTTGTCCATATATACAGCAAGCATTGTGATTCAAGGACTTTTTCTTTCTATGTATTTGTACAGTGCCTAGCACATCTAGTCTCTGGTGTAATAAAAAATAACTTACTTTCATGCCTAAATGTGGATTTAAATAACTTCAATTCAGGTTACAAACTGGAGGGAAAAGAAAATGGTATTCCAGGCTCTTCCCATGTGATTTGCCAAAATGACCTGAGTGTACTGTGCAAGTTTCAAATGCCCCCTTTTCACATGCTTTCTCTAGGGTTGAAACAATTAACAGTCTTAGTAAAACTAAAATATCATCTTTTGCTCCCAAGTTCATACAGCTTAGAACTACTGTAAACAATGTCTATAGGCTCTCTGTAGCTTCAGACAGATGTTGCTGCTTTTAATTCCCATTTTTCAGAGTTTTCTTTGCAACAGTAGTAACTATACATGAGTGCTGAGGCTGCTCCAATGTATTGGAATTCCAGTGTATCGGAGCAGACTCGATTAATCGAGTCTGCTGGAGCGTGGCAACTGTTGCACTCCAGCCTCCTGCTTCTCATGTATCAGTTTCCCTGCACTTAAAAATGGTGGCAGGGATGCTTAAATGCTTGCATTTTTATCAGCAGGCCTCATTATTACAAGTACCTGATGCTTTGTCTGTCTTTACATGGATAACCCAGACATTTGATGGGCTTTAGTTTAAGCACCCCCACCGACATTTTTAAGCTCCTGATGCAGGAGATGCAGTGGTGCTTTAATTAGAGCGGCTCTTAGAGCCGCTCTAATTAAAGCGCTGCCCCCACCCCACTCCCAGAGCATGCATAAAAGTGCCCTAGAAGCCTGACTTTAAACACACGTGATTCTGGAATATAAAACATTATAAGGGAAAATGTGTTGTTATGCCATACCTCTGCATGCTAGACCAGTTTGAGGGCTTATTTGGTTGCCAGTGTTTTTAAAGATTAGCCCATAAAGATGGCATTAAATGCTAGGGGTTTAATTAATAAGCAGTTTGTTCATATGCCATGAATTTTATTTAATGGAAATAAATGCTGCAACTAGAGTATAATAATTGGAACAAAAACTGAAGTGCAAAATCATAATCCATGTTCTGGGCTCCTTTGAGTAATAGGGAGAAATAGACTAATAGGAAATGGATGTATTCTCACACACAGAATTCATGCACCACTGGAAACAATATGAAGCTGTGTAATAATACTAGCAATAACAATTTGTATCTTGGACATGTTCAATGCAGAAGGATTACAAAAGAAGGATGTATTACATTCTAATGAGAATTGGCTGTTAAAATATAATATGCCTGAAAGAGACTGAAAGAAACTTTTCTCACAGAACTCTAGCAATGCAAGCTGAAAATGGGGGAGAGAAGAAGGAACTGTTTGTACTGGCTATATGCACAAGACAGTCTTGATAAAAAAAAGGTTAGTCAGAGAAGGAAAAAGCTAATCATTACAACATGGCAAATGAACTTGAAATAATCCAAATTAATTTCTAATTGTAAAATGGTACTAGAGCACTATAAACATATCATAGGTTATCTTGCACAAATGAAATGCATAAGTATCATACTAGGTGAAAGCATTGGTCCATCTGGTTCAGTATCCAGTATCTGAGTGGCAGAGAGTGAATGCTAAGGACAAGAGTTTGTATGCAGGCCGTGGTAAATGGCAGTTCTGCAGCAATGATTATTTTTTGTGACCTAGTGCCCCCAAGTTGACACCTGGGGCTGCTGTCCTAGTTGCCTCCTCTTAATGACACTATTGGATGCAGTTCTAAATAAACTCTATTTGGTATTTACTAAATGTAAGTTTTAGAGGTACTAGTAAGTGACTACAAGTGATCAAGTGTACTTGATTTATATATCTACACCTTGCTGATTCATTTGTATCAGCAAACCCCATCCTTACAAGTACCTGATGCTTTATCTATCTTTACATGGATATCCCAGATATAAGCAGCTATGAAATAAGTTATTGTTTCCTGGGTGTAAGTCCCATATGAAGATAAAAGACCTCTACAGAGACTTCAGTTATGTTTTCTCCTTTGTTAGGTAACCTTCTAATTAAATGAGTCCAAGTACAAAAGTTAAACTTATTGCATGATAGGCATGCAGAAAGTGTTGTACAGCTGTAACTGAATAGAACGTCAGGGCACATAAAGCACTGTAAAAAAGATGGATCCTACTCTAAGATAACCCTTAGATGTGGTATCAAATTTCAGGACTGTAGGTTAGAGCACTGTAAAGAACACCTATACCACATGCCATTGCAACTCAAGGTAGGTTGCATTCTACCAACATCGCATGGAACATTGCGGCAGCCTGCTTAACCCCTCTCACAGGGTGGTGGTCTAGCCTAGGCCAGAGCTCATGTGGTCTGCCTGATTGTCAGGCCAGCCCCACCTCCAGGCTGTCACTGACAAGAGTCAGAAAAACCTCTGTCCCGAGGCCCTTCCCTAATGGAAGTGAACACGCCCAAAATATGCATCAGCACACCTACGCATATAGGTATGTAGCATTACTACTTTTCAACTTGTCTGGGGAAGCTGAATATATGTGTAAAATATAGACTGTGAGAATTGCTTACACTGCCTATGCTTGGTACTGGATGCAGAACCAGAAACTAGGGGTGTGCAAAATGGACTGTATTCAATTTGGATTTGAAACGAATTGGGGACAGTGATTCAATTCATTGATTCGGATCACTGTCCCTGATTCAATTTGGCCGAATCCAAATGTGAAGATTTGATGCTGATTCAGCAACTCAGCGATTCGGCCATAGACACAGCTTTAAATGTTTTTTCTACGTACCTTGAGGTACCAGACACAGCTCATGAATGCTGCAATGCTGAGGTGGATGGAACCTCCCACAGGGGTATGGGGGGGCCCCATGTATTTGGTGGTGAACTCAGAAATGGACTGGAAGTACTTCCGGTCCACTTCTGGGTCTGCCGGGGAGCATGAAGGGCCCCCCGCGCACCCCTGGCTCAGCGATCGGCTGCAGGGAGACCCCAGTGCCACCCCCCCAGACCCAGGAGGCACCAGTTGCTGAGCCAAGCAGGAACGGGAGGGCTAATCCCCCAGTGTGCTCCCTGGTGGACCCAGAAGTGGACCGGAAGTGCTTCTGGTTC
The DNA here is from genome assembly GCF_000455745.1 of Alligator sinensis. Lineage (NCBI taxonomy): Eukaryota > Metazoa > Chordata > Crocodylia > Alligatoridae > Alligator > Alligator sinensis. The sequence goes on from NW_005842074.1 coordinate 1,049,459, forward strand.
ACTTCCAGGTCTGCTGCTGAGCATGCTGGGAAGCCCCCCACGCTCCTGTGGGATGCTCTATCTGCCCCAACATCTCAGTATTCACAAGCCGCCTGGTACCTTGAGGTATGTAGATAAAACATTTAAAGCTGTGTCTATGTCTGAATCACGAAATCTTTCCAAATCTCTCCGAATTGATTCAGAGGGCTTTGATTCAATTTGGAAAGATTAAAGGGTCTCCTGATTCGATATGGATTTGGAGATTTGACCACCAAATCAGGGACAGTCCTACCAGAAACCCATGAGTCCAGCTCTCAGACACAAAGGGCAATTTTACACGTGCTTCGTTAGTAGAGGGAGGCAGCTCTTTAATTAAAGCAGCTCCAAGAGCCGCACTAATTAAAACACTGTCGTATCTCATATATTAGTATCTCCACACTTAAAAATGGCAGCAGGGTGCTTGAACTAAAGCTCATTCAATCAGCTTTAGTTCAAGTGCCCCCAGCACCCTTTTTAAGTGAGGGGACACTGGTACATGAGATGCAGGAGGCCACTAGAGCACAGAATTCCAACATGCTGGAGCATCCTCACTGCTTATGTATAGACACCCAAAGTCCCAGACATCTTGGATGCATTCAGTGGCCCATAAAGAAGCAGAGAATGTTTCTCTGTTCTCATGTCTTAAAGCCAATTTCTAATAATTCTGGTCACTCAAGTAATGGTTTGGAACCATGTGAATGTAATAGAAAGCTGGTTCAGACAGTCTGTTACAGAGTTTGAGGTATGCTGCTGGGAGTCCCACAAATATATATGTAGGGCAGCTAGCTCCAGGAACTTTTTTTTTGGTCAAGCTCCCACAGTGTTTGTTTTATTACCAGTTTAGTTGTCACTTTTCCTGGCTATAAGAATAGTAATAGCCAATGGTCTTGCTATCTTTAATGTAGCGTTGCCATCTTAGAACAACACCTCCCCCCCATTTAAAAAAAAAACCCTCTGAGACACATCATCTACGATTTTCCCCTTAGGAAAAACCTTACATTCTTTCATAGATTTCATAGATTTCATAGACATCAGGGCTGGAAGGGACCTCAGAAGATCATCGAGTCCAGCCCCCTGCCCAAAGGACAGGAAGTCAGCTGGGGTCATAGGATCCCAGCAAGATAAGCATCCAGTTTCATCTTGAAGGTGTTCAATGAAGGCGCTTGAACCACCTCCGGTGGCAGGCTGTTCCAGACCTTGGGGGCTCGGACAGTAAAGAAATTCTTCCTTATGTCCAGCCTGAAACGATCTTGAAGTAGTTTGTGACCATTCGACCTCGTCATCCCTTGGGGCGCTCTGGTGAACAAACGTTCCCCCAGATGCTGGTGGTCACCCCTGATAAACTTGTAGGTGGCCATCAGATCACCCCTGAGCCTGCGCTTTTCCAGGCTAAAGAGCCCCAGGGCTCTCAGCCTGTCATCGTAGGGTCTGCTTCCCTGACCTCTGAGCATGCGCGTGGCTCTTCTCTGGACTCTCTCAAGCTTCTCCACATCCTTTTTGAATTGTGGAGCCCAAAACTGGAAGCAGTACTCCAGCTGTGGCCTCACTAAGGCCGAGTACAGGGGGAGAATGACGTCCCGAGATTTGCTTGAG
>NW_005842074.1:1051574-1084027 GCF_000455745.1 Alligator sinensis
TGAACCCAGTAAATTCCCTAAAAGATGTACAGTATTTTGAAAGTCACCATACAAACAGGGTCACTCTCCAGAAGCCCTAGTGAGTGGAAGCAGTCAGGCTGGCCATTTGCTGACTCATGCCCCAGCAAGGATGACATAGGATCACCAGGTATTTGTTACTTTGTCAATATTCCACTAGTTCTTTTTGAATTGCCTAATTAGCTGGTCCCCTAACCTTACCAGCCAATTGGAGGCATTGTTCTTTTGTAGGACAGGCAGTAGAGCCATGATCCCCTGAGCCAAGACCAAGAAATTGTTCAAAGGCTTTAAAAGACATTGAATATTCACACACAGAGCAATTACACTTCTAAATGTGCATTTTCTGAAGTGGTCTAATAGATAATGCAGAGAACATTCTGTAGGGGTTTGGGGGTTTTTTAAGTTTATCACATAGTCTTTCAGTGACATGCAAGTTGTTGAAATGTAGTAATACTTAAATATGAAATTGGAGTAAATTTTCCTTGATTTCAAGTGAAGCAGGATTGGGTCTTTTTACTATACTGTTTATTCTATAAGGTACAGCTCTAGCCTGCCCTTATTTTTGTTTCCTTGCAGGGCATTAGAGAAATTGCCTGAGCTGGGGAAAATCACTTCCCCAGATGGGTAATCATTAAAAGCAGTTACAAATATGCAAAAATTCTACAGTTTGGGGGGAAAGGGGAGAGAGAAGACAGCACATTCAGGGTGAATGAAGCCAACTCTTCTGTAAGCTACCTTACTGAAACTCTTCAGTAAACTAAATCACAAAAAGGAAGCTTATAAGAAATGGAAACTTGGACACGTGGGGGCCGAGAGGGGACCGAGAATCGGGAATCCTCGGGAACGCTAGCTGGGGTTGCGGCTGCGATCCCGTGATGGGCAGATGGGTACTCTCTATCACCGGAGCGGAATTAGGCACAGACGGGGCACGTATCAGTTGGAAAAAACAGAGATGGTTTTACTTACACTGTAGAGTCGTATACAGCGCAGGCAAGAAGTGACTTCACACTTCAATCGTAGTTGCAACAATTGTAATCTCTAGTCGCTAATCGAGGAGCTCTTGTAGACCGGGTAGCTCGGGTCTAACTCAGGCATGCAACACGGAGGATACATCGTAAGGCTTCGACAACGGGGAGTCGTTGGCAGGTGATCAAACTCCGGGGGGAATCGGGGAGTTCTCCAACTGGGGCGGAAACGCCCCTAACCTTTTATACAGCTAGCGAGCCAATTGCCAGCCGCCACGTGGGAATAATTTAACATCGGCCAATCGTGTTATGCAAATCTGCATATCCTCGGCGGGAACTCTATCCACGCCGGAACTCTTCACCATGCCGAGAATTCCCCTGCCTTACCGTGCCTTGTGCTGGAAAGTTTCACTGTGTCGAGGCACTGATCCAAATCAGCTCTGACAGGACAAAAACTAGAGAGGAGTATAAGAGTGTTGCTCAGGCATGCAGGGATGAAGTCAGGAAGGCCAAAGTGCAATTGGAGTTGCAGCTAACAAGGGATATGAAAGGTAACAAGAAGGCTTTCTACAAGTATGTCAGTAACAGTGGGGAAGATCAGGGGAAGTGTTGGTCCTTTAGTGAATGGGGGAGCTAACCTAGTGGTAGAGGATGCAGAAAAGGCTCAAGTACTCATTACCTTTTCTCAAGTACTCATTGCCATCTCTGTTTTTACAGGAAAGGTCAGCCAGCAGACTACTGCACCTGGCAGCGCAGTTTGGGGAGGAGGTGAGCAGCCAACTGTGGCAAAAGAACAGGTTAGGGCCTATTTAGACAAACTGGATACATACAAGTCCAATAGGCCAGATGAGATGCACCCAAGGGTGCTGAGGGGGTTGGCTGATGTGCTTGCAGAGCCACGGGCCATCATCTTTGAAAACTCATGGCAATCAAGAGAGGGAAAATATAGTACCCATATTTAAGAAAGAAAAAAAATAGGGTCTGGGGAACTATAGACTGGCCAGCCTCACCTCAGTCCCTGGAAAAATCATGAAACAGATCCTCAAGGAATTCATTTCTAAGCTGTTGGAGGAGAAGGTGATTAGGAATGTTCAGCATGGATTCACCAAGGGCAAGTCATGCCTGACCAACCTGATTGCTTTCTATGAGATAACTGGCTCTGTGGATGTGGGGAGGCCAGTAGATGTGGTATACATTGATTTTAGCAAGGCTGCTGTTACAGTCTCCCACAACATTCTGGCAGGCAAGCTAAGAAAGTACAGGTTTGATGAATGGATTGTAAGGTGGATAGGAAATTGGTGGGATCATAGGGCTCAAAGGGTAATAATCAATGGCTTTATGTCTAGTTGGCAGCTGTTATCAAGTGGAGTACCCCAGAGGTCAGTCCTGGGGCCAATTTTGTTCAGTATCTTCATCAGTGTAACTTCCCGTGCCTTTCTCCCGAGCGTCGCGTGTTTGGGTTCTTTAAGAATCTCGCCATGGCTTCTTGGGCTGCACAGCCAGGCTAGTGGGAGTGGCCTTGGGTCAGATCCCCAGGGGTCTCTCCTGCCATGTCTTTGATGATAAGGGGTTTCAAATCGGGAGGACAATGTCTGGTCCTGCCCCTCCCTTGGCCATCCTCGTGACTGCCTTTTCTTGGGGCTCCACCTCCCCTACATCCCGCCTAATGCCAATCATGATGTTACTTGTTGGGGCCGATGTTTGGGCCCTCCCCGGCACTCGGTCCCCTGAGGCTGCGGTTGTTGGCCACTGGTGTCGCTAGTGCTGAGTGCTCTCCGCGGCCCCTCTCTGCTCTTCAGTTTACACAGAGCCAGGTTCTACCTGGGCTCCCTCCTCCCTTGACTCGTCATTGACCCCCCGAGTTCAGTACCTGCTGCCAGTCATTCAGGTCAGGGTCCCGTCCTCGTTGCGTTCATCGACGTCCCAGTCGCTGAGGCTACTGGCTCTGGTCCATGTCAGGTCTACCGGTGGTTCCTTGGGCCCATGCTAGCCCAGTGTTCTCTTCCTGCTCCCTGACCAAGGGAGCCACCAAGCTTCCTCCTCTGGGTTATCCAGCTGCTCTGACCCCTCTAGGCCAGCCGGGAATGCTCCTTCCAGTCCCCCTGGCTTCCTTCTGGCTGGGTCTTTTCTGCGGGCTTCGGCTGCCCACCCAGCCAATCGCCCTTGGCACACTTTTATAAAGTGCGCCCAGGCAGACGTGGGAGCTGTTCCCAGCTCCTCTTGGCTCTGCCATGGATTTTTCCTTTGATCATTGACTGCAGCGTCTGGAGCTGCCGCGGTTTCACTTTTGCCACAATCGCCTGCTGGCGCGGCATCCTGTCGCCTCTCTCTGCTTCCCAGTAAGTTTTCCTTACAATCAGCAACCTGGGAGGTGAGATGCAGTGCACCCTCAGCAAGTTTGCAGATGACACCAAGCTGAGGGGAGTTGTAGATATACTGGAGAGTAGGGTTAGGATTCAGAGAGATCTAGAAAAATTGAAGTATTGGACCAAAACAAATCTCATGAGGTTCAATAAGGACAAGTGCAAAGTCCTGCCCTTAGGATAGAACAATCCCAGACACTGGTACAGGCTGGGAACTGACTGGCTAGGCAGTAGAAAAGGCCCTGGGGGCTACAGTGAACCATAAGCTGAACATGAACCAACAGTGTGCCCTTGTTGGAAAGAAGACTAACAACATACTGAGCTGCATTGGTATGAGTGTTGCCAGCATATCAAGGGAAGTGATTATTTCCCTCTATTCAGCAGTGGTGAGACTACATCTGGAGTACTGTGTCCAGTTTTGGGCCCCCCCACTACAGAAAGGATGTGGACAAATTGGAGAGAGTCTAGTGGAGGGCAATGAAAATGGTGAGAGGGCAGGGGCACATGAATTTTGAGGAGAGGCACAGGGAACTGGGCTTATTTAGACTAGAGAAAAGAAGACTGAGAGGGGATTTAATAGCAACCTTCAGCTACCTGAAAGGTGGTTCCAAAGAGGATGGAGCTAGACTGTTCTCACTGGTGGCAGATGACAGAACAAAGACCAGTGGTCTCAGGTTGGAGCAAGGGAAGTTTAGACTGGATGTTAGGAAGAATTTTGTCACTAGGAGGGTAGTAAAACACTGAAACAGATTACCCAGAGATGTTGTGAAATCTCCATCCTAGCTAGATAAAGCCCTGGCTGGGATGATCTAGTTGGTTATGGTCCTGCTTTGAGCAGGGATTAGATGACCTCCTGAGGTCCCTTCCAACACTAAATCTGATTCTATGATTTTAACTAAGGATTATCAGATGAAGTGCTGAGATCTATACACCTGCAAAGAAAATAAGAATAAGAGCCAGTTATGTGTGTGGGTGTAAATTAGGAAGTAAAATCTTGTCTGAAATATTTTAATAGCTCTCCACTTTTTTTCAGATGAAGGTTTTTGTGGGGAAAAAAATAACAAAAAAGTAATCTGCATTTCTTACAATCCATACTATCTACTTTCTTCATCCTGCATTCTCCAAAGTGATTTCAAATGCATCTGATGCCATAAGTGGCTGCTTATACTCAGAAGTATTTTGTAACGCCTCGTTCAAACCAAGTTTGTGATTGCCTGAGACTTAGGTTAGTTCTCAACTCTGAACTAAAAACTCTCTTTGGCTTCCCTAGTTCATTCAAAAATCTCTTTTACATAGAGAGGGGCATCTTTACATGTGCTCTGGGGGTGGGGCACTTTAATTAGAGCAGCTCTCAGGAGTCACTCAAATGAAAGTGCCTGCAGTGTCTTGTGTATTCAGTGTCCTATGCTTCCAAATGGTAGCAGGGGCTCTTTAACTAGAACATGTTGAAGTGCAGGATACTGAATACACAAGAGACCAAAGCTGCTGGAACATACTACTTAGCACACTCCAGCAGACTCAATTAATCGTGATTACAGTATATCAGAGCAGGCAACCCATACATCTACAGGCACCCTTATATGAAATTTTAATTTAATTGTGTGTGGGGGTTCAGATGCAAGCATTAGACTTGGATCTGAACCTTACATATGATTTTGGTTCCAACACTAGAATACTTCTACTTATGTCTCTTTTTCAAGGATTACAGCTCCAGGTGATGGAAAGTAATGAGAGGAGACGATCTCTCCTTATCTCTATCTCAGACCTCCTCCATAATCTTCCTTTTAAAATCTCATGCCTCTCCATGCCTCATCTGCCACCATGCATCATCCCAAATTTCTACCTTGCTCAGGTTTATAAACTACATATCTAGATGTATTTATTTCTTTTTCAAGTATCAAAATAAATTCATAATAATGCAAAACAACCACTTGACAGCGTGGTGCTTTGTGCCTCCTCACTTGTGACATCTACATTTATACTGAAATCTCCTCAAAATAGGGACTTTATACAGTGCCAGTTAAGGGAATGGAAAGAAAAAGTAAAAGTTAAAAAAACTAAATCTAATAAAATTTGGCAAGTATTATTTGAGGTTGAAAGTCATAACGTGCCAGTAATAGAATCCACTATACTAAAACCCTCCATGTTATAAGTGTGTTAAATAAGGGTGGCTAAGCTGGGCCCTAAATATTTGTCAATTTAAAAAAATAAATTCAGAGGGAAGGCTCCTACCATGTCCTTCACTCTCATTCAGTGCAGATTAATTCCCACTTTTCTTCTCCACTGATCAAACAGCTTTGTGTGTGAGGGCGGATGTGACTGGGGAGACACTGAACGTCCAAGCTGTGGTGAGCAGAGAGACACCCCATAATCCTAAGGCATGACATGGGCTATGGACCCTTGAATTTTACAACCTGGGCAAGGCATGTGGAATTGCTAGAATCATGGGGCATTGGCTGAAAGCCCCTGGAAAATTTGAGATTCTGGAGGAGACCCAAGGAGCAGAGCCCATGTGAAGTGGGAGCAGGGGCCCCAATCCTCTGAAGTGAGAGCGAGAATCACATGCCAGGAACTGCACCCTTGCGTGTCTGCTGCTGTTTCCATACATCCATCCACCCATCCCACCTTCCACCTGTCCTTTCACAGCCACAGCATCACCCACCCACAGACACTGAAACCCCAATAGGCACTGGTGTGGACCATGGGCAAAGCCAGCCTGTCTGCTGCCACCAGCCAAACCCAGGCACAGAACTGGCACTATGGGGAAATAAAAGATCTCATCATCATCTGGGATGAGAAACACATTCAGCGCCAGCTCCAAATAGGGCATCAAATCAGAGATGTTTTCAAGCATATCACCCAGCAGATGCAGGTGAGCGGTCACAACAGAGACTGGAAGCAGTGCCTCACCAAGACCATGTTGATGAAGCATTATTACTTCATGCTTGATGCTAGAAAGTTGTCTGTGGGCTGGGGGCAGACCGTGCCATTCTACAAGGACCTGTCCCATATTCTTGCCAAGAACAGGAAGACACCACCCTCTGTGCCTGCAAGACCAGGGGTGTTCCAGAGGAATCACCCACAAGGACCCCACCGGAGGGGGAGAAGACAGAGATAGGCTCCATGACACCATTTCCCATGCAGGGGCTGCAGCTGTTCTGGACCAAATCATCTTACATGTCTCTGCACCCCTTCCAGAGGCATGGATTGCATACCAGACCCCCAGTACCAGCAAAGCTGCCACTATGCTGGCACAACCCACAGGTCCCACAACTAGTTCTCCCAACACTTCTCCTGATGAGTCAGGCAATGTGCATGAATGCTGAGTAACCCATGATGGTAAGGTTCGCCTAGCTCCATGCGACCAAGAGAGGGCCCAAGGCTCTGGGAGAAATGTGAAAGCCCTAAGGGGTATAAGGGGGAAGAAAGGGGCAGTGGGAGGAGATGAAGCTTCCACAAGTAATCCCCTGTGGTCATAGCCCTCTCTCAAACCCACAAAGGAGTTAGGGCCAGGGGAGGGGTGGGGGGGGGCAGGAATGATGGGGCATAGGGGGCAGGTGAATCACCTACTTTCCCCCCACCCTCACCTTCCCCTGCTGAAGCCTGGAGTCCAGTGAAGGCTCCAGTCTCCCCCCCTCTCCACACACCCACTCTTGAGCACTTAAGAGAGCATGTGCCATTTAATGGGATCATAAATCTGCCTAATTGACATGTGCTTTCTGTCAGGGACATGCTGCACTTCATGGGAGATTCAAGCGTAAGTGCAGATACCTCAGGCACTTGAGCATAAATAGCTCCCCTTCTCCCCAAGGCACTGTGGAAAGGTATTGATAATGTTTATTGAGCTTAGCAGTCAAAAGGGTAAACACAGCTTTTGCAGAGAGCACCCCCAGGTCAGGGACAAGAGATACCACACCACTGTGTCTGCCAACCATTGCAGAAATGAGAAAAAATTCCCCCTTTGTCAAAAAATTCCCTGACCTCCCCTCCCCTTCCCTCTCCCAATCTAGGAAAGGGACACATGTGATGGAAGGACTCTCATGTGAGAACCATTATGTTGGCCCCGTGGCTCTCACTGCCAGGGTGGCTCCCAGGTTCCACACCTGGACAGGCTGGTGAGAGGCCCAACAGCATCTTTTACACTCCTCTCTGATCCGACCTGTGAGTGAGGTCCAAGGGGTGCTGGCTGATTCTGATTCTCATGGTGTAGGCACTCACTGTATTGACCCCGCAGAGCAACCCCCAAGCCCCCTCCCATAATCACAGGCCCATCCCAGCCCAAGACCTGCCCCACTCCATCCCCTGAAAGCTAAGCAACTCCTCCCTGTTATCTTCAGGCTCCATATCTGTGCACAGAAGGCCAGCTTGCAGTAGATAGATTGGTTGGTCCAGGATGGACAGCCAAACACCTGCTGAGTGAATGAAAGGTATGCATCTGAGGTTCCAGCAAAATGAAGAAGAGACGTTACAAGCTCCTGTCACAGCCTCTGAGTTCAGACCGCACACTGCAGACTTCTTTCACCAGGGGCTTTGAGACTGGCAGTGGTAACAAATCGGGCTGTGTACAGGGGAAATGAACAGCCCAGGGGTTGCTTACATATGGGCTGCTGAGGCACATGACCAGGGCTCCAGATAGCCACCCTGTTTGGAGGAGACACCCCATGGCATAGCAGAGCTGAGGTAGTTGCAGCACCAGGATAGGGAGTTAATGCACATGGTCCTGGACTGCTGCTGGTTGCCCCATAGGTGCAAGCACCCCAAGCAGGTCCAGGCCAGTCCTGAAGGGGTTGTTCAGAAGGGGAGGGGGCAGGGAGAGTGTCCCCACAACCTGCTGGGCCAAGCAGTTGCTGAGGCATCTTCTAGCAGCAGAGTCTAGTAGCTCCAGCTCATTCACTCCCCTACTGGGAGGCCCAGGGGGAAACTCTCCTGTTCCCTGTGGCCCCACTGCTGGCCCAAGTCCCACTACAGGGGAGAAAGGCAACTTTGCTTGGAATAAGCAGCCCACCAGCTCAGGCTGGCTCCCTGAAATGAGCCTCAGGCATCAGCAAGGGGTGGGAGTCCGTGGTCCCTGAAGGGGTAGACGTGGCCTCGTGGGCCAAGGGGCTGGGGATCCCATGCAGGATCAGCAGTCTTCAGTGCCCACTGTGATGATGCCTCCTGACCTGTCAGACAGACATTGAGTCCAGGATCACACAGCTGTCCAGCTCCTACATGGAGAAGTCCCTGGTCTTGACCATCGGCGATGTGTAGGGGGTGCATGCAGGTGCATGCATGCCAGGAAATGCCAGGCTCAGTGATTGACTGCTGCTCCCCCCCACCCCCCGTCAGCGATCTGGTGCCCCCCCAGACTCGGGAGGCACTAGTCGCCCATGGTCTTGACTCTGGACCCCTGAAAGGGTGCCAAGTCAAAAGCCCCGTACCCTGTGCCTCCCCTCTAAGGTTTCATTTTTGTTGAGTTCAGGCCCTGCAGTGTGCCCCTGGACCCCAAACCCCCTTCCAGGTTCTGTCACCCCATTCTCAAGCCCCACACCCCACCCTGCTGCCACCAAAGGTTTTCTGTTTTGTGTTAATTGGGAGGAGGGACCAAGCTGAGACGCAGGCAATGTTCAACAGGTTTTCTTTATTAAACATAGGAAACATTTGGCAGCAGCTATGTTTTAAACTGAAGCATGGCTCTTCCTTGTGCCACATTTCCCTGAACCACACTGTGTGCCCCTGTGGTGCATTGCAGAGGGAGAGGGGAAAGAGAACGGTGTCCAGGCAGCCTGGGTTGTAGGCAGTGGTGCTTGTGGCAGGAGACCCATGGCCCAGTGCCAGGGCATGGGCACTTAACGCCCTCTGGCCCTACACATCAAGGGAGGGCTTCCAGTCCACTTGGGTGAGGAGACAGTTGGCCAGGGCTTCACAGATCTGGACAGCCTGCTGTAGTGTGGGGCCAGGGCCTCACCCATAAGTGGGGGCTTGTCTTCTCTACCATGCTGAGCAGTGGTGCCAGGCCCACTCCGTAGTTGAAGTGGTCCTGCTGCCTTCTATAAGGCTGCATGAGCCAGGACAGGAGAGAGTAGGCTGGCTTTCCAGTGAGGATTACGGGGGTGATGACATTACTGATGGTGAAATCAGGGACCCCAGGAGCATAGTGCCTGCTCTCCATCATCCAGAACACATATGTCCACACACACACAGACCCCAGATATCACACACATACACACACAACCCAGGCATCCAGGACATGCTCGCACACCTGGCAGGCATAGGGCGTGTTGGGTGGGCATGCATGGGATGGCCAGTTGCTGGCTCATGGCCATGATGAGCTACTGCCTTATCAGGTCCAGATGCGTGGCTGTGATGACCCCACCAGCCAGTCAAGGGTGGCTTGACCATTTGGCTCCTCTCCAGAGTCTTTGGCAGCCCAGAGAGCCCACGGGGCATTCTTGGAGGCATGTGAGAGCTCCCACGACCTGCTGCACTCGGGCCGTGCAGGCAGGCTTTAAGCTCCTCCCGTACAAGGGCTAATGTGTGTTCTGCTTCCTCCTGACCTAAATAGGGGTGCTTAGAGTAAAGCTTGAAAGTCAGAGCACTTCCGCTGTGGGTTCCTTGAATGCCTGTACTTAGCCTGAATGACCTTTAAAACTTGATGCTAAGTGTTACTAGATTGTAAGGCGCATCAATAACTTGCATCTTAAATTTAAAACATCTGTGAGGCTTAGGGGAAAAAAACCAAAATAACTTCATGGCCATAAGTGCTCTCAGGTGCTTATTTACAGCTAATAGCCTCAAGAGAAACAAACCTTAACCGTAACACAATAATGGAAACTAAAAAAGGAAAATGACTGAATGCCTTACTTCATTTCCTTTCTGAATGTCTGGTGTAGCAACTCTATTCAAAATATCTTCCTGTGAGAGACGAAACTTAACAATAGTGCACATGGAAACATGTTTAACCTTTTTCCTTATAGTTAGATTAGAGATTGCTTTATAAGCCAATGTATGGTTAGCTATGTGATTTATTCATTTGAAGAGCTTTTAATGTTTTATGAAATTAATGCTTAATAACTGGAATTCCAGCAGTTAAAAACTAAGCTATGTAGAAGGATTGTGTATATTTCTTAAGGGGAAAGTTTAATTTTAAACACATTTTACATATAAATGTCACATGAAAGCAAATGTAGGTCTTTTCTTAATATCAATGGGAAGGCAGGAAGAAGATTGACTGGCAAGTGCATGCCATTCATTTACTTGTGTGACTAAGATCAGGATCATCAGAAGGACCATCACTACCAGGAAGGAAGATGATTCCATATAGTTCTGAGCAGTATGAAAGGTCTGTTATAGATTACTTCAATTTCTAGAGCTTTTTGAATTTGGGAGTGACTGACTCAATTACAGCAATCTTGATATTGTGACTCAGGGTGAGGAGTAAAGCGATTCTGAAATAAAATGGACTATGATATAGTGTCACATCATTATGTCAGAGGGGTTTTGGAAGACAATACTATATTTTAAATAGAGGGTCAGAGTGATGGAGGGATTTCTGAATTTTGCTGTTGTGGGGTTAGCTGTTAATTAGTAATCTGTTGTAATTGTTGGCAGATGTGTCTTGGAGAAACACCCAAGACACATCTGCCATTTATTTTTGTATAAACTGCAATAAATGATAGCTGTGTCCATGGATAAGGGTAAAATATGGTCCAGATTATATAGAAACAACAACTTAAACATCCATGGTGAGTGCCAGAATCCCTCTGTGTTTCACACTGCAAGCTTTCTCTAAAATCTGAGAAATGATATTGATGATCAAACATATGGAAGGAAATCTTCACTTAGTGATATTCATTGTAAAATATAATTTGATCTGACACAGCAGCACTGACTTAAAGACATCAACGTTAGTGCAGATTCTCTTGGGTGATGTCAAAAGACGGTGATTTAGTGGAGTATAAAATCTGATGGAGGGTTAAATCCTGTTTGTCTCACTTATGCAAAATGCCACTGAAGTCAATAGAGATGGGATTCAACTGAAACAGCACGGCTGATTATTTTGCTTGTTTAGTTTTAAAGAAGACTTTCCCCTTATGGCTGTGTCACTGAAAGACTGCTCCTCCAGATTTCCAACCAGGAATAAAAAGGAATCTTTGTGTTTTCATCTAAGTCATCTTTGACTTTGAATCTTCAATGTGATAATTTCAGCTTTGTGAGCCACAGCAAACCAATGCTAGATGCTTCTTGGGGTAAAATGGTCACTGTAGCCATGGTGGAATGCTCAATGCCCCTTTTTTAAGGTTGAAAACATAGAGACACTCTTAGCTCTGTTTTTGTTTGGTTCCAGACATACTTTCAGTATCCTTCCCTCCCCACCCCCTTTCTTCTGCAAGCAGCAACTGTTTCTTGCACTGGCTTCTCCTCTTTAAGATGTGTACACTGAAGCTGAAAGTTCCCTGTACAATTTGTGACCTTCATGCCTTTCCTAAGCACTAGCACTTCAGGCCTGGGATATCTCAAGGATGGAATTGGTAGATGTTAACCCTCTTATTAACCTTGACAAAAAAACTGACCTCCGCTACTAACTTCCACAACAAGGTCATCCTCAAACCAGACTCTTCTGCTGGCTGAGTCATCTCTCCATGGTAACTCTTACTACTTCCTGCCTGCTTGATTTTTCTAGTTGTGGTATCCATGCTAAATATATACTACATTTATTCTCTGTCATTTTTTTTCAGTCATTTACCTATTCTTTTCCTATCCTTCAGGTCATGTTGCTGGTCTGGGGCATTTTTCTTTACAGTCCTTGGCAGCTAGACCACTCTGGGTTTATTCCCTGTAGGGCATGGGGTATGGAGGCAGCAGTGGTGGTTGTAGTTAACATGAACTTTCTAAATATTTTATTGATGCAAGAATTAGGCAGAAGGTTATGTATCGGTGTCTGCTTCTGTCTCAGAAGCCTAAGGAAGGGCACTGTAGTACTGGAAAGCTTGCCTATGTCTATACCAACCATCGAGTAGTCAAATAAGAGATATCCCCAACAAAAAGTCTTGCCTCACACTTATCTCCTGGATGTTGTTATCATGGCAACAACATCACCTCAACACTACCACAATTAGGCAAAGCATTTCTTGGGTATTTTCCCATTATTATACTACCCAAAATATTGAAGTAGTAGCATCAAGGAAGGCCTTTCTGCCCTTGCATCAGCCACACTTTCTGATGATGCTTCTTCAGGGCCAGTTTTCAATATGCTAGGCTCTGTTCCTCCTGGTTCCCACAACTCCTTTGACTGCACTTTAACCAGCGTCTCCCATAGCTTTTAGTTGTATTCAGTCCAAATGTTTCTTCCAAAATGTAAACTGCTGACTTTTAGCGAGCATAGTTGCCTCTATTTGCTATGCTATGGCCTGGACTGAGCTATTAAAGCTTCAGCAACAGCAGAAGAGCTCTGTCTCAAGTGAATGGAAGGAATAGTGTCTACAGAAGCTTCATGAAGGGACCTTTTAGAGGTAATTCTTGTACTCATCACAATTGATTATTATTCATTGAAATCTAACACAAACTGTGTCAATGGCAGAGGGAATTTGGTTTTGGGTTTTTTTTGTTTTTTAAACACACTATTCCTAGAGTTTCTAACACTGGCTTTTTTTCTTTATTTTATTCTATCAAATCTATGTGTTTGGCTGAAAGATAAAAGCAAATTATATTTTGTTTCAGAGGCAGTCTGTCAGGTTTGTTCTGGGAACACCGGATAATGGCAGCTGCTTGTACTTCAGTGAAAAACACTTCACACGGCTTTCTCTTGTAAACATGTAATCAGTCCCCACATGGGCATAAGGGGCTGTTCTGCGTTTTCCTGCACCTGCGTAAGACCCTGCTCTTGCAAGGATCTACATGCCCAGTGGAACGTCTGGCTTTTGCAAATGGTGTGTATGCCAGTGTCAAAGAGTTTGCTTTTGAACATCAAACAGAGACCCATTTTAACAAACCACCCAGTGATAAAACCATGTTACGCTCAGGGGAATCTGCTTTATACATTTCTGTGGAGAGGGAATGGGAGGGGGTTGAAAGCTGTTATCTGTGCGCTTATTGCACTGTGAGGGTTTGTTTGCTATTGACATGAATTTACAAGTAGGAAAATCCAATGAGGAAGGGGGAGAGGGGGCACAGATGATTTTTTTTTCCTTCCCCTTTCCAAATGGCAGCTTATCTGCAGTGCTTTTTCATTTTTATATACTGCATTTATACCAAGTTCTTTATAAGCATAAAGTGCTGCTCAAACAATAGGTAATGACTACACTTTCCTCTTATTGACTTATAGAAATTAGACACATGAAGGATTTCTTACTGGGTCATTTGCTGTAAGAGGGGTGGACAAGGGTCATTCTCTACAATATATGGTATATCAGAAACTTATCCTCCCTGTGCAGTTGTCATCAGTTAAGTAGAAGTGCACATATCTATTGAAGCAACTGGGGGAAGAATAGATGGTTCCCAAGAGTCTGAGGGGGAGCAGAGGAGGAGGAAAAGGTCAGGGAATGAAAGTACTAGGTGTAGCACTGGAAGAAATGATTCACTTGGGATCTGTGGCAGTAAAACATTTCTGTCTAAATACATGACACATGTTTAAAATGTGCGACACACTAATCTGGTCCAACTAGAAGACTGAGCTTTAAAAAAATAGTGTGCCTTTCTCATTTGTCAAGGGAGACTCAAGTGGATTCTGCCTTCCTCCCAAAACACTAACCTTTTGCAACCTAGTTCTCAAAATGTCTTATTTGTCAGACATGGTTCACCAACTGTGTTCCATTTAGTGAAAAACTAAGTTCATGGAAATGCAGTCCTTTCAGTTAATTATTACCTTAACACTTAGTTTATATAATATTGTATTTATTTAAAAATAAATATTGGGCCAGATACGTTCTGTTCCAAGCTGTTTATCTTGCATTTGCTGTATTTGATTAACTGTATATTTTTAGGATAAAATATTTCTGTAGATATCTTTCTTTTATATGGTTTTTGGCACAAGCTTTGGAAGCTGCAATCCTTCAACTGACCTACTAGTAGGAATGTTGACCTATTGACTATTAGGAAGAAACTCCAAATGTTCCACTGGGCCCCAGCTTGGATCTTTTGGTCACAAATATTGGTATTTCATGTGCAGTTAAGTGATGACCTGTTAACTAAAATAAGGAACAGGCTGTTGACCTGGTACTAGGAGCCTAATAGTCTGTCAGTTCAGAAGGTAGAGGAAAATGTGTGGTTCACTGAAGGCAGGTTTGTAATGGATTAAAGTGGCAGTGAGGAAGAAGGAGTGAGTCAGGGGAGAATGTACATAGAAATATAATCCTGTAAGAGATTTCAATCTGATCTTAAAAAGAAAGGGAGGTTGGATAAATAAGAGAAAATATGGTAGTGTGTGAAACTGAAGTTTGAACATAGGCTAAATCAGGGGTGGCATGGGCAGCCTCTGCATGTGATACGTGGCAGACTGGGGAGGGGACAGGCAGCACAGTAGCAGAGCAGGGAGCAGAAAATAGAGCAACAGATTGGGCAGGGAACATAGGGCAGGGACCAATAAACAAAGAAGCTGATTGGGCAAAAGAAAAAGATTGAAGTGGCACTTGGGTAAGGTGTGGGCCTACTTTGGGGCACACAAGCCAAAAGGTTATCCCCTGCACTGGGCTAAACTAAATATAAAGACCTGTAGGAACAGGGTACACAGATAGTGCAACTAGGCCAGGATTACAGGTATACACAAACATACTTACATAGTTAGATAAAATACATAATTGTGTAGTATGAAGACTTCAATGACCTTCATAATCTCATTCATAGCCTGTCACACCTGTTAACACTCATTACATTTTCTATCCGTCATTTATTTCATAATGTTATCATCACAGAATATATCATCTGAGAAACTTTCCCTGAACAATGAAATGGTCCAGAAGCAGACTGTCTGTACTATAACCTGCCTTCTGGCTCTCTGAAATTCTTTAAACAATCTTTAACCTGCAAAAAGTTAAGCAAGAAAGAAGTGCTCAGAAAACTGATTTTTTTTAAATGTTAATTTCATTGAGTTAATGATGGTATCCAAGGAGTGCATTTTGTTTTAAAAATCTGTATTCATAAAAAAACCCCAACTGAAGTAGGTGGCGCTGGCTGACATATGTGCCATGAACAGATGGGCTGTTTGAAGAACTCCAAACACCTTTGAAGTGCTCTGAACAACAAGCATACAGATGTGCGTGGCCAAAACAGCATCTCAAAAATGGGCGAATCGCTTCAAAAATGATCTTCAGAAAATAAGGGACACCTTTGAAGTGCTCCCTTTTGAACTGTTTTGTACACTCCAGCACAATGCAAAAGGGCATTGCTCAGTCCTTCAGTGTCAAATAGTGCTCTGTCTCCCTGCCCCAGCTATGGGAAGCAGAGAGCAGGGTGGACATCTAATGAGCGCTTGGGTATCCTCAGGAGGGTGGCTGGAGAGCAGGATCCTTGCCTGCCTCTTGGCTTCCAGCCAAGCACACAGGAGTGCTCTCATTGCCTCTCCCTCCCTCCCTTACTTCCCGCAGGGCTGGGGGAAGCAGCAGACTGGGGGATACCAAAGAATTGAGCAACCCTTATTGTGCTCCCTAGCTGGAGAGCACCACCACTGCTGTTACAGTAATTTTGAAGCACTGTGGCAGAAAAATGTGGGGGATGGTTACATATTTCTATGGCCTTGAAGCTTTCCAAATTCAAAGTGCTCCAGACTGGAGAGGAAATTTGGAGTGCTTCAAATGCATGCCTGTCCATGGCCAAATATTGGCTTTTCTGTACTTCACTGTGTATAAACATCTCTGCATTGTACGGAAATGATTTTTCCACAAGGACTTTAGAGAGAATTTTGGACTGCCTTCAAATTCAGTTAAAATAAGTGTAGCTGTCAGGGGCAAAAGAAAAAATTAATTGAAACAGTTATGATTCCAGTTGTACTACAGTTGCAATACTTCCCTGCTCTCAACTTTTTTTTGTTTATCCAGTGACATTCCGACTGCCACTCCTAAGCCACAAATGGCTCTTCGTTTTAACATCCGTGCTCTTTGCCAAGTCTATTAGCATTTTTTTTACTTTTACCTCACACATTGGGTATATCTTTCCTGAAATACATGCATTAATATGCTGCGTACATATTAACTAATGTACTGTCAATTGAGGGTTTTTTTCCTTTAGAAATGGCGTGTGTTTGCTATTGCTCACCTAGGCAGACCTACATTGTGGCTCTTTGGTTAACACTGACTGCTTATGTAGTTCCTGAGCCAATCAGGACTGCACACCACTGACCCTTTCTCTGATTCGTTCTCCTGATACTATCTCTGTTACTTGTTACCTTTTATATCCATTTTCTTGAAGACTGTTGTAGTCTAACTCACTACTATCTCTGACAACACCATGTTCTGAATTTTCTCACCTACATGAAATGTGGCTGTATTAAAAGGAGAGGATCCTTAGCTTAATAACTACAATAGAGAAAGAGTCAAGTACAGTATAAACAGGACAAATCATTAACAGCAATTGTGATTGTTAAGTCTTGCATTAATTTTCTAGGTATGTTTACCAACTTTGACAACATGTCTCAGGAAAGTCATACAAAAATGCATGGTAAATGAGACAAGGAAAAAAGGTAAAGAAACAGCAGCCTTGGAGAGCAAGCCTGCTTATGACAGTCATATGTTGAAGTCAACAGCATTTTAAAAATGGGCAAATGTTCTGCTTTTCAAAGATAACAAATTTACTATTCCATGGAATTTCAATCACCTTTTTATAGCCACTCTTTTGTTTGCACTGCTTCATAAAATTGTTTCCTTAGATTAATATATAAACATGTCCAGCACCTCATGCTTACAGATGAAGACTAATGGAACTAGATTTATAAAGCTAGATTTTTCCACTGAGCACTAAATAAGCATTGGAACACAAATGTAAAGCTCAATTGAGAAGTAAAACAAGCTAGAAATACCTAAATAGATCATGTTCAAAAGCAGTTATCATTAACACGATATGAAGAATAAGACCTATGAGACAGATTCTGCCATCTTTCCTCAAGTAGAATAATAATTTACTCCAAACAAAGTTCCTCTGGGACTGCAACAGCTCATGGACTGAGATGCTCAACAGCCTGAGAAAGTGTGGCAAAACCTGGCTGCATGTTAGCAACATTTTTGAGAGGCTATTTTTTGATGGCGTAAAGATGCATACAGTTTGGTAAAGAACAATTTAATAGGCATGAGTCACTGTACATTTCTGAAATATATCTCATTTCAGATTATTTAATGAAATAACTGTTGGCCTAAGTAAAAGAAGAAACCAATAGACTTAACATATCTGGATTTTAAGAAAGCTTTAAAGAAATTTACACATGGTGGATTGTTGTTAGGGCCCTACCAAACTCACAGCAGAAGTGGGCTGCATTGCAGCTCCTTTAATCTTGCAGGTTCCCTCATGTGCCCCCTAACCCACCGCTGATTGGTGGAGGGTCCCAGCTTGCAGCTCGCTCCTGATCAGCTGGGAAGCAAAAAAGCCACAGTTAAAACAGTAGTTTTTGCTTCCCTGCTGATCAGGAGCAAGCTGCAAACATGGCCCCTCCAACAATCAGTGGCACGGGGCACCTGCAAGATTAAAGGAGCTGCAGTGCATAGCCCACTTCCACTGTGAATTCGGCAAGGCCCTAATTATTATATCATCACTTTCTTAAATATAGGAGAGATAATAAAATAAAATGGACAAGAAATGTTAAGGAGATGGAAATCACTTGGCTGGAATTAAAGACCTATACATTTTTGAGGAATGGTGCTTGAGAACATCTTATACTGGAACCAATACATTTTTTAATAATTTAAAAATAGCAATAGTTATCTGGAATGAACTACCCCTATTCCCTTTTAGGTTAATTGGAATATTATCATTATGCACTTGAAGAATTATCCTATACTGGACTTGTAAATGACACCAAAAGGAAGGGAGTTGTTAATACTGTGAGGACTGTATCTGTTTCAGAATGATCGTGACAACATACATTGCCAGTCATACATTGTTAAGAGACATTTAATGTGTCTAAATATGTAAAGTAATTTAAATCAAAATACTCCTCAAGTTAAATATAGTTTAAATGGCATTTGTTTACTTAATGCAGGGCATATCTACACAAGATGCTTACTACGCGGTAGCCTAATAACACTAGGCAGTAGTGTGCTGGTCAAAACTCATGCTAATAATCTACTGGTCTGTGTTAGACTACTGCACAGTAAACATCACAAAAAACCATGCACCAGTGCTACTGCTAGTTACTGTGCATTCATTTAGTACTTTATTAAGGAAGTATTAAACTAAATGTGCGGTAACTACAGGGTATTAATGCATGTGTAGATGCGCTCACAGTGGAAGAAAAAGACCTAGTGTGATGATAAATCTAGCACTTCAATTCATGATCTGTTATGAATAGCAGTAAAGGAACCTAAAACTTGGCGTTAGTAATTTTTATATATATATATCCTAGGATACCACAATGTTTCCAAATGCTATTAGTTGGGTTTTATGACTGTAGGGTCAGTTCTTCAGTAAGAGTCTGACCCATTGATCCAGATTCTACTCCACCTTTTTAGTGCATGTGCTGACTTAGATATGTAATTCTATTTCAACTTTCTCGAAACCCTGAAAAACTGTTAATGAAAATGTTGAATGAATCCTCCTGCTCCTCCTTGCTGCTGTTTTGTTACTCAGTGTTAAGGGCAAGCTGACAATGGGCACATATACATGAGATGCTTTACTGCCCATTAGACTAATCTAACATGCAGTAAAACATCAGCATTTATATGTGTGCAGGATTTACTTCGCAGTAAATTAGGCTAATGCACCATTTGCTAGTACTAACTAATATATGTACTAGATTAACGGCACATGAGCTGTGGTGCAGTAGCACACATGTAGATGCTGACCAGAAGCAATTTTCTCCTGGTCAGCCTAGGCAACAGGGGGCCACAACGGGTGGAGGTGGGAGGAGCAGTCTCTGGCTCCAGTGCATAGCTTGGGATCACAGCCCAGTTGTCAGTGCTGACTTGGGGTGATTCCCCATAGCTGAGTGGCAGCAATGCCCTGAGTTCACCCCTAGCTTTCCTTGCTGAAGAGATGGAGGAGCTCTCAGTCCCTGGTCCCAGCACTGCTCAGCTTCTGGCTCCCTGCAGGAGCTGGGAGCTGTGCAGCAGTGGAATGGTGACTTTCTCTGTCCTTGCAGCATTGGGCCAGGGACAGAGAGCTTCCCTGTCCCCTCGGCCCTGCCAGTGCCTGCACAGCATACACCCCAGTCAACTCCCACTCCTCACCTGTGCCTCCTTAGCAAGCAAAGCAAAGGGAGACCTCAGGGTTCTGCTGCTGCTCAATTGTGGGGTATCGCCCCAAACCAGTGCTGCCAAGCTGGACTGCAATCTCAAGCTCCACAGAGCCCCCTCTCTGGAGCCCAGGCCTGACCCCCATGCTCCCTGTCAGCCCAGGGATGACAACAAGGAAAGATAGCTACTGCATTGGGGCAGAGCAGGGCAGGGGGGGGCAGGACCAACTGCTCCCGTTGAGAGCAAATTTGCTCCTGATGCAGGTGCACATGTAGATGCATTCCCATGCACAGATTATTGTGCCTTATTTTAAGGCACAGTAATCTTAAGGCATATTAATTGCACATGTAGACACGCCAAGTATATTACAAAAGCAGATATATTAACTGATTTTCAGGGACTTGAACAGGGTGAAATAGAATCACGCTTTGGTGCCTCAGTCTCCTTAGATGCCGACTGAGTGAAATAGAATCTCTCCCATGGTGTTCAGTTCTGATTCCCAGTTGATAAAACTGAGATTATTTCTTTCTCATGAAGAGACCTATTTTAAACTACAAGTTATGTAAAATTGAGCTTGATGCTTGTAGAGTATTTTGGACAGATGATAAAAATCTGAAAGGAATATAGTTTAAACAAGCTGGGAAGGAACACACAAGATAATAATTATGATGTTTTATGGATGATAAGGCCAACTTCTATATAAGCTCTTGGAATCTAGAGCTATTAATATTTTTAAACAAAAGGCATTGATTGGATGGCTATAAAAATAACAGTTTGTGTCCCATCCTGCAAAACAATCATAGCTTCCGTTCCAGTGTTGAACCTGCTAAACTTTCACTGATTTCAGCGAGAGTTGATGAAAGATTCTCACTTGAGTGATCTGGGATTTTCTGGGTTTTATGCTTGGCAGTCAACCACCCTTGCTGGAGGCGTAATGCCTTTGCTCAATAAAGATTTGTCATCCCATGAGCTGCTAGAGCAGAAGTCAGTCATGCTTTTCTCTTCTTTTCCATCATAAATGCTGAGAATTGTGTAAATATGGCACATCCACTGGTATAATTCAGTCATCCTTCCACTTGCTGCTCTCCTTCCTTCAAACATGCACACAAACATATCCCTTAGAGTGGTAAAAGAACTGCTTGCTTGTGGAATATACAATACATTTAAAGTCTACCAAACTCATAGCTAATTACTGGACATAGTGAAGAAAATTTTCAAGTTAACACCCCCTACAGACCAGCTAATAATGGTAATGAAACCCTTTGCTCCACAGAAAGAAAGAGAGGGCAAAACACTAAAGAAGTCATTTAAAAATATAATCATGTTGCTAAACTACTGATCTTCATAAACATACATCTGGGGGCTAGCAGCCATAACTGCTTCTATGAGCAGTTCATTAAATTAAAACAAGAATCACAAGGTGGGGGACTTTTGCCTATGGGTATTTAATGCCACTATTAAAAATATTTTCTCAGTAGGAATAAAATAAAACAATGTAAAGTAGTACAGGAAATAAATGTAGAATTTTATGTCATTTTATAATGCAACCACTTAAATGCCAGTGGTATTGCATAATAATTGCTAATACAATTAAAGCATCTGACCGCATTTCAGGGTTTAGGCTTAAATATTGCTGTAAGGGGACCAGTTCGGCAACTCCATTCCCCCTCCCCACCCCATAACTCAACTAGGACCAAAATACTGTATAGCCAAATATAAGTTTTGCTTGAATAATGCACAAGTAAAGAGCACAAACACAGACTCTTGATTAAGATATTTTGAGTTCATATAGTAGAATAGTAGTTAATATAGCAGAATTTTAGATAATAGAGTGTCTGCTTGTTTAGATTGTGAATTGATTAAGCCAGGGACCATTTTGTCCACTTTGAGCTATATCTAGTTTGAAAACAATGGTTAGCTGTGCTGGTTGAGATTTTCATATGAGCCTAAAAGAATTAGGTGATAATTCCTATTTACTTTCAATGTGAGATGGACACCTAATTCCACTGAGTCTCCCTTGAAAACCCCCAGCCTCTGCTTAGGTTCTTATCCATTTCATGAAAAAAAGATGTTCTAGCCATATTCTACAGCAACTGAAGTTCTACAAACTCTTCCATGTTAACCTTATACATCTTCTATTGAAGATATCTAATCCAGAATTCCCAAATGCATTATTGCATTGGGTGGCATGTTCATATAAAAAAAAGTAAATCTTACAATTTCTTGTAAAGCTAGATGCAAGGGAAGGCTGGAAGGTCTTTGAGTGTGGTAATACTAGCTATATGATTTCAAGAGAAAATGCAGATCCAGAAGTAACCCCAGTTTTCAGGACATAGTAATGAAAAGTAGGTTTATTCCAGTCACAGGGGCTTTTAATGATCTCAGACAAATAGCATTATGTCCACCTTATTTGCATTATGTATCAGCCAGTTCCCTATTGCCCAAATATTGAAAATCTCACTATTTAGAAAAGGAGAGGGTAAAGTGTAAGCAGCTACATGTAATCAGCTTACTGACAGTACTAAAGCCTAAACTATTTTCTAGGGGCCCTACGTATGTTAATAGAACGATGCGGTACTGTGCCAGGTAGGATAACTAGAGTAGATGCACAATCACCAAAAAAAAGTCTCTAGTGGTTTATTTTAAAATAAAATGAGCAGAACCACTGAAGGACTAAGGAGAGGGATGTAGAGAACTTAAATATAAAACTGTTAAAACAGTGTAAGTGCTAAGAAATAAGAAGTAGTTATAAATAATATAATGTAGGGGAATAATTTATATTAGTATTAATTTTCTGAAATCAGACAATTAGTCATTAAAGTGGGACATACTTGAGAGATTTGAAGATGCTTTGTAATATTCTGCTGCATCTTGCAATTATTTTTTAACACCAGTGTTTAAAATATTGTAATTATTTGCTGGTATTTTCCTCTGTGAGAAAAAGTTTTACTCTTCATAGCGGTTAGCACTGAATCCTTTCAGTCCTCAAGAGATTTGCTGGTTCATTTTCTTTTCCCTCTATAAGCTCAGGCTGTCAATATTGCCCTCTAGTTTGTTAGAAAAATGTGTATTTTGTGTACCTATTCTTTTTTTACTGGAAATCTGATTATCTTGTAATTTCTTTATATAGCACTCTACTAGGGATAAACCTAATTTAAATTGGCTCTATTTATTACAATATTTTAAATAGTAACTCCACACCAGTATAAGAAAACAGAATAAAAATATCATTTCCTGTAAATGTGTGAAAAATTCTAGCTATTTTTACCAAATTTCTTATTTATTTTTAATCTTACTTGTAGTCATGGTTTTATTCTTTTATTAAATTGATTGTTTATAAATACTAGATATTTAATAGAAAGAGATGTTTATTTATGCTTTTGAATAGAGTCGATAAATATATTTAATAGCTAGGTTTGCAAAATTCCATATCATTATGGAAATGTGTTTGATAAAAATAAATTAAGTTAAATGGAATAATTCCATTAGATCAGCCGTGGAACAATTTAAAACAATTTTATAAAACCATTGACTAAAAATCTAGGTACTATAAGCCATTACTGACGCTACTTCAATTTAACAAATTCTTACATTTTGTATAACTAATGCTTTTTTATTCTTACATGAGAAAAAAATATATATTGTCAAAATACCTTTCCTTAACAAATCTACATTTTGTGAAGTAATCCATTACCCTGACTTCAGTTCTCATCCAAATTCATCTCCTTCATGCATGCTTTGAATATAAAGCATGACTTTATGTTTATAATGCCTAATAAGTTTGCACATAGCTTGATCTTATCATAATATGGCTAACTATTATGTCAATACTCTCCAGTTACTCTTTCAGGACTGAAATATATCAGTTATGATTTATAAAAACTTGTAATTCTGGATCTTTTCCCCTCAGAGGAAGCCTTAAGAAGTGCATGCCTAATCTAAAACTCCCACTGAATAGATTGAGTGACATTCTTAGTGTTACTATTACCTGTGCAGTTGCCACTAAATGCCAGAGTTATGATGCCAAGAAAAAAGCATTTTTATTTCACCCAGAGTTGACCGAACCATATGTTACAGAGAGGTATCCCCCATAGTCCTCTTGAGGCTTGGAAATAAAATACATACTCATGGGTGGATCCAGGATTTTGTAAAAGGGGTGCATAACCAGTGACTGCACCGCTGCACCTCCACTTCCAGCTCCTCTTCCCCTCCCGCACCAGGATGGGCAGACTGCAACACTGGAGCAGCAACCAGAGACTTAAGATCCTGATTAAGGTAAGATTCTCCCCCCTGCCCCCAAATCTTCACAACCCCTCCCATTCCCTCCATGCTCAGCAGCACCTCCCCATCCTTCCCATTTCCTCCTCACTATTGCCACCCCCCCTGCTGTTTCCAGCTCCCTTGGAGGTGAAAGAGCTGCAGAGCTACTTCTGCCCCACTTCAGCCAGGCTTCACAGGGAGCTGGGCAGGTCCTATCCTTTCCCCCACCCCAAACCTGGTCCCAGACTGGCAGGAAACACACAGAGGGATTAGACAGGGAGGGGGAACCAGCCTGCTACTGCTGCTGTCCTAGGCTCAGCCCAGTTCCCTGCACAGACAGATTGTAGTGAGACAGGATAGCCTCTGGAGATCCTTCCACCTCTGGGGCAACTGGAGATAGTTGGGACAATGGCAGCAGCAGGTAGAGGTAGTAGGGGAATGGGTGGAGAGAGGAGGGGATGTACCACTAAGCACAGAACAGAAGAGAGGAGATGATTCTTTCCTGATTCAAGGACTTAACAAGGGCCCAGCTGCTGCTTCCACAGCATGGTTTGAAAGGGAGTGACTGCACTACTGCACCCCCTCTGGATCCACCCAACATTATACTGATTTAGGCAAGGAGGGGATGGAGGGGATGGAGGACAGATACCTACACTGATATAAGTGCCTCAGATAAAGCTACCCTAGGCAGTAGTAAAACTGTACCAGTATACATTATTTTGGTGTATGGGTTGTCTGTCTGCTTCCATCCGCAGGTGCCATAGACAAGCAGGCTCTTATATGCTCCCTGTCACGTAGTAAGGAAGCACTGTGATACCATCAACTGCAAGTGGCTACTCCTGAATAGTTGCTAGCCTTGATCCTGCCATCACTAACGTTCTGGCTGGATAATTCTGAGACAGAGATGTAGGCTGTTCTAATCTACGAAAAGGTGTTTTGTCTTGGAGAAACTCTTGAAGTCCCTTTCATGATGTTTCCTCCTTAGATGCAAGGGTTATTCCTTTGCTATTGGGTCATAGCAGAGGAAAATGACTATCTCCTGGAATGCTCTATTATTTGTTTCATGGATCCAAGGTCTCAGTTCTTAAGATAAGAGTGCAAAGAGGAGTTCTTATTAACTCTGACACCTTGTCTGGTTATGTAGTCACCCATAATCTTCCCATAGCACACAAAGCAGACAAACTTGCTCACCTTGAACAGTCCAATTGGTATAAATGGGTTTACCTATGGATTAAAATGCTGCCTAGTATGAGTTAGGGTGGCCATATGTGATGCAATCTTTATGAAATATTAGTTGTATTTTTCTCTGCTTAGCTGAAACAAACAACAACCAAAATTAGAATCCAAATCCAAGTAATCATTAGAACCTTACCAGCCCCATCAAGCTATGCCTGATTTATAATACTGTCACATTTCATCAGTGGGTGTGTCTACACGTGCATTTATATCACATTACATTTACTTCACAGTAACTTACTGTGCAGTAAGGGGGAATAGGGCCAGAATCTACGTGTGCAGGCAACCTGAGACTAGATTTAGTCGCAAGTCAGAGCAGCCTGCCATGTGCCTCTGCGGCCACAGGGAGGAGCTCCAGGCTCCAGTTACATGGTTGCCAGCACTTGGCAGCCATGCTGAGGCCAGAGGCAGCTACCAGCACTTGGCGGCTATCTTAAAAGCACACCCCTACCCTCTGATTCCTGCCCAGCCCCTCCCCTACCTGGGAGCTGTGTGCCCAGCACAGAGGCAGCATGCAGCATCTCCCAGCTTGCCCTCCCTGCACACCATGGCTGCTCCAGCCCCTGCCTCTGCCCCTGCCAGCAGTACCCAGCAACCTGCACTGCTGCTGGCCATGGTGCTGGCCCCACCAGGCCCCCCATACCCAGGCCCCAGAGCAGCCATGCACCCACCAGCCAGGCCCAGGGCACTGCTGTGGGAGGCTCTGGCTGACCCCCTCCTTCTGCACTCCCCACTCCAGCCCACCTGCCCCACCACCTGTATATCCCCAACCCCTTGCTCACCCCCAGCACCACTACAGGACACATACATAGGAAAAAACATACAAACTTTATTAATACAACAAACTGCCCCATCCCTTCTCCCTTCCCTTTCAACAAACACAGCCCTTTCCCACTTGCCCCCCACACAGTGCCATCCATCACCCTCCCCACTCACTAACAAAAAAATCCCCATTCCCCAAACTTCACAGACACTTTACATGCCTGACCCCATCCCCAAGTCCATCTGTGAGGGGCTGAGGGGTGGGCTATCCAGGGCAGAGAACCCAGCAGCAGGTGGCCAGCACCCTGGCTGCAGACAGTTCCCCTGTGGATCCAGGGGCAATGGCGAAGACCTGGGATACCTACGGCCAGCAGGCACTGCAGCACCTGCTCGAGGGTGCTTCCAGGGGCCTGTTGCAGAGTGGTGGGCAAGACCCAGGGGCCCTGTGGGTCCAGGGTGAGGAGTCAGGTGCAGGAGGGCAAGGGCACAGCCTCTGCTAGGCCAGCTGCTACTAGAGCAGCTCTACACACTGCCACTCCAGGACCACCAGCAAGGTCCTGCACCTGCCATGCCCACTAGTCCACCAACCAGCCCTCCACTGCGACCACCAGCCACCGGACCAGGTGGTTCTCATCCTCACTGCACCACTGGTGCAGCCAGCACCTCCAGGCAGCTCCAGTGGTGGGTGGCAGGGAGCCTGCAGCAGAGGTCCTGCGGGCCCCTGCAGCCTCTCCCCCATGTCCAGATGTTGGCAGAGGCAAGGGACAAAAGACTTCTGTGAGAGTTTGCCATAGTTGAAAGATATGATGATCTGTACCAGTGGCCCTATGCTGCCTGGTCTCAGGTTGAAGGTAGGCCATCTGTGGGTACCTGAGTCCAGGTGGGAGCTGCCCAAGTCCCCCATCCCCGCTTGCTCCCTGGGGGCTGGCCACAGGCCACCTGCCTCCCCTGCCCCCTTCCCAGGGCAGGCCAGGTCAGGCCAGGCCAGGCCAGGCTGCTGGCAGCACCTGCTGCCATGGCTCCAGCCCAGCCCCTCTGCCCCCCACTGCTCACAGGCCCACCACTCTGCTGCACTGCCGCCCAGCACCCAGGCTCAGGGTGCATGGGGCTCCCAAACAACTGGGATGAAAGGCTGGCCACTCCCCTGCCCTCCCTTTTGGGAGCTTTTCTGAGGAGGCACCCCAGGGCCAGCCCCCTGCTATGCCACCACCACGCCCTGAGTGTGCTCCTCCTGAGTGTGCTGTAGGTGGTACACGATGGACTTTTTCTGCAGGTGGAGGGCTGCCTGGGCCACTATGTCCTGTTGCCGCTGATCCTGCTGGTGCCCTGGGCACACCTGTGCTCCTGGATTGGGACCCTAAGCTACAACAGTGCAGGGGACAAGCCTGGCCTGTCCCACAACCACTGCCACCACCTGGAGAGTTATCTGTTGCAGTGCTACATGTTCCTGCCCCTGGCTGTCAAGGAACAGATTGGCGCCTGGATCAGTGCCTTCCTTGGTGCATGAGAGGCCCATGTCCGCCCAGCCATGGGAGCATGGGCTGCTCAATAAAGGTCTGACCTTTATCCTGCCTCTCTGTGTGCTGTGGGCTGGAACCTGGGGCAGAGGAGTGTGGGCGGGCCACAAACAGAGGGAACCAGGGCCAGGGCTTGGCCTGGGGGCAGAGGCAGGGGTCAGGGTGGAGACTGGGGCTGGGAGAACCCACCCCCCAGTGCAGGACTTACCACAGGTAAGGCTGGTGAGGCTGGTGGCTTGACATGGGGCTCTCCATGCCAGATGGTATCCAGCTTGCCCCCGGTGTCCAAGGTGTCTGGTGGGCCGGAGGCCATCACCCAGCCAGGCTCCCCACCCCCCACCCCAGGGAGAAGCTGGTGTTGCTGGCAGCTGGAGGTGGCATGGCCAGATGCTCCTTGTGGGTAGCTACAGGGCAGAACCAAGGCTGAGGCAGCTGCTGGCCAGGGCTCCCCGGGCTGCCAGTGGGCACAGCAGCTGGGAAGGAGTGCAGGGCCGGGCACTGAAGGCCCAAGGTCCCCTCCTTCAGCAACATGTCACCAGAGGTGTCAGGGTGGGTATGGGCGTGGGTCCTAGGGCACCAGAGCGCAGGTCAGCTCCTGCATGAAAGGCAAGGTCCTGGAGGCACCACTGAACCCATGACTGTGGCCGGTCTCAGTCACTCATTGGGCCCGCAGGTCCTTGACCTTAATGAGCACACATGCCAGCTGCCAGGACTTCATCAACATGGGCATTCAAGTGCCCACCCTGGGTGAACTGCCTCAAGACATCCTCCTCACCCCACAGTGCCACAAGGGCACACACCTCCTCCCAAGTCCAGTTTGGGCCCCGGGAGCTCCAGACAGGTGGACATACATTGATAGGGTCAGGCTGGGGCTGGACATGGGGGAGAAGGAGGATGTCATGCCCCACACTGACTGACTGGGGCCTTGCCCATCTGGCCCTGTGATGCTGGCTCTGGAGGGCTGGGAGCAGCACCCCAACAAGGGCATGGCCAGGGAGTCGCAGCTGCATGGCTGAGGTGCTTTACCACAGACCCGCAAAGAGAGAGAAGTGGGGGGTAAGCAGCAGTGGGAAACAGGTGCTGGCCCTGGTGGCACAGCCAGCATGGCCAGCAGCTCTGTTGGGATCACAGGGATGGGCAAGGGGTGCAGCAAATTGTAGTGACCAGGCAGGGTCTGGAGCAGGACAGACCCAGCAAACACAGCCTGTGGGCTGTCCAGAGGGGAACATGGGGCCTGCTGAGGTTTTGCAGTTGCAAGCAGCTCCTGCTGGCTCCCTGGAGTGTGTGCCCCAAGGCACAAAATGGCTGCAACTAGGGACTGCCAGAGAGCAGCCCAGCCCTGCAGCAGGAAGGGGGCCAGGCAGAAGCCCTGGAGCTGGGCCCTGGGGCTGGGCCCTGGCTGCCCCCCTAGTAGCTGGGCAGACCCAGCCAGGAAGCTCTGGTGTTAATACACAGTAAGGAGTCTACACATGCATTACTGCGCAGTAACTACTTGGGAGTAAATTTGCTACCTGCATCATGCAGGTAGCAAATTTAAGGCCAAGTCAGTGTAAACCACCATAGTTGCTGCACGGTATGTGTATGCACATGTGGATGCATGCCTGTACTGCGCAGTAATTTTCAGTTACTACTCAGTAAATGTGCACATATAGATGCACCCAGACTGTTCAAAACTTCCTTCTTAAGAGCACTTTTAAAACCAATGTTTTTGTTGACTTCAGTGGAGTTCAATCAGTGTAATTTCCTGGAATGTGGCCTAATGTTACTAAATATTCTCAGTGAAATAAATTAGATTCTCCTTAATATGCTAAAAGTACTTAACTTACATTTAGGAACCCAAAATTAATTATAAAAATGGAATGACTTCTTAGTATCTGCTTTCACATGAAACCATGAAAAAGCAAACTATTCATTCTAATTGTTGCAGCTCTGGGACAGGGGGACAGGGTAGGAAGCAAGCTACTAAATGTTGCTACTTCTAAAACTAGGTTTTAAAAAAACATTAAAAAAAATAAAGCATGCAATGGGATACACATAGTGATGTTTACAAAAGCTAAGCATAGATCCTATCCAATGTAAATATATACTGGCTGCTATTTACTGACCTTAAATCAAACAAGGACTTCTGTATGTCTCAGGCCAAGAATTAGATAGGATTTTCTCTGCCATAAGTTTCTATGGGCAAAATCCCCTCTGCATACATGACAGAGACAAATTTGCTTATGTGAGAGTTTCAATATAGACCTGGTGGAAAAATATGTAGAGACCAGACATGGGCCCTAACTTCTCTTCTGCCTGCAGTAGAATATTAGTAATCAAGCACTGAGACTAGTTGACACATGTGATCGATTAATTATTTGACAGTGACTATTTGCCATAAAATTCATCCCCTTGAAAATGTGCATTTATTCTACAAAGCTTATCTAGGATCAAAGAGAGACTCTGGTAGAAGGGAGGATACAGTAATTTAAACAACTCACTGGAAGATTTACTATATAAAATGGTATATGATTTAAACATGCTTGTTTAATTTTACAGAAGTCATTGCTTTGTTTATCATGATTTGGATATCAATGATTTTGTTTATCATGGTTTTTCAGTTATGATATAAATAACTTCTGTTTGACTTTTTTCAAACAGATTATTACTGTATAAGCAGTTACTGTATGAAGAGACCTGTCTTTATGAAAAGAACTGGAATATCTCATTGACCATTTAACTAATTGTTGTTTCTACCTGTAATTGAAGTTTGACACACACTGAAGCCGAGTCAGTGGCAATACATGAGGCAGTATA
Source organism: Alligator sinensis (assembly GCF_000455745.1). Lineage (NCBI taxonomy): Eukaryota > Metazoa > Chordata > Crocodylia > Alligatoridae > Alligator > Alligator sinensis. The sequence continues at coordinate 1,081,844 of NW_005842074.1, forward strand.
ATTGCATGCATAACCAATGGCTAGAATTGTCCATTTATTAAGAAGCTAGAAAGCATTCATAACTCACCAGAAGCATTTCTTTATCTATAAATGGCATCCTATTAAATAAGACTATCAATACATGCTTTTTTCATTTATACTACAAATAAACATTTATTGCTGAAAATCTGGAATAAAGATAATTTTTCATGAATGCAGCAGCTAATATTTCCAAGTGAGGAAACCATTTTCAGTTCCTAACTATATCTTTCCAGTAAGAACATGCAGGATGACCTAACATTAAAACATATCAATAAAACTATAATCAAGATCTTTCTAGAGAAAAGAGGATAATTCTAAAGTATGCTCTTACACTGTGTTTATAGCTTTGTTAATTCTCCATTTACACAGACTTTAAAAGTTGCTTGCATACTGTAACAGAGAACTGTTACTTTAAGATGAAGGCAACCCATCCAGGGAGCTCTGCAAGCTAGGCAGAGCACAGCAGCTGCAGGTTGCTGAGGCAACAAGGTACTGAGCAATTAGCAGACACAGGCAGGGAGTCAGCTGGTCAGAAGTTGGCAGGGCCCTGGGTATATATAAACCTGTGGCTTAGGTTGGCAAGGTAGTCTAGCCCTGTCAGCTGCAGGGTTAAGAGCTCCTACCCAGGAGCCACCAGCAACCCAGGGATGCTAGATGTTTGGCTCTGCTGCCTGTAGGAACACTGAGGCTTGGGGAGCTTACAAGTAGCCCATAATGGGAGGTACACTGGCACAAGGTGTGAAAGAAGGTTTGCCTTCTTAAATGGTGTAACGACAGGGGCCTGAGATGCCCCACTGATACCCCCATGGATCCCACATGGGCCAAGCAAGAAGCCCATGACAAGCAGGGAAACTTACTTTCAGGGCTTGAAACAGCGGAGCTGCAGCAATGCGCAGTGCCACCACCGCAATTTAAAAGCTCTCTGGAAATCAAGCAAGGCAGTGCCAGGCTGATGACGTCAGCCACCGATGCTGCCACAGGGAATTTAAAAGGCACCTAGAGTGCAGACAGAGGGAGAGGAGGGACTGCCTCCAGGCCAGTAGGGTCTGGGGCGGACGCAGTCTCGGAGCACCAAGACAGTGAATTGCCACAGCTGGGTAGGCTCAACTGTTTTGGAGAGGGGCAGACTCCATCAACAGGGCATTGAGTCCAGGCACACTTCCTGAGCAGCACTATTAATGAGCTGGGGAGAGATCTCTATAGCCCCAGAGAAGTATTGGGTTCAGAGTAACAACTCCACCAGAGTGGAGGGGGCTTTTATTGTTTATTTTTGTGATGTCCATTGTTGCCTCTTCATTGTCCATTGTGAAGATCACCCACTTGGTTGAGAAGACACAGACTGATGTGGTCCTTGTGCCAGGCCTATGGGAAGGAGTATCCCCACATTCAGGGATGTAAGGATCTATGCTAAAAGGGCCAGGTAGAATCTCTAGCAGTCATCTAAAACTGGGACCAGTTCTGGAACACCGCATCTGAACAACATGCCTCAACAATGACGGTTGGCATGTGGCTAGGGTGTAGGGGAGGTGGAGCCCCAAGGTCAACTGCTCCTGGAAACCGTGAGTACCCTGAGTGGGACCTCTCTATTTTCATCACTGAACCTTCCTTTGAATTCTTTCCATCAAGTCATGGCAGGAAAGTCGAGGGGAGTCCTACCAACCCGGGTATCTACCAAAGCTCTTGACCACATAACTAGGAGTATTACAAATGGGCAGAGGGCTGCTTCCACTGTTGTTATTTATGTTATATCCTGTATTTATGTTGTGTTTAAACCAGCGGTTTGGGTTGGAACTATAAGGGGCAGTTATGGAGGTCCCATTAGTTTCTGAGGGGCACATGATTGCCTTGAGCCTTGCCAGGGGCAGGCTCAAGGTCTGAGCTGTTGTTTAGCCTAGAGAGGGGTGCAGTGCAAGGCTATAAAGGAAAAAAGGGACGGGGGCCCAGCACCAGAGGAGCGCATCCACACAGGGGCTGGGGCCCGGCAGACAGAGGCCTGGGGGCACAGTGACCAGAAGGGACAAATGAGAGCTAGGGCCTCAAAGCCAGGTCTGATATGGTGGGCCTTGGCTAGAAGGCCTAGCTATAGTAAAGGGAACAGAGGCCAAAGCCCCAACAGAGGGAACAGCATTATTGTAATACCCACAAGGCATGGGACATGGTGTA
>NW_005842074.1:1084037-1085012 GCF_000455745.1 Alligator sinensis
GAGCCACGCAATTAACCCTTGAGGCTTGAGGTGCCCTCCAGTGGTACAGTTATGGAGTGAGGCCCAGCAAGGGGCCTAAGGACCAGTGAAGCCCAGTGAGGGGCCTGGGTGCAGGCAGAGGCCAGCAGGGTTCAGTCAACCTGGGGCCACACAAAGCCCTATGGGCAGCCTCTCTATTTATTATATATCCATCAAGGCATGGTCGGTGAGACAGGAAGGTTCCCTTGGGGTGGAGTGGGGCATGGGGCACATGTTCCGTTTTTTTACTGATGGCAATAATTTTGGCCCCATTAATTATTTCTCATTCTTCCTCAGCTATCAGTTTCCATAAAAGTGAATTGGATAAGAGAAGAGTCGGTCCTAATTTGGGAAGGAATAATAACTTTCTTATTACCATAATCTCACATCTAATATGCACCTTCCCCTTCCCACTCGCCAAATGGAGGGGAGTGGGGGAGTGTATTTAGCAGGGAAGCTTTTTTCTTCATTGGAAAAGAAGCATCCCTGGAGACACTGTGTAATCCATGCAGCTGCCAAGATGAATGTTCTTTGTGTCTGGCTCAGAAAGCTGAAGGGGCAAAGTCCTGTGTTTAACCCACTCACAAATCTAGCTATTGGCTGGGCACTATAGCTAATACCAGAACAAGTAAGTGAGATGCTCATAATATCCTGATGAGGCTTGTGATGTGGAAACAATACTTTATTTACAACAACTCACAAACTACAATAACTTTGAAAAGTACTTATAGTAAAGATGTAACAGTCTTACCATGGCCCTTACAAGGGCTTGGGGCCTAACCTTGTGTATCATGAAGTACCTTATTTATGCAAATATAAGATGAGGTTTCCCCCCAGTCAGCATCACCTTAGATTCACATACAAATTGGGGAGTGGGGAATAGGCAGCTGCTGAGACCCTGACTCTGGCCCTGAGCCCAGATTAGGGAAAGCGTCAGACCCACAGCAGCCTCATGCC
>NW_005842074.1:1085077-1097578 GCF_000455745.1 Alligator sinensis
GGGGTGCGTCTGCTTCTCCCTGTACCCCCCCTCAGGTCTTCCCTGCCACGACTTTGAATGGGAGAAAATGGGTTAGATGTTAATTCTTGAGTGAGAGGAGGCTTAACAGACCACCCAGAGGTTGATTATCAAGGTGCTAATCTTTATTGGGTGGATACAGTGTCTCATTACCACCCTAATTGCCTCATTAGCAAGGAAGTGGCAGCCTGCTGCTCAGTTAAGTGACTTCTTCCTTCCCTTTGCCCCCTGATCACACTGCCTTCACTGCTTCTTCAGTTGTCGGGGATACTTGTCCCCCTGGAACTTTCCTTGGGCATTGTTCCCCACTCTCCCGTGGGTTCTGCTGCCCACCTGAGCCGTCCGCACCCCTCTGGGTAGGTATCCCCTCTCTCACTGGTTCACCATGGGTCCTCTGCTCCTCTGTCTTGTAGCTACTTTCACCACTCCACTGCTAACTGTGGCCGCTCCTCTCCTTTCCAGTGTCCTGAGGGCAAAGTACTGCACCTCCAGTTCCATCTTTTAAGTGCTGTGGCAGCTTTAATTGCCCTTATCCTCCCCCAGTGTGCTAAACCTTCCACCACTGTGGTCCTGGCTCTCTCAGCTACCTGTATCCTGGGTTGGCCTAGTAACAGGGCTTCTGTTTTAGCCCCTGTTACAGTCAGGCACAATTTGGCTCCAGCTTGGGCTTGGTTCTCTCCTGGGCATGGAACACATGGAAACTCCTTCCCCTGCCTGGCCAATCAGCAGTGCGAACACTGCTGCATGGCTAAGCAAGGGCTTAGCCATGTGCTGTGCTCCAGGAGGGACCAACCCAAACAACATCTAAAAGTTAGAGTGGTGGAAGGGAAGAGTCAGAGACTGAGGAGTAGGGGCATGGAAAAGGCAGAAACTGGAGGAAATTTGAGGGGAAATGGGAGAGACTGGGGGAAGCTTGGGTGGAGGGACAGAGGCTGTGGGGAGCTGGGTATAGGGGATGCAAGTACAGTGACAAGAAGACTATAGGGGGAAGAAGGGGGGAGAGAGGGCAAGGGGACTGCCTGAATCCTCTTCAGCCACCAGACACCTCCCCCCCCCGCCACTGCTTTCATTACTGTAACAGTGGAGGGGAGGGGGAGAGGGGCAAATTCAAGACAACCCTCCAATACTTAGATTCTGTATCTGCAAAATTATAGCAAATTTATAAATTTTTCACATATAGAATCTAATTATTGTGGGGTCATCTTATAGTCAGGGTCATTTTAGATCTAAGTGTCCAGGAAGTGTGGCATTCCAGGAGACCGTCTGCCACACTAGAATATTCTGGTGCCTTACCAGACTGCCTTTGGACTTGAAGCACCCACCAATAACGTTTGTGATTTGAACAGCACCCAGTTCAAAAACTAATTTATATATTACAGATTGTATTTCCTTGAAGAGGGGCCAAGCAATGTGTGTAGGGGGAAGGAATTGGCCAGGCTGGGGAAGCTTGAACTTGCACCTATCTGCTTATCTTATCTGCTTATCTCTTTACACTTCAGGGTGCTCTTCTTAGGATTTGAAAGCATCCCAGTGTGCCACAACAGCCTAGTTGAGAATTGCAGATGTAAAGGATAAGACTGAGGCAGCTTCTGAGGTGTGCTTCTGTTTCTAAGATCAATCAGCTCCTTCACTAATTCGTATTGTCTATGCTTGATCTTTCAGTTTCTTCTTTGTGTTAACCACAGTGTGATGGCAACACATCTTATAGGATGCAAATAATTCTGGACATGCCTCTTGAGAGAGGACTTAGTTATTATCACAGTCAATTTACTCTTCACCATTATCAAAGGGTTCTTTCCTTTCTGGAGTTATCAGCATTTTTTTGCTGATTTCTCTCATGATAAAATATAATTTACTGACAAACCCTAGCCTAGATCCTCTGTCACAATTAGCTCCTTTCCTTTAGGTTCTCTATTTTCATAAGGATCTGTACTTTTTCTTGCAATTCAAATTTTAGGGAGAAACATTTAACTTGAAATACTTGAATACTTTAATCAAGAATCAAAAATAATTTTCTACTTAAAAACTTAGGAAAAAATATTGGTGGGGGGGGGGGGGGGGGTGAAGTAAACTTTTTGTGGTCTTAAAAAATAAAATTAGCCACAGATGTTATTGTACCAGTAGAGCGAGTTGAGAATATTTCAAAAGGAAAAAAATTGTCAAAAAGGCCCAATATTTTAAAACCAAAATTGTTCAGGGAACGGGACCAGTTTTGATAAATCTGTGGACTCAAAAAATGTAGACAATGAAGGAAAAGGGTTTTTTTTTTACATTTTCCAAATAAAAACTTAACTGTTCAAATCAAAATTATCTTTTGAAATGTTGGTAAATTAGAGAAAGACAAAACTTTGAAAAGGCTGTCATCAAAACATTTCAACATTATAAAAAGTTAAATTGCTCATATCAATTTTCTGTATTTATTTCACACAAAAAAATTGAGGGGCTTTTTTTCCCAATTGGTGACATAAAATGTTTTAATATCAGAAAAGATATGAGTATAGGAGAACCGTTTTCCATCCAGAGCTCTCCTGGCTAATAAACGTTAGCATAGTAGTACCTGGGATTGGTTCAATATCCATAACAGCAGGCCTCAATTTTTTTAACTAAAGACTAGTTTTATCACAGACTTCGGCATTGAAACACTGAGTTATTTTTATGCACTTTTCCTGGCTAATGGAATCCACAGGTCTGATGTGGACAACTGGAAGCCCTATAAAAGAATGGGCGATTGAATGGGAAGAATGGCATAAGAATGGAATCCACAATAGCTATCTTGCTGAGCAGGAAGCTATTGTAAAATCAGCAAACTGAAAATGTTGATAAGAAGTGCTCTGAGCTCCACTCTGTTCTGAGGCTTTGGCATCTTGCCTTTGGCTACAGACAGATAGTTGCCTCCAGTCAGAATTCACAACCTTGAACCATCTTCTGGAATCAGGCCTGGCCAAGGTGCTTTTCTCACAAAATGGAGGAGGAAGAAGTGTTGCCTCCAGTATCCAACAAGTCAGTCATTAAAGCACTCGTTCAGAATATGAAAGACAAGAATTCAGTACCCTCCTCCAACTGAGTTAACCTGAACGTCCTACTTCCTAAGTTAATTCTCTAGCTACCAGGGGTTTGTACAGGCATTACATTTAGATTGCCCTAACTAGGGTTAGGGCAATCTAAATGTCCATTTGTGCAAGCATTCAGAAGGTTTAATTCAGCCAAAATTTGGCACACCTGATCTAAGTTAGTTCACCTCATGAGGTTCGCTAACTTAGATCAAGAAAGGGTTAAGCTGATATAGGAAGGGGCTAACCCAATCTTGCAAACACCTGCATGTGTCCACAGACCTGAGGTTGGGAAAGCCCAGCCATTCATCTCAGGCCCAGTGCTGTGATACTCCTATAGCCCCAACCCTGACTGGACTTTTTTAGCCTCCAACCACACCTCTGGCAGAGCACCCAGTCCTACCAGCCGCCCACCCTCCCCTGCCCTATCTACCTGGAGTTACCTTGGGCTGCCTCCTGTGCCATTCCTGGCAACAGTGAGCAGCTGCATGCACTATTCCCAGTCTAGGTTTAGGCAGTTTAAAGTAAGTAGCCTGAACCTAGACCAGATGCAGCAAACAATTGTTCACCCCCCAGGGTATAGAATATTGTGGGGTGGATTCTCAGTGTCAAATAACTGAAGTTATTTCACTTACATATTCATTGAGCCCGAGAGACACTGCAAGAGTGCACATAGGTCTGGCCCAGTGGTGAATGCACCATCCTCAGAGGCAAGGAACCTGGATTTCAGTATCTGGTCTAATGAACACTTTTTTGTTTTAGGTTAAGTCTAGTTCAATCCAGAAACCCTAACTCTGAAGAGGAATTAAATTATTTTGGCTGAACTTTATCCTTGGGTATATGGGTCCTATTCCTCTTCAAGTCATTAGTGAGCTGTTTTTGCATCTAAAGATTTCACTTGGTTTTAAAAACTGTTTGTTTTGCAAAACAAGGCATTGTGTGTATGTTTATTTTAATGTTGAAATATATTTGGCCAGTGCAGAAATTTGATTGGTGGAATATCTGCAACATAAAAGTACTTTATAAGTGCTTAAATAGAAACAGACATCTAGCTAGTGTCAGTTATGCTGTATGATCATCATGTTTTTGTTTTAAGATTAAATACTTTTATCTACTAATGCATTTTCCAATAACTGAAGCAAATCAGTCTGTCTCTGTGGTGGTTGGAGTCTTTTCCCAGGAACATATTGGTTTGCCAGGACATACATTAAAAGAGATACATGCAAAGTCAGGATATTATAAGTGTAAAACTTTGAGTGAGCTTTAATATCTGTTCCCTTATGAGCCAGCAATATAGAAAAATCTACTATTACAGATCTCACATTGTTCAAAGAAAGAAGCGAGTGCAGATTTTTTGCAATGGTTTCCTTTCCTTTTCATAGCAGGCCAAAAATATCTCAGTGGGGAAAGACAAGGGATCTGTCTACACTAGGGAGACTTGAATATTTTTTACAGTACCATTGAGAACTAAGCTATGTGCTTTGGTTAATGTTTGTTAACATCAGTCAAGCTGACCTGATATTAACATAGGTGGTAAGATTCTTATAAAATTTGCCTAAGGTGCACAGGATCAAGCAAATGACAAAAAAAAAGAAGAAAAAAGAAAATGAGTTAATTAAAAAAAGTCATCATTTTAATTACATTATAAGAAAGAGATGGAGACTACTATGCAGACGTTTACACTGACATAATAAAAGTGAAAAATACAGCTAGCAAGGGTATGTTGCCCACTGGTCTGTATGAGACCATTAAGGGCTTTATTCTCAATGGACTTAGAAATCAAAGTAAATATAAACATCTTAATATAATAATGATAAAGATATCAAAATCTGATCCAAGAATTGTTGAAGTTGATTGGATTGGAAAACAGTCTCAAAAATATAACATTTTATTATCCCTGTCATTGAAGAGTAGTGCAGTGCTGTGAGTTATCTAGAGGCTGTATCTAACAATGGCGTTCTGGTCTTTGAGGGCACAGATCAGGAGGAAATAAAACTAAGAATAGATTTTGTTTGACAAATATTTAAAACAAATGGAAGGTGCATATCATGCAGGCCTCCTTAGGTCTCATTCTGATCAAAAGTTTTAGTCAGGCAAATCAAACCAGCAATGGGTCCTGTAGAACTCTTTGACAATGCTTCTGCATTTATTCATCTTTTAAGCTTGTTTGGTGCTTCCTTCTTTCAGGTTCTTAGTAGAGCATACTTAGGGGGAGGTTATAAACTGACTAAGTTTTAGACCCAACTTTGTAGCTTCTGCAAATTGACTGAGTTCCTATCCTCACTGAGCTGCTGTTTCTTTGATACATCCTTTAGGGACACAGATTCTCACACTTATGCCCTACTCCAGCAAAGTGACCAAATGAGTGCGTTAATCCACTGTCTCTTGGATAGTGTACACAGCCAGCACTTGAAAACTGGTACACAGACCACTTGAAAACTGGTAAATGATAGAATTTATGATACCATAAGCTTAGACGTAGAAAGGAGTGTTGACGCCCTATAACCAATCCCCTTAGCTCCCCAGAATCTTGTACGCTTGCCTGAGATTCTTAAGTACTTTAAGCGTGCTACATTTCTAAAATATTTTAGATATGATACACAATGTTTGTCCCAGAAACTAAACTCAGTTGGATATTTGGCCCACAGGATTTCAGGCGTTTGGCCATTTAAAGAAAAGTATGCATAATTAAATTCTATCTCACTTTAGGCCTTATTCCTTACCTTTTATCTTCAGCTGCTGTTGTCAGGTTGCTTTTCATCCTCCACCCCCTCCCCCTTGCCCTTCCTATCCTTTTTCTTCTTTCCCTTTCATCCTTGTTTGTTTCTCTTTCATTTCCCCTTCCTTTAATTTTTTTTCTCTTCCTTTTGATCCTGGTTTTCCCCACCCCTTGATCTTCACTCATCTTCTGTTTGCATTCTTTTCTATATCAAATCTCCAGGTACCAACTATAGCTTTCACCATGTCTCAGTATGAACCCCGTTCTTCAGCTGAGTTAAACCTCATTCATGCAGTCTCCGGGCCTGTTCTTTAGCACTGCCTGCATTGAATTTAGAGGCGATTTGTTAATGAGAGAAATTCAGGTGGAAACAAAGCAGATAGCCAAAAAGAACAGTGTTTAAAAATGCAGTGATAAAATTAATTTTATGAAAATGAACTTACTGGCATTATTCTTACCATTGTAGCATAATTTGCTAATTTGCCCTCAGCATGTGTAATGTTTTAACACTTACACTTAATGCATGGATTTTGGTCTCACACGTGAAAATCTTTGATTTACCATTAAAAAGCAGTGAAATATTCAACTAACTTAAGTCAGAAAGAGAACTCCACCCTCAGGAAGATGACACCAACAGCGGATGATCTTTCCAGGATTGTGCTGATCACACATACATGCATCAATCTCTTGCTTACTCTCATATTTGTATAATATGACACGACAGTAACATACAGATGAATACAGACTAGTACTATCCGTAAGCGTTAGAAAATAACTCTGTAATTTTGTCACCTGTCTGTTGCAAATGCTCCAGGTTACTCAATTCCATAAGCTTTCAAGCCAATTAGGTCTGGGAAAAGTCTAGTCACTCCTTCTAGCTTGGAGATGCTATGACATACTCCCAGACATGAGACCACTTGTCTGGCTGTCTTTGAAACGTGGAATGCTGCAACAACATACTCTAGATCCAGAAATTAGTGTCTGAGACTTACATATGCTCCATTGGACTTCCACCAAGGCTGAAGGCTTCCTGGGCTTCAAATATATTGCCTATGAAAATAATGTGTCAGGAAAGCAAAGTCTACAGGCTTAGCAAAGGAATTTCTTAGCCTCATTGACGTTAATCTTAAAAGCCTGTAAGGGTTACTGAGCTTTAAAATAACAAATGTCTTAAGACATCCCCACAAATCTGAGCTGTCCCTCTACCATCTCTTTTCTGAAAGTTCCTTTTACATATGACAGTTGTCAGCCCTCTGGCACACAGCCAAGTCCCACTCTTAAACAGGGATTCATCTCTGTGCCCCGTGCTCAAATGAAGTTCTAAATCTACCACTTATATTTGCCCCCGCTTGCAGTCAATACGTGAGAAGACCATTATTCCCTAGAGTAGGCCAGGAGTTCAGTCACTCAAAATTGATGGCCCTAGACTTCAGGCTTGATGGTTGCTAGTGATAATCTTTCAATGAGGTGTCCAAATGCCTTTTCCAAGCTGGGTAACTGTCTGAATGGGGACAACAACATACCTTTTCATGAGCCAGTTGAAAGTAATATAACCTCAAACAATTACTTCAACACATAAAATAGAACAGATTCCAGAATCTGATATAATTATATCTCATGCTGTCTTAATAATACACCATAATGCCCTTTTGCCATATGACAAAACAGTATTTTGTACTAGCTATGCATGAAAACACCTCTCTGGGCATGGGAGTCATCTTCTGCAAATTATTTTATTGGCATATGTATGTGTCAATGAAATACTTAAAGAAGTAAACATTTTAAATAGTTGTATTTTATACCATTTTTATTCCGTTTAAGTATAAAATGTATAGCAATACAGAGAAAAAAAACGAATATTGTGCACAAATATAACACATGACGGTTCATTTTTAGCATGACCCTGACATTTACTTTCATTACTGAGCAGAGCCAACAGAATGACAGCGGCGTACTTTCTTATTTTTCTCACCTAAAGAACTCAGTGAATTCATAAAGATAAATGTCATCAACTGAGATCAGCAATCATGTAATATATATAATCAGGGCTTTCTATTCACTTATGTCTGGAGTTCTCTAATAATCTTTTCAAATGGGATGGGACAAAAGGACTATGATATGTTAGTGAAGGGTTTTTATTTCAAAGATTATTTCAACTCCAGTAGCTGTTAAATTGCTCTTCTCTGTGTCAGTCACAACTATTCTGCCCCATTCCCCACCCCACCTCTATTCTTGGCCTCTTTACCTTTCCCATTTCATTCATTCCTCCTCCTTGATTTTGTTTCCCACCATTAATACTTCTGTTATATATTATTTTCCCTTTGTTTTTATGACTCTCCCTTCTCTTTATGTCTTTCTCATCTATTCTTTTCACTTTCCTCTTACTTCTGTAGGTTTCCCTCAGCCTTGTCATGAGCAACTAAATCACAGAAAAGAATTAAGAAAAATAGGAAAAATTGCTCTCAGGGGCATCAAGAGCTTCTCAGAAATGTTCTCCTTTCAGTGAAAACTAAAGTGGTCAATGAACGTGAGGGACATTTTCACTTACATTTATTTAAGATGGATATACCTAATACAGCTGGAGCTATACTATTAGCTGAAAAGGTCTCATAGCCATGTGAAAAGAAACAGAATAAAAAAGCTGCAGCACATTTAGGGCAGAGAGGCATTTATAAAGGTTAAAATACAACTTCTGTGGACAGAAGATTTAAGCTTTTAGCTTGAAAAAGTAACCTCCAGTAAGCAAACATATTCTCACACTACAAAACAGGGTATTGTGTATAATCCCTGATTACTTTTTCAGTCTACAAAGCAGTATCTTTCTATTAGAGATCCATGCCAGCCATTATATTGGCCACAACAAACTACCGACTTAAAATAGTTTTTATTGGCTTCCCACTTGATTATTTTCAAATGTAGAATGTCACAGAATCATATAATTCTTACGTGGGTTAGCCATAAAAAAGCCAATTCATTTTTAACATGTCAGCCCCCTTGTTCAAATATTTTCCAGATTCCATTTTGTAAAAATGTTTTTAATAGGCCCAAACACAGAGGTCAAAATCAGATCTGAAAAAATGCAATTTGAACAAAACCAGGTATTTCTTTTTGATGTCCACTTCACTGAGACTTCGTGGTGTATCCTTCACAGCACTACTAGAGCAGGCTGTTGAAAGCATTAGACACACAACTCTGAAGGTAGAAATTATCCTGGATTCTGTACAGTTCCTAGCATAGCCCCAGGGTTGGGAAAGCCCATATGTTGATCCCAGCCCCAAGACTGTGCTTTTTTAACCCTTCCTGGCACTGACTATTTTTAACCCCTCCTTCTTGACCCCTCCCCAACCCCAATCCCACAATCTGCTTCCTGTGCCAGTTTTACTGGTGTTCACCAGTAAATTAGGGTGGGGGGAGGGGTGGGCAGTGTGGCAGGGCACCTGTGGTGTCTGCCACTTTAAGCACCAGAGCAGGTAGCAGAGCAGCCTGCAGGTGACTGCACTGCCAATCAGGAGAGTCACATGGCCAGTAGGAGGGTGCCTGATTGGAAGGAGGGCCTAGCTGCTAGAGAATAAGACCAAGCCATGAGCAGTTAATCCAGGAGTTGCTGCAAGGAGCCAGAGGGAGAACATTGCCTGGCTGGAGCTGCTCCTCACAGAACACCTGGAGGTTCAAGATAGGAACTATGGGGATGCAGCAGGTTCCTGGTCCTGGGGAATGACCTGAAACTACACCCTGCTGAGGCTGGATGGTATGGTGGGGCTGCTTGTGGCAGGGAAGCTTCCAGGAAATGCCACACCTGTGCCTCCCCAGTGAACGGTGATTATGGGGCACCAGAAAGCCTCAGCCCCTGCTGCCTTGTGGGTACCTCATGGAGGGGAAAGGCTAAGGGAACACACCTTGACAGAAAAGCACAGAGGCACAGACCCACTGAGTGCGGCCTCAGGCAGGGCCCAGGCCCATTGAGTGGGGCCTGGAGAAGGGTCCATGTATGTTGACAGACACCTGAGGCCTGAGTGGGCCATAAGCTGAGAGTGAGATCCAGGAACATCTGAGGACACCTGAGGCCTAAGGGGGGTAATGCCCAGTTAGGGGGCAGAATAGTGGCCCCAGTGTGGGGGTGAAGCAGTGGCCAGCAGCCATAAAGAGTAGGCCCTTGTGGGGGCATGAAGGACTGCACATGGGCCAACTGGAGTAGCCAGTGTTGGGGCCCTAGGGAGAGGGTGTGAGTTGAGGCCCTAGTGAGAGGGCAGGAGGCCCAGGCACATCTGAGGACACCTGAGGCCAAGTTGGGCCAGAGGCTGAGTGCGGCCCAGTTAAGGGGTCGGGGGAGTAATGGTGGATTGTGGATGTCATTTGTGAGGCATGGGACATGGTGTAAGGGGAGGTTCAGAGCCATGTATAACGCCCTAGGCATCAGGGCATTAAATGGGCAGCCTGCAATTTTCTATCTTCTTTTATACATCAAGGCGTGGCAGACAGGGCAGGCAGGGCAGACTTCCCTAGACAGGTGGGTGGGTCGACATTGTGACTGGCCCTGGAATGACCCCCTGTCACAGGCAGGATGCAGGGGTTGTTTCATAGTGGGGAGGCAGTTGTTCATCTGAAGGTGGGGGTGCTAAAAATAGCCCCTGGTGCTGCCCCATCCCGACTTACCCTAGATTGGGTGGCCATTTTTAACTTGATCTAACTTTCCCCTAACTTCCCCAAATGTCTGTACATACCCAACATGTCTAAGGATTTTCTATGTTAAAGATACAATAAGCTAAATTCCTCTAGGAATTATTGATATAAAAAAAAAATCTTGAGTGCAAACAAGATCTTGTTCTAGTGAAGCAGACTACAGGTGTGAAAGAGAAAATTATCTCATTCACCCTTTTAATTTCTTTCTATTTTCTGTATCCAACTTTTGAAGCATTTCAGGAAATGCACCTGGCCAAGAGCTAGGTACAAGTGGCTGAGTTCAAATCTAGATCTGAACTTTCTATGGTTTACAGAGGAACAGTTCTGAGTTGTGACTCGTTGAACAAACATCCTTAATACAGGTATCTTCTAACTTGCATGTGCTTGATTTATTTATTTATTGCATCTTTATTAGCATTTCTTTAACACACAGTTATTTTGGTCTGCATTACAATTCATTGTTCATAACTGGAGTTTACCTTGGAAATTACTGTGACATTCCTTTTGATTTAGCATTTTTGACAGCCTAGTTTATGGTCAGTTTTTTAACACACAAAACAACAATTTTCTACAATACCCTTCAACTCTGCTCAATACACTATAAAGGAGAAATGAAAGCTGTTTTTGTTGCTGGTGAGATACATGTCTCCAAGACCTATAAAAGATGATAGAATGTGGCAATTTGAATTTAGATTGCACAGGCGGAATGTGTCTTAATAGAATTTCTTTATTTCAGTTATATTCCTGGCCTGACCCATGTGTGTAATTCCTATTAATGCTGATGTGGAGTTTGGGAGGAACAGACTGACCATGGGGTAGCCTTCGCATGCATAAAATTCCATTACTTTAATCAAAATTTGGTATAATAAATGGATCAGGGAACAACTCTTGGGTTGGGAAAGCCAAATAATATTTGCTGATTCATGCATCTATGAAATCTTCTTGCCTTTTAGTTCGTATGCTTCTATTTTGGTGCTCACTCTGGTTTCGCTGGAGTGGTTATTTTAAACCTGCAAGAAGAGTCTTCATGAGCATTAGGCAGACAAGGTTCTTTGGGTGAATCTGATATCTTTTATTAGACCAACTTAAATAGTTGGAAAACAATTTTTAAGCAAGCTTTCGGGTTCAAAAACCCTTTGTCAGGCTAAGGAAGTTTCAGCAGTTGGTGTGTGCTCTTCCTTGATGGAATGAAAAGTAAAGAAGCCAGAAGCTGGGCTGGTATGCATACAAGATAGGCAGTCAGTGAAGATGTAGATTGAGGAGTCAATGGGTGACACACAGGCTGGGGCGGGGGGAAGAGAAGGGGGATGAAGAAGTACCTGGGGAGTCAGATGTCAGGCAGGTTATAATGTGTCATAAATCCAATGTCTATATTTAGGCCATGATTTTTAGTATCCAGGAGGTTGATGAAGTGGAGTTCATAGGCTCATCTCTGGGAAGTGTTTTGTAAGTTTCCTTTGAGGATCAGGACTGAGAGATTGGAGAGAGAGTGTTTTTTTTGTGAGAAATGTGCCCCCACAGGTAATTGGGTATTTCTGTCTTTGACAGATTTCCAGTGTGCATTTATTCTGGTGCACAGTTGTTGTTTGGTCTCTCCTACGTATTTTCCATCAGGGCATTTGGTGCATTGGATGAGATATATTACATTTCTGGAGGTGCAGCTGTAATATCCGGGAATGCTGATGGCTCAGTTGTGGGGTGTAGTAATAGCAGAGGTGGTGGAGATGTGTTGGCAGGTTTTGCATTTCTTGTCATGGGATGGTTTGGATCCATTCGGTGTGTTCTGGTTCTGAGGAAATTTGCTTCTGGTGATGAGGTTAGTGAGGTTCAGTGCTTGTTTTGTAGGGTGAGTGGCTTTGGGAAGATCTCTTTAAGAATAGGATCTCCTTCTAGTATGGGTTGCAATTGTTTGAAGATTTTCTGTACAGGTTTGAGGGAGGGATGATATGTCAGAACCAGTGGTGTGCGATTTATGGGGGGTTTTCTTCTGTACTGCAGCAGTTCTTCACGTGGTATCCAGGTGGCTCTTTCAAA
>NW_005842074.1:1097892-1098642 GCF_000455745.1 Alligator sinensis
ATGGTGCAGTTCTTGAGGAAGTCTTCTTCCAGGTGGCTCATAAAAAGGTTGGCATACTGTGGGGCCATTTTGGTGCCCATAGCTGTTCCCATTGTCTGGAGGAAGTGTTGGTTATTAAAAGTGAAATTGTTGTGTGTAAGGATGAAGTGTATAAGGTCAGTAATATCTTTGGGGTCTGTATTCTGAGTTGTAATCTTGTTCCTGTAGATATGTAAGGCAGGCTTGGATGCCATCCTGGTGTGGGATGTTGGGATGTATATAGGCTGGTAACATCTATGGTGGCTAGGAGGGTGTTGCTGGGAAGGTGGTCTGTTTTTAATTTTCTGTAGAAAGTCTGTAGTGTCTTGCTCTGTGGGTGATGAGTGGTTTTAGGATTGATTCAGCGAAACCTGAATCAGCGAACCTCAGTTAGGGTCCCATGGTTGGATATAATAGGTCTGCCAGGGTTCCCTTGTTTGTGGATTTTAGGGAGTATGTAAAAAGTCCCTGGGTTAGGCAGTGGGGGGATCAAGGTCTGTAGTTTTTCTTGTAGTCCTGATGGAAATGATTTGATGGTATTGTTGAATTTCTTGGTGAAAAGGGGAGTAGGATCTTCTCATAGTTCTTTGTAGTAGGTGGTGTCAGAGAGCTGTCTGTTGGCTTCCTTTATGTAGTCTTCATGGTTTAGGATGACTATGGCTCCTCCTTTATCTGCTGGTTTTATTACTATTTGGTGGTTAGATCTTAGAGATTCTATGGCCTTTCTCTCTG
>NW_005842074.1:1098837-1104103 GCF_000455745.1 Alligator sinensis
ATTCAGTTTGGTCGTGGAAATATTCCTTGAGGCAGAGGCGTCGGAAGAATTCTTCTAGTTCTCCACATGGTCGTATTTTATTAGGGTATTTTTCTGGACAGAAATTTAGGCCTTTAGAAAGGACAGATTTTTCAGTTTTGGTAAGCATGTGTGTGGAGAGATTGATGATATTTGAGGGTTGGTTGCTGCTTTCAGTTTCATCAAGTCTGAGGTTGGAATGTTGTAAGGTGTTGGTGTTGTTCCTCTGATAGTTGTTTTGTGACTGGGGAACTTGTTCTTGGAGTAGTTTGTTCCATTTCTTCTTCTTATGTAGGATGAATGTTATAGAAAGTTTTTCGAAGTCTCTTTGTATCCATTGTATATTATTAGAGAATATGATTGGATTTCTGTCTTTTAAGTTGTTGTAATATGTGGTAATTTCCTTCCTGAGTTGGTCTCTTTTGGAGTAGATTAGGTGAAGTGATAATTTCTAATTTTCTCTGAAGTTCTTCTGCATAGCTGTGAAGCATATTTGGAGTTGTGTGTAGTAGTCAGGGGATTGTAGATGTTTAGGCCTCGGGGAACAAAGTTGTGTTTCTTGTATAGGCTTCAAAAATCTATGTTGCTGTTGAGTTTGGCTTCTTTCTTTTTCATGTTGTAGTTTCCATTTCATTTTAGACCATAAGATTTTTTACATCATAATTCTTATACTTGAATAAAATAACATAAGTAGTTGTTACAAGATCAATTATTAAGTGACAGGGAGCAGGAGAGTTAATAATATTGGGCACATTTACTGCACAGTAACCAAAAATTACTGTGCAGTATGGGTGGCATCTACATGTGCATGCCCGTACTGCACAGTAAATATGGCAACTTACACCAACTAGGCATGATGCAGGTATTAAATTTTCACCCTATTAGTTACTGCACAGTAACGCACATATAGACACTTTACTGTGCAGTAACACTGTGTGTGTGTGGACTAATTTGGGACTAACTTTAGTCCCAATTCGGTCCACACACAGCCTAACTGAACCTTAATGCCTGCACATGTAGACGTTGGCCTAAACTCACTTACTACGCAGTAAGTTTAATGCGTAGTAAATGCACGTGTAGATGTGCCCACTCATAATCACAACAACTTTCAAATTGTCATTCTGAATGGTTTTGACAAATCTGAATTCCTACTGATTTTATTATTTGTAACTTGCTAAAAGTGTTCACTGCATGCAAATACAGTCGTTTTAATAAATAGGTAGATGTTAGTTCTTTTTCTTTCCTGTGCTTGCTTACCCCTTAGTTTCCTCAGAGCCGCACTATTTAAAGAAGCTCCCATTATTTTCAGTAGAGTGATTTGCCATAGGGAAATATTTGTGTCCCTTCACTGGACATCTGCTATTGATATGAAAGCAATCAAGAGAAAAAAATGACTGTATGAAGCACACTTAACTTTCACGCCTCTTCATCATCCCACACAAGTGAACACAGGCAGGGTTTCAATCAAAAGTATAATGGAAGGATATTGGAAGCAACAAATTGAGAAAAGGTGAATAAGACAGTGGCTTGATTTTACAACCAGACTATTCACTTCTGTAATATTTTACCTGCCTACTTTTATTTTGCTTCTAAAACAGAAATATAATATATTTGCTTACAGATATAATATTAAATGATCTTTTCCCCCTTGCAAAACAATATCTGAAGCAAATTATATAATTTTGAGAACCCACAGGCTTTTCATCAGCTTAACATGCACATTTACTTACTCTCAACATCATAAATCTGTTAAAATATAATGTCATCACAGATTGTGGGGATAGGGGTTGGAGTTATATCTGTGCTTCCTGAACTGACTTTTTCATGGGTCTCCAATCACTGATTGCTGTGTCTGCTTGCTTCAAGTTGCTTTAGATGAGATGGCAGTATAGTGCTTCACAATGGTATGAAATGTTGTTAAAGTAGTGTTCACAGGAGAATCAATTTTTGATGAAAGACAGGAGCAAGATATAAAGTGCCATCTAGCTATGACTTTGCCATTCAGCTATGACTGCAAGAAAAACAAAAAATGTCCTACTTCATATTCTAATAGGGCCAAGTTTTAATTACATGTCACATCCTATGAAATGACTGCATCAAATTAACCATATAAACTGGTCTTAAGGTGATAACATGAACATAGCATCTCCAGAGAAGGGTTAGCAACAGAGACAGAAGTAACTTGCACTTCATTTACAATAGATTCATCTTCTATTTAATTTTTAACAATGAAAGAAAAAAAGGGGCTTCATATTTTCTTCAGTTACTCACAGAATCTTAGTTAACCTGTGGTTTTGCTTTTGGAAAATAGACTTACGCCAAAGGACAAATGCTAATATACAATGCTAATACAAAGCAATTGGAAAAAAAATCTTTGACAGTAGACAAACCCAAGAAGTCCACAGGCTGAAAGCTAACTAATCTGATACCTAGTTTGGCTACTTCTACTGTGAACCTTCAATTCAATGAATGTGTATATATATATTTTTTTTCCAGCCTCTAAACAGAGACACTATCTGAAAGTAATAGACCGTCTAATAGGCTTATATCTCTGGGTAGGAAAAAAGATAAAGACATCTGGAAAACAAGTTTTCTTTTAGCACTTCTTCTGGGTGTTTCCAATTAAGGGGAATGTTCCAACTCTCATACTGTAGAGAACTCCATGATAGACATGAGGTTGTCTATATGGGTAAATTGACTAGCATATTGTAGCAAAATAATTGCACTCCTAAAGTTATGCTGGCATAACTCCCTGTGTTGACATTTTATTCTGGAACACTACTATTATATTCTATATTATATTGCTATTATATCCTAACATATTGCTATTTCTATTATATTGCTACCTTGCTACACATACTATAAAATTAAGCCTATATTTGTATTAATAAGGAATGTTGACCTAGGAGATTAACATTATAGAACTAGCAGAGAGGAAGGAGGTTATTATGGACTGCATTTTGTATATACAAAAGAACTGCGTCCATGTTTGCGTGAAAATGTTTGCCTGGAGATGCTATGTTTATGTTATCTCACAATTGTGAGACTTGCATCATACGTGCTACACACTGGGCATGTCTACACATGCAATTAATGTGACATAATAAACTCTAGGGCATATCATGCCGGAGTTTATTGCTCATGGGTGCCATGTATACATATGCGCCTGGGACTGCAACATGTTCAGCTGGGTTGGAGCAGTCCTGACTGGCAGGGGTCCCAGGGGGTCAGCCTACCAGCCTGGGGCTGCTCCGACCTGCCTCAACATGCTGTGGAGAGGCTGGATGGGGTATGAGGGTGCTCTGGTGCAGGGCTAGCTGGCAGGCAACCCTTGCACTGAAGCACCCTTGTGGCTCAGCCAGCCTGTCAGTGTTTACACATGCGTGGCTGCACAGCAAAGAATGCTGTCACAGGATAGTACTTGTGTGTACAAGTACAGGTTTCCTTTGCTTTATGCCGGTTCTGTATGTGCGAATTCGCTCTTATACGATGACCCTTTTTATACCAAAAATTCGTTATATGAGAGGTAAATTCACACTCATATGATTGGTGTGGTGGAAGCCCACAGTCAGCTGCTTTGTGCGGTGCGTTGTGGGAGTGACGCGCACTAAAATATAGTCACCTGTGTGGATCCGTGCTCCTCGCTCATTGTCAGTGACACTTGTTTCTGCTTACCCTCTCTTCACGCCAACTAAACATTCACCACCACCCTGTGCTTGTGTGTACTGTCTGCTATTAGTGAGTACCAAAATTGTCTTGTAAAAGTGGTAGAAATGGGTCTGGCAGTCAGTGCAGTCAAGGTCTTGGAACGTATCCCTATTTGTTACATTGTAAAGTGGGTTCCCTTTTTGCAAATTTGAGTTATGCGCTGTTTTCCAGGAATGCATGTACAGCATGAAGTGAGGGAAACCTACACCAAAATAGTCAAGTTAATTAGTTTGCTGCAGCCTAATAAGGTTGCACATGTAGACGCAGAGACTTTATTGCAGAGCTAATTAAGCAACTGCACAGCAAACATCTTGTATAGACATGCCCACTGTTAAGTATTTTCAAATCAAAACTTAGGAAGTCACAGAGCTTTTCCACTATTGTAGGTGAAGAAGGGGAAAGAGGCTTTTTATTTTAATGTTGACTCAGAACAGAAAGGATTTAGCTCAGCAATGATTGTGGCTGCCCCAACAGATCCACAGACAGGATCTGTTCTTAGGCATGTTTACCTGTTCAACCGAATACTTACAGAGGTGCACTGAGATTAAATTAGATCTGGAACCAAATGTTTGCTCTCAGCTGGAGAGACAGGTGAAAGTTCTATTCCATACTGTGTCTACTTCTGTAGTGAACCTGAGCCAATAGCAAAACATCCATGCCACCTGCTGCACACTGCTGAACAGCTGCTTCTCTACCCTGCCTCATATCTGGATCCCAAGGATCCTCCATTGATTCCTCCTGAATATCATAACTCTTGTTTAGTTGTTCCAACATTTTTCTTTCAGAAAAAAGGTAACAAGGGATTCCTAGATTTACAGGAAAGTCATAGTCAAAGGTTGTTTTTCCTAACATTTAGATCAGTTTTTCAAAAGGGATCTCTGGGTTTTTCCCCTTCAACTCCCTAAATTTATAGGTTTAATAGGAAGTAAAATAATGCATTTCTTAAAACATATTCAGGGCCCCTGTTTTCACAATTAAAAACAAGCATCTCTTCTTTGTTCCCACCACCGCCAAGCTTCATACTACTCATCATGAAAGGGTGGAAGAGGAAAAGATACTATTGTATCTTGCAGGTCACTTATACAAATTATCATCAGGACCCCAAAATGCAGCCATTTGTGTTATATATGACAATATTTAACGAGGATTGGTCAAAATATTTTGCTTTGTGCCTTATGCTGCCAAGTGAATTGTCAGAGATCAATTCTAATGCCAGCAGGCCCCAGTAGCAATATGTAGGAAATACAATCAGCCTCTGTGGATGATTGACCATCTTGCATCGTTTTGCAGTGACTCCTGCAGCTGAGTTGAGTGACCTTGGCCCCCTAAAGAGTGCAGTCAGTTTGTCCATAGTGAGAACAAGAGACAGAGATTCAGGGTGTGGAGGATCTGTTAAAGGTTCTATCTCTCTCTCCCTGAGAAAGTATGAGTTTAAAATAAAACCAAATCTATCAGATTTACTCAAAATACTATACTTAGTACTGAAATAATACTCTTCATCTTCAAAGCTCTTTAGAGGTATGATTTCTTTCTTCCCTAC
>NW_005842074.1:1104137-1109576 GCF_000455745.1 Alligator sinensis
ACTATTGAATGTAGGTAAGTTAAGTATTATTCCTCCAGGATCTGGTTTCAAATACCAATAATATAATACGATCAGCAATCCTGCAACCCTGGATGAGCATATTAACTGTGGGTGTTTCTGATACAGCAATCAGCAGTGAGAAGGTGAACAGTGTCAGCCTTAATCTATGCTGACAAACAAACCAAAAACAAATAAGCAACTGTGAGTAAATAAGAATAATGAATATGTTGTTCTGTTTCAAAGATGAATGGAAAAGGATAAAATATTGAATCTGGGATTCTCTTTCCAGACCTGTGGCTGGGAACAGTATTTTTACCACTGTAACTTGATTCTTGTACATCATAATACATAAGGTTGAAATCTGTATTATTTTAACCCCTTTCCAATCAAAATATAGTGGTATGACCAGATATTACTAAATACCTTGCCTCCAAAAAAAAAAGTGTGAATACTCCATTTCCTTAGGTACACACTATGGTACACCTCCACCTTCCACGGTTTATTATTTATTCATAATCTACACTTAGCTCTGTGAAAAGAATCAACAGAATATTGCCCTTCTTTTAAAGCAACTGTCATACAAGGTGAGATATGATAGCAGAAAATGAGTTCTGTGGGTTGCCCAAAAGAGTGAAGAATATATTAGAGCTGTGCAAGGGATGTTATGTGTCACTGATCCCACAGGTCAGGTGACAGCCTCATAGCCTGTATTCATTTTCACTTGATCCACATTGTCATAAATCAAAAGAGGGAAGATGATCCAACACAATGTTTGGGCTTTCTTCCAATATTTGAGTGAGAGTCTCCACTACACTTTTCTATTTCTGCTGTAACATGAGTAAAAGAGAGTTCCTGTTTCATATTTTTCTAGGAAGGGTGACTTCACACTTTGGATTATGTGGGACAGCCTTGATGTCTTACGGAATTTGAGATACATTTATTCGTTCTTGTGCCAGTTATTGGAGAAAGCATATCTGTATGTGAGTATCCTTTAGCACCTTAAAAAAAACCTGTAATCATTAGTTAGGCAGTAAAATGTTTACAGAATAAGCATGTGTCCCCTACTGGGACTCTCACCTTTCTATTGATATCAGACACCTGTTTCCCATTTTTGCACTGCTGTGAGAAATTAAATCTCAAAATATGTCCTGACTCCAGAACCAGCAGTATTCACATTTCTCCAGCAGTTTGAAAAAAAATGTAAAGTGGCATCTTCCTCCAAGGTTTAGAACAACAGTTCCTAATCTGTGGTATGCGTACCACCAATGGTACACAGATAACCTGTCAGCGGTACGCATTAACAGATTTATTATATTTACTCTATATGACAAATTTGCTGGTGATACTTAAGGTTGTATTGTTTTAAACTGGTGGTATACAATCTGTCAGAGTTTGGGAATTGCTGGTCTAGAATGTTGGAAATAGACTTGGACCTGCAAGAGAGATAAATTAATGGGCAAAGGACAGAATAATCACTCAAGATTACCCAATACATTTATCATCCAACTGTATAGTTTGTATGCATGTTTGATATATATATTCTTACATTAAAAAAAAACAGTGACAGAGAAAAACTTGCAGTGAAGGTTGCATTTTCTGTCATTGCAATTAAAATTTAGGAAGACACAAGTTAACTCAAAGTTTGCATGAGCCTCAGTCTTTTCTTGCATACCTTATTATCCTAGCATTACACTATGGTTATTCCTTTTGATCCCAAGTGGTTAGCTGAAAATCTGGGTCTTGAAGGCTGTTTCCTTTAGGGGCAAAATTAATGATGTAGCTGGATACTTCATTATTGAAGTCCTGTTTGCAAAAAAAGCACACAAAGCACTATTTCCATCAACAGCAGGAGACAAGTTCTTTCTTTACAAGTGCCTTTCTAGTCATCTCTAGAGGCCAGGTCTACGCAAGATGCTGCTGCGCAGTAGCGTTGGGAAGGCACTAACTGTGATGCAACACTACTGTGCAATAGTAACAAGCTACTGCACAGTAGCTCATTGCAACTGCACGGTAACATCAGAAAAAATTGTGTGGGGACGCCAGTTACTGCGCAGTCATTTAGTACTTGGTTATGCAAGTACTAATTGACTGCACAGTAACAACTGCATAATCCACCGCTCGTGCAGATGTGGCCACTTGGCCCAAAGACCACTACCTCAGTTCTTTTTCTTAAAGGTCACACCACTAATAGATTTATGTTTGCTTCTGGTGCATCCTTGCTACCATTTCTGTTTCCACCAGGGGTATTTCAGGATACAAATGTGGGCAGTAATGTCTATTATTTCAGCTATCTATTCCACAAAGTAGCTTGATTATTCATTAGGAATATATTGCTAAGGGGCAATAGATGGCAGCCACCCACCTAAATAAGGTTTAGCCTAATTCTCAGCATAATATTACCCAAGAGAAATTAGGAGGCAGAGGGCAGAACTAGTAAGATTACACAATAAGCCACAGGATAATGTAACACAGTTATCATTCAGCTGTATAATTTATATACGTGTGTATATTACTGTAAGATGAGTACATTACACTTCTCAACTCCACAACAAACACAACAGCCTCATCTAAGAGAAATCATCTGTGGATATATGTATAAAGGTTGGCCTGTAATGTGTAATTTGCAACTGATTAACATTTGAGATTAGAGTTAATATTGCATATTTGGATTTGAATCTGGTTGATCACGTTAGAAATCAGTGTGGAGAGTATTTGAGTGTATTTGCATATTAGGGTGGCAAAGGTGCTGGATTAAATCAGTGAGGATAGTAACACTGGTTTTCTGGTTTGCCTACTGATCGCTTGAATTATTAATGATTGGTTTGATGGGTTAATTCAATTTATAGTTAGCAAATATATCTTAGAGAACTTCTTTGTATTGCAACTTCTCTGGTTTTTCAAGATGTATGGTGTAAAGGAAACATTTTCAGAAGTAACCACTGATTTTTATTTTTATGTTATCTGGAGGTGTTAGAGCTGTGCAGCTGTTATTGCTTACGACAGACTGGATCTACTCTGTGCAGCTCCTGGACTGGTGGGCGAGGAAAACTGTGGATACTAGACAAATCATTCCAATGTATAGGTTTTTCCTGTGCTGCTGCTGTGAACCAGCAGACCATCAAAATTCTCAGGAATGTAGCATCATATTTTATCATTTTCTTTCTTTCTTCTTCCAAAAAAATCGAAGAAATTCGATATAAATAGGTAAAAAAGGTTGCTCAGAATTCACTGAAACACACAGATATCAGGAAGTATAGCAGTTAATGTTACTCTGCCCCCTTGTGTTATTTTGCAGTTACCTGCCTTCTTACTGTAAATCCTGAATTATGTATGCCTCTGAAAAGGATATATCGGACACAAGATCTGTCAATAAAGATATATTGGATGATTAGCCATGATAATTGTGTGAATAAAAATGAAATAATACAACTATATATCAAAACGTATAGAGCTGCAAAATATATAAAATGTAGTCTGTGTGTAATTAAATGGTACTATACTTTACAACATGCTGGGGAAGGGTGATCCAGTTAAAGCTACATATGTAACCAACAGGACCTGCTAATGTGCATGAGAGTAAGGCAGAAGTTGAAGTTATGCAGTGCACCTGTCTGTCTGCTAACTGCAAAACTTCCTGGCTTTTGAATGCTTAACTAAGCATCTTAAATTTGGTTCAACCTGTACATTTTCATACAATAAAGCTTTTATGAACGCAAGCACTAATACTGAGGTTTACACAAATAGAAAAACATCCAGTGAATAAAGAGTTTTTCTTGGAATAACCAAACATCTTCTTAATGCCTGAAACCTTGTCATGGAGCCATGAGAAGCTGGAAGTGAGACCGGTTAAAAGCAAAATGGACTTGTCAAAGCTGAGGTGCAAAAAAGCACCTGGAGATACCTGAACAGCAGCAGCTCTCTGTTATAAATTTTCTTTTTCCTTGATATAACCTGTTCTTTTCTTTAAATGATCTGATTTGCACATGTGTAAGTGCATGCTCCACTACACTTACAGGGGCAGTCCCATTTGGAGGTGATGAGCCCAGGGCCAGAGTGGCCTCATACTCCTTACTGAAGTGAATGGTTTTGCAGGACTAAGGAGTGTCAAGGCTTTCAAGCCAACAAGCTTCCTTCTAACCTTGCTTTTTCTGGCGTCACTGCATGGCAGTGCCCTTCAGACCCTTGGCTTCACAACCTGCTACCGCATTTAGGGGATGGCAATGGGCACCTGCAGGTTTCCTGCTTTCCCACAGGAGGCTGGCTTAGAAGGGACTATAGAAAATGAGGGTTGGAGGGGACCTCAGGAGGTCATCTAGTCCAACAACCTGTTCAAAGTAGGACAGGCCTGTCCCCCATTATCTCATCCCAGCCAGGGCTTTGTCTACCCTGGTCTTAAAAACCTCCAAGGGTGGAGACTCCACTGCCTCTCTCCATAACCCGTTCCAGTGCTTCACCACCCTCCTCGTGAGAAAGATTTTTCTAATATTCAACCTAAACCTCCCTTGGGCTCAGCAGCTGTATCTAGCCAGAATGGAGATTAAACAAACATCCCTAGGTAATCTGTTCCAGTGTTTTACTACCCTCCTAGTGACAAAATTCTTCCTAACATCCAGCCTAAACTTCTCTCGCTGCAACTTGAGACCATTGCTCCTTGTTCTGCCACCTGCCACCACTGATAACAGAGCCTCTCTGGCACTGGTGACGTGTAGGGGGCACTTGAGGGTGCACCCTCTGACAGAAGCACTGCTGGGCAGCTGCCGCTTGGCACCTGTCCCCTTGCTGCCGACACCGCTGGTGGCATCTGGGGGTGGTTGCCAACTGCTGGTTGGTGCTTGCCACCACTGACACCGCCGCCTGCGAGAGCTCCCCACTTGCCACTGCCTGCGGGCAGTCGCAGTGCCCCCCCACCCTCCGGGGGCACGCGTCGTTCAGGTTCCCTGGAACCCCTTTTGGGGAGTTGAAGTAGGCTGTCAGCCCTCACTTGGTCTTCTCTTCTCCAGCCTGAAAAAGCCCAGGTCCATGAACGCCGCCTGCCCCCAGCCGCTGGGGGAGCATGGTGAGCTCTAGCAGGCGGCGGCGGCAGTGCTGTCTGCGGGGGCTGGCGAACACTGGCAGCATCGGTGCACCCCCCCGCGCATCGCCAGTGCCCAGATCCCTCAGCCTCTCCTCACAAGTCAGCCCACGAGGTGGTTGGAAAGACCCCGGAGGGCCGAGGCAGCCAAAGGCCCAGCTCTCGAGGGGTAACTTCTCAGCCACACCTGGGGTCGAAGCAGGGGGGAGACCTGGGGCTGCCCCCGCCCGCGCGGCCGGTTCAGGCTGCTGGAACTTCTCTTGCCTCGGCAGCGCCTGGCAAAGTTTGTGGGAGCCGCGGCGGGTCCGCGGGGGGCGGCGGCGTAAGGGGCAGGTCTCGCCGCCCAGCAGCACAGCAGCGGCTGCCAG
>NW_005842074.1:1109760-1117809 GCF_000455745.1 Alligator sinensis
CTGCGGGGAGCCGGGCCCTGCTTCTCCTCCGGGGGCCTCTGCCCTGCCGCTCCCCCGGGAAAAGTCTTCCCCTCTCCCCCGCCTGCTGCCCTGGGCTCGGCGGGGCCGCGCCTCCAGC
The DNA here is from genome assembly GCF_000455745.1 of Alligator sinensis. Lineage (NCBI taxonomy): Eukaryota > Metazoa > Chordata > Crocodylia > Alligatoridae > Alligator > Alligator sinensis. The sequence goes on from NW_005842074.1 coordinate 1,109,879, forward strand.
TGCCCCCTCTTTGCTTTTCTCTTTCAGCGCGTGTCTTTGCTCCCCCCTCAGCCACGCGGTGGTTGCAACCCCCCCGGTTGCCCAAACCCCGGACCCCGGGCTTGCGAAATCCCCGCCTGGTGCGGGCCTCTGGAAGGAATGAGTAACTTTCCCATTTCCATTGGGTTTGGGCAGGAATTGAAGACATCGGGCCGGCCCTTGGCTGGGGAGAAGGGCTTTCCGGGTTTCCCTCGCTGCTAGGTGGTTTCTAGATCGTGTCGCGAAGCCGGGAAGGAGCCCCGGAGCTGGCTTCCCTCTCCCGTTCGGTGCCAGCGCGCTGTGGGGCAGCGGCACAGCGCGGGGTGGCTGGGAGCGCGTGCGGACGCCGCGCTCGCTCTCGCTCTCGCTTCTTTTCACACTTGATTGCTGAGAAGCTGGAGGGTTCATAAGTTTAAAGGAAAAGTTCCAGTAGCTGTCACTGAAGTGATGGATCACAAGGATGAAATCCCCTCCTCCCCGGCCTTGCGCAGCTGAACTGCTTGGTCCTATACACTGGTTAGTCCTATAACTTGACAACAGCTGTAACAGTTATGCTCTACCTACTCTAGCATGCCAGAACTGGTAACTCTCTAACTCCTGTAACTGGTTAGTCCTGGCTTGTGTCCATAAGATAAATCCGTAACTCATTGCCTCCCTGTGCCATCCGTGTTACAGTTTTCATGCAAGTTAAGATAGGGCTGCAATATTTTTGTTGGCTTTTTTTTTTTTTTTTAAACTAAAGGATGAGTCTGTGCTTGTAGCAGGGTCAGTGTTTAACTGCTGTTCATCTCGCCTAATGCCAAATCTGATTCCCTGTGAGTTTGGTAGATGTTGGTTGTAGTACTCGTGTACATTGCTGCATGGGAGGAATGGAATTGTGATGTGGAACTCAATCGATTCAGATATGTTCCTGCTGGGATTTAATGTCCTATGTGTGAGGTTAGTTAAACTGCTTGCCTGTAGCAACTGAGTGCGAATTGGGATGAAAAGTGTCTCTCTTAAAGCTTGATGTGCCAGATTTGGTGCTGAATAACATAGGCAATATCCCAGGCTTAAATGAATTTGTAAAGGATATTATTGACCCTATAATTTGACCTATTTTGAGTGGGTGTTTTTGTAAAGGTTGTGCACAAATTATTTTGTATTCTTAGTGCTACTTAGAAACAACATTTGATGAATTTTTCATTGTGATATTGTACCATTTCAAGTATCTGGTGGGGTAATTTTTACTTCTGCACCCTGGGAAAAATTGTTGCTGTTGTTTTTGTTCAAAGCTTGAGGCCATTGGAATTACATTATAGTAAAGTTTATTTATGACTTGAGTAGTTGCCTGTTACAGAAGTGAATTAAAACTGTTAAAATGCAAACACACCACAGCATGAGCAAAGAACAGCAAAAGTGTAGAAAAGTCATCTTTGCAGTTTACACGTTATTTTTACAGTGTTTACTGAGATGATCATTTTTTTTTTGCCTGTTTGTTTTGATGTCACTTCCAGCTGTTGTTCTTTTAGAGCTGTTCATTTAAGAAAGCAAACCCTAGGAAAATAGCCACTCTGAACCTTCTGGGTATTGCACTATATACAGCTAATAAATAAATAAATAAATAAATAAATACAAGTATTTAAGTCCTGAAACTTTAAAATAACCTTTTGAAATCAGCATCACTGTCATTGTGAAATATTTAAAGGATTAATCTGAATTTCTGGATTTATCATATCAGGATGAAAGTGCTTTCAAACTCCAGCAATAATGAAGATGTTTTTAACAAAATATTTAGGAAAAGTTACCCCCCCCCCCCCCAAAAAAACCAACAACAACCCCCAAAACAGGCAGTCCTACTACAAAAACCAACAAAAAACCTGCATGTGTTAGCATAAGAATCCCAGGGCCCATGGTGTTCCTAAACTCTTCATGATTAATGGTATTGCTAATTTAGCTGAGATGTTTTGTGTAATTGTATTGTAATTATGTACTTAAAAGCCCTGTATGAAATCTGATTTCTACAATTACACGTATGTTTACAGTGAGAGGTGGACTTGTTAAGATACATGAATTCCTTATTTGATTGCACTGTATTTCTCCCTTCCTCTCACTGATAGATTATGCAGACTAGAGAAAATAAACTATTTCTGACAATGGTTGAGGTCAAACAGAGAGATGCTGTACACTGAAGTTGCAAAGGACATTATGAACAGAAATGTTAAGTGTTTTAAAAAAAAAATTAAATCTAATGAGCTCTGTCAAGTACCTAAAGCAATAACTGAAATAGAAGGGAAAATGTGAGAGAGAATTAAAAACAAAAACCAACATACTTTTAAAATAAAATCATGTTTCTGATTGGTTTAAATGCATACAAGCTTGCTTAATAACTATTCTCCAACTATTTGGGTTAGTCTAATAAAAGATATCAAATTCACCCAAGGAACCTTGTCTGCCTATGTCCTTAGACCAACACGGCTACAACCTAAACCCCTGCTACATAGATTAAATGCATTTAATGCATACACAATTTAAATGCATTCTGAAATTAAGGTTGTCTAGAGAGATCTATTATTAGGGTGTAGAAAGTGGCTGTAAAGTTGTATGTCAGCTAACTTTTCAACCCTGCCTAACCTCCCCATCCCTGTTTTCATTCTTTGTATTTGAGTCTAGCTGCAGTACAAAAGGAAAAAAAATAAAGGAAGGTTGGCCCAGAAATGCTTGTAAGTAGGCCAGATGCAACTGGTGTGAGGCCAATACTAACGGCAATTCTGAGGAGATGAACTTAAAATATAGTACCCTTCAAAAACTGAAATTACTTTTTCGTTGGTTTAATAAAGTATTTATACTGAAAATTATACTACATAAACTAAGCTGAGATTAAAAATGTAAAATATGCAAAGCATAGCTTGTATTAAAAAGTAAACTTAATACATTTGCTTCTCTTGGGCATGAACTATGTAAATAGGAATCTTTTTTTTTTCCCCACAAAATCTGCAAAAACACAGTTGTTTCACTGGGAAAAGTTAATTTGCTGGGTTTTATTATGATGGTGCTGATGTTTCTTTGGTCAGTAAAAAGAAAGGAGATACCTTAAGATTCCATAGATCCTGTCCTAGCTGCAACAGACTTTCTGGCAAAGAGTAACTTTACAGATGCCAAAATTCTAGAAGTTGAAGGAGTTTTTTGAATTAGACCACGTCTGCATTTGGAAAGTTGTGCTGGAATAGCTATTCTAGTATGTTGCATTGTCAAAATGCTCCTGACTGAGAGAGTGCTTACACTGGAAAAACTCCTTTTGTTAATATAGCTTATTTAAGTTTCCCCGCCCAAGAAAATTTGGCTACATTGCTAAAAGCACAGGGCTCCTATACATGTGCGGGGGAACCTTTCTCAATGCACTGGAAATCCAGTGTGTAGAAGCAGACTTGATTAATCGAGTAGCAGTTGAGTCTGCTGGAACATGGAAATGGATCCATTTGGGCAGCCTTCTGCGTCACATATATCAGCATCCCTGCGTGCCTCCACGCTGAAGAAGTGGCAGCGGAGCGCTTTGAAGTAAAACACGTTTGATGAGCTTTAATTCAACGTGTCCCACTGCCATTTTTCAGCATGGGGACACATGGGGATTCTGATACACGTGATGCATGGGTGCTTTTAATTACCTGTGTGTTCTTTGGGGATGGAAGTTGGTGTGTGCTCTTCCTGGATCCATCCAGGAAGAGCACACACCAACTGCTGAAACTTCCTTAGCCTGACAAAGGGTTTTTGAACCTGAAAGCTTGCTTAATAATTGTTTTCCAACTATTTAAGTTGGTCTAATAAAAGAAATCAGATTCACCCAAAGAACCTTGTCTGCCTATGTCCTTAGACCAACACGGCTACAAGCTACACCCCATTAATTACCTGTGACATGCGGGCGCTTAGCTCTCTAAGTAATGTGCCTGGCACCACTTCCAAGAGCACGTGTAAAATGCCCATAGTGTAACTGCATCTGCACTAGGAGCCTTTTTAGGCACATCTGCTAGGCAGGGATTGCACACCCGGCTGATAAAGCTGTCCTGGCCCTGGATAATTTGTAGCGGAGACCTGGTCTCAGTAAACTGAATGAACTGCCATGTAATATTTTCAACAAGACAAAGCCCTTGCAAAGTATGGTGGCAATGGCTGAGCTGCTTTCATTTGTACATGTGAATAACTAGTTTCATGAATAGAAGTTACAGCTGTAACTAAGTGTTGGAAAGGTCAGCCACTAAATATACATACTTTTAAAAAAGACTTACTGATTTGTTTGTGACTTTTATATTGTTTCCTCATAAAATGAAGGCCTATTTTTTTTTTATGTTTCATTGTAAATAATTACTTAAATTTTTGACGCTAATGTTTTACTTGTAAGAGGAGTGTGTATCTACAAAAAGAAAACTTTTCTGCAGAATTGTTACTGCTGTTTGTGTGCTTGTTCATATATGTTGGATTAATTATAAAACCACATCAGAAATTAAAGCTTTTCTGTTTTGTCATTGCTTAAAATGGTATTGGTTATGATGATAATATAGAGGGTAAAAGAATACCCTACCAGATACTAGAAGGATATCTTTGGTCTCACAGTTTAGTCATCAGAATCTATATGGAAAAGAGAAAATTACAGTACCTTGAAACAGCCTAGTAAGAAATGATTTTATTTATTTATTTATTTTGACTTAGTGTATGCACTTCTCATGGAAGTGGCTAGCTTGACAGCTACAGAGACCAAATCCTCAGTCTAGTCATTGAACGTGTAAGGATGGACTAAGTAAGCTTCCCGACGCCATCTCTAATTTTATTTGATCTTGACTGGGAAAAATCCGAAGATGGTTCATTTTCACATCCATTAATTCATCTGCTGAGATTAGTAGTAAATGTGTTACCACTTGGGATGTGTAACCGTATCCTGCCCACTAGAAATTGACATTTATCAGCGGGTATGGGTTTGATATGACAAGTCAAGGAACACCATTTATGGGTCCAGTTCAAAGCCTGTTGAAGTCCACGGAAGTGGAATCCACCTACCTGATCCTTAAATTAAACCTTGTAATTTTAATAAATGACTTGAAGGAAATGACTTTTGTTTAGGTCTTACTATTGCCAAAGTCAAAATGTGTATAGCGATGTTGCTAAACTTTAAACGTGTTGCCTTTTGATGATAACATGTCTATAAACATTAACATCTCTAAGACTTCCAGTATGTGCGGTTTTTTTATCATTGAACAATTTTAGCAAAATAACTGTGATAATTGTATCTATCAAGCTATGCCCTGTGTGTGAATACACAGGCTCATTGCATTTCAGTTAATTATCATCTGTAGTTATGCTTCTTCTCATAGTGTAACTGAATCAATACACATATTATGAACAAAAAGAAAATTTGGCAGGTCTGATACTACTTTATAACATAATTTGTATTTAATAATACTATTCCCATTTTGGTTTTCCCACCTCTTAATTTTCAGGTGTATTTTTTTCTGATTTCAAAAAGCAAAATTTCAGGTGTCTGCAGTTGCAGCTTTGCCTGCTGTGATCTACAGCTGATCACTAGGTGTAGCTGCTTCTCTAAATCCACTTTTCCAAGCAAGGAAAGATGAAGAGTTATAAACTAGGCTGTCTCAATTTAGGTACATATGGAAGTGTAAAATAATCTATATTTGTGTAAAATAATCTGTATGTTTTACATTATGTACTAAAAATGTAAAATAATACTTGAAGTATAAAATAATCTGTGTGTTTTTGTAACCATACAGAATTTTGACCTGGCAAAAATTTGCTTGTAGTTAATTACATAGATTAACTGCAAGAAAGGCAGCTTTTTTGGATTGTATTCTAACAATTTTCAACGTTTCCCTGCACAGAAATAAAAGAATAGGGAATGATCTTGCCTGCATAATGACATGAATTGCTTGTTATTAGATAACAAACAATTTTTTGCTAGTGACTTGAACATAGTAGTAGTTGACAAGGCCAGTTTGCATACAGTATTAGCCGAAGTAGTATAATCTATGGATACTTTGTGCACAGCCTGATTAGTTTTTAAAAGAAGGTTAAGTCCTAAGCAAATGGAATTTCTTAATACATATGACATCTTTATGTCCTGTTTGAAATTATTATTTTTAAAGGTTGATGTTCTCATAGTATGAATTCAGTATTGGGTTTGGAATGCCTGTGGGGTAAATATTGAGCTTTGATATGGGGTATTAGCCACATTACTGCCTTTAGCTGGGAATTGCATGGCTAAATCCCTGGACAGTGCTCCATAAATGTACAAAATGAATGCATCTTATCCCCCTCCAAAGAATTTATTTTTATATTGGTGGAAAACCAAATGTGTTCTTTATGCTCTTACCAAAGAAGACTATCTGTTAGCTGCAGGGGATGAGAAGCATCTCATTTCACTCTACTGTGAACCTTTGCTAATTAAAGAGTGATAGTGAGACCAAGAGTCTTTTCTAGGTTTCCTCAGGTAAAAGAATGATGATGGTAACAGGGAATTCCAAAAACCAGATTCGTAATGATATTTTATGTGTGTATTGTGAGTGGAGGACAATAACCGTTCAGGACTTTGGGGAAAAAAATAGCTGGGCATAAGCATCTCTTAAATATAATGTGGAAAACTTGCCTTGAAATGGTTTTATTTTCAGTCTCTTATTTTGCACACACCTCTATTTATTTAGCCTTTTTCTTTTTTGTAACACATGCAGTCTCAAAACTTTTAAATGTTTGTTTTGTCACAGCTTTAGATAATAACAGTTGGCTTTCATAATTCTGTGCTCTACTGCTAATGACTGTGGTTGTGTGGAATGCTACAAAACAATATTTTACCCAAGAGCCTTATTTTTAGACTTTTTGAAATCTGTTCCTGAACTTGTCTGCTCTGTGACATAAGGGGCTGAAGTTCTACTAGTTTGTTTTTGTAATATGTGTCTATTCCTTTAAGTATCTTTAACAATAGAATGTTGTTAATGGCATCAAATGTACATTTGTGCTTTTATCAGTCTGTCCATTTCACAGTAGCTTTTCTTATAATTTGTTTCATATCTTAGTTGGCTAATTACAACATGCACACAAGATATTTTTGTATATTATTATTTGTGGTTTGTGCCATATTTCTTAGGGCTTTCAGGGTACTTTGATTTTTCAGTAGGATTTGTGCTCAAAAGCCCTTAATGTTTTTGAAAGTCTCTCTCCATAAATTCCTAATTTATATAATTATTAGTCCTTTTTATTTTGTTTCTTGAAATAGAAACATTGAAAAGAATAGATTTTGCTTTAAAGGACTACCTAAAAATTTTCTTGTAACAATATTTCCCTGGAAACCTTACTTGTGATAACCATTTTTATTCAGGCAGATTTAGGATACAATCCAAAAGTTTATTATTTTGTGTCTTTTCTTCTTCTCTTTTTTTTTTAAAGAAACAAGAATTTTAGCAAATATGTGTACATAAAGAGGAGAGTAGAACGTGCACATTATTCTGCCCCGTGAACCTTATCACAGATATATCCTTATGGATCAGTCTCCTGATTGGCTTTTCATATCTGCTTTTAGCTTATATGGGCTAGATGACTGAGTAGGAAATTTTCACTAAGTAGGTGTCACGACCCAGTGATTTTTTGTGCCTCGGCACTATGGAATTTCCTGGCCACATGAGAGCTCCTTTGCACAGCAGAGTGTTCTGCTGCAATTAAGAGCCTGCGTGCAGGAGAGTTCCCGCCAATTTGCAGTTTCCTTTGCAGAATGCATTTCTTCTTTGCAGCACAGAGATGCACGGTGCAAAGAGTTCCTGCTATTCGGATGCAAATTTGTGCCCCGTTATTGGCCAGTGCTAAATTATTCACACGTGGCGGCTAGTAATTGGCTCGCTGGCCGTTTAAAATTCTGCGCGACTTCTGCCCAAGTCGAAGAG
>NW_005842074.1:1120831-1166525 GCF_000455745.1 Alligator sinensis
TGACTTGCGGCTGCCGATCGATAGACTGATCACCTATCGATCTTTCTTCCCGTCACCGAGCGCAACCCCGACATACCCCTTTCCCCGCCGGCTTTGAATTGCGGACGGATTAACTGGCTTGGGCCCCGCCAGCTGGAACAACTCGTGTGGTTGTTCCGACGACCGGACCACCTGCATCGTGATTGCAAGCGGCGTGAGTAAAGTTTTTTACAACCAATAAGTTGTGTCTGCCTCTCCATTCACCAGCCCGCCCTGACGTATGAGCGTAACTCGAGTCGGCCCTGGCCATCCGAGACAGTAGGTAATTTCCACTGCTAATTCTGTTTTTGTACAGATAGCTGTAATTTGTCCTCTGATTTAGAGACTTGGGCCTCTAAAGACCTGAGAAATTCATACTTTCTGTAAAGAGAGATAAGGTGGTGGTGGTGGTTGTTGTGGGACAGCTTAAACAATTTTTTTAGTCCAACTAGCTATCTAATCAAGTTACTTTTTGTTAAGTCTTCAGTGGTATGTAGTAATGACCACAAAATGAACCCAGGATCCATCCCACATGATCTGAAAATGATGGGTCCTGGGTTCATCTGTATCCTGGGTTCAACTCCTATCAAGATCAGTGGCAGTTCTGAGGTCAATATGTCACTCTCAAATTCATGTCATCTTTTGATTTTGTTGTTTAGTTTGGTTGAGAGCTGACAGCACAGTTTAGTGGCAAACTGGCAACTTGTTACAAAGGTTGTTAGGGCCTCAAATAGACTTAACTTTCTTTGTTTGTTAGCCATATCTGCTCTGCCTTGTTACCAGTGATCTGTTTCCTCTTATAATGCAGATTTGAGGATTACCTAGTCTGTCCTCCCACTCAAAGGAAAAAAAATTTCAGAAGCCCAACATTTACCAGAATTTTTGCAGTCTGCTTACAGACTGTAAAATTGAGAAAAAATGTTCGAGCAAAGAAATCTATTTGTTTAAAGCTTGTGCATGGATATGTATAATTGATGATGATCACTTTGATGTTACCATCAACTAAAACAGTAAAATTCAGACTCAATAAACTATTCTTGTGATTAATATCATTACAAGCAAACAGTGTGGTTTGATAAATTAGCTAATTTCTCTTGCTTTATATCCAAACACAGTGGAATCCTGACCTTACTGAAGTCAATGGAAGTTTTGCCATTGACTTAAATAGGTCCAGGATGAGAATTAGGTAGAAAGTTCCACTGAAACGTCTTTTGAGAACTTTTGAGTTTTCTTACTTTTTCCCGCTTCCCTTTTGGGACAAATTAAATAATTTTTGAATGATTGTAATAAAAAAAGTCAGTAATAAAAAAAAGTCAGACCAACCCATCCTTGAATTAAGGTGCTAAGGATGGTGCTCTGGAATATGAGAGCGTGTGTAGATGAAACAGGGGCCCTAAATTGAAGCAGTGGGTTTTTAAAACACTGCTTCAATTTAGGGCCAAGTAAACCTCTGTGTTGTGCACACACCCATGCACTTATCTGCCTCTCCAGCAGTGGGGAGGGGAGGGAGAGCTGCCGAGGGGCAATGTTTTCCTCCGTGGCAGTGGTGGCCCCCCCACCCCTCAGGTGGCACCCCCCCCACCCCTCAGGCACCTGGCTTGGGCGGTCCTGGGGGACACTGCAGCCACGAAGGGAAGCATTGGGCCCCCGCGCAGCTCAGGTAGTCAGGAAGGCTCTGGGGTCGGGGAAATCAACGCTTTATTTATTTTTGGTGGGCGGAATCTGTCTTGCCAGGCTGCCTGCATGGGCTTCCTGCAGAGCCCCTGAGCTGCACGGAGCCCAGTGCTTCGCTCCGTGGCTGTAGAGCAGCAAACTAAAAATCCTCGGAGGAGTTTTAGTTTGCTGCACCCCAAGTCATATAAGGCGCATTACACCACCGCATTTGCTACAGCATCTGGAATTACTGCGTAATACGTTGCTGATGTGTACAAACACCAACACCATTAAAGCAGTGCAAAAGCATTTAACCCACTTTAAAGTGTTTTGCACACATGTCCCTAGTTTCATCTACGCATGACCAGAGACACCCAGGTTCATGTTCCTTCAGTTGAGGTTGCTAATACAGAAACAATTACAGATTGTGGATTAATACTGTTCTCTAAGCATAACTATAGGGGGCATGCAATCCATGTTCCCTTTCATGCATCTCAAGAATGTTATTATCTTTTGACTCTGGCCAAGTAAACAAAAGGCAAGGTTACTTCCAAGTTTAAAGCTATTTGTAAAGATGGTGCTTGCCACCGGCTAACAGGCAAGCCAGCCTCTGAGGGTTGTTTATTTGTTTAAAAAAAGCCAAACTAAGTGCAATAAATGAGCGTGTATGTATTTACAAATGTTTAAAAGTTGAAAATCAGAAATATAAGACCAATTACTGCACTGGATGGGTGCACTCTGTTAACAGAGACAATAATGTACATAGACTAAAGGATGTCATATAAAGACTCTAAGTTGTGTTTGTTTTTATTTTAAATGTTGGCATTGGGAGTTGCATGCATAAATCTAGGTCAGTACAGTTACATCTAGCACTTTAAAGTTTTGGATTTTTAAAATTTATGTGTTTTGTTTTTGATATAATTAAAAACCCCCATAAATATTTAAAAATAGCAATACACTAAATCATCCTATGGCTTAGAAGCACAGGATAAGTAAAAATGACATCTGGACAAATAGAGTATTATTTTTTTTCTCTCTCCTGGTTAAGGAGGTTGGGGCAGGTTGGCTGATAAGTGCAGAGGAGGAGGCCTTTAGAAATGATTCTTTATGTGCACATGTCCTCCTGATATCTTCATGTGCAAGCAAAAATTGTCATTTTGTCTACAGAAATCCCTGACTATCCTGTTCTGTAAAATGTAATATCCACCTTGGTAAAAACTGTTTACATGGACAGAAAACACGATTTCCATTTTAGCAGTTTAAAATACTTTCCATCTTGCAGGCCAAATTCCATAATACATGCGTTTACACACGCATGTATAGTGAATAACTGTTTTGGAATACTTACTGTGGGGTAGATATCTTGGTAAATTTTCGTGTGTACACAAATCCTTAGCAATGCACATGGAAAGTTAGACATGTTACTGTAACTGGTGATGGATTAACTGATGGATCTGTTGCTGAACTAAAATCTGTGTATATTGGACATTTTGTGGTAAGGAACCTGACTATCTTTGATGACACCATAGATCTGGAATCTGGGACAGGTGATGGTAACCCCAAGAGCAGGGGTGCTAAACTCACCCCAGATCTAGGGCTGATCCAGACTGCAGGAGCTCCTCCCAGGCTGGATCTTCAGGGTCAGCAGCATCTAGTGTGGGGCTGAGTTCAGATGCCATTGGGTGGGGCAGGGGCAGGTGGCAGCATGGAGCTGCATTTGGGTGGTGGTGCAGAGCTCTGGCTGGACGCAGCCTAGAACCCATGTAGACAGCAGTGCAGGGCCACCTTCATGCAGTGGTGCAAGGCTGCAGCAGCGCAGGGCTGTGCTGAAGCTGCAGTAGCCGAGAGCTGTTTTTGGGTGGCAGCCTGGGTCTAGAGGTGTGTGGGGATGTGGGGTTGTGTTCAGGCAGTAGCATGAAGCTGGAGGGCTGCTGTCATGGCCATCTCCATTAGGATTCAGGGACCTTGAATTCTGTGACAGGCCAAGTCGCCCAATTTCTGGTAGTCCAGTGAACTTCCTTGGGCTGGATGGTATGGCTCCATGGCTGGATATGGCCTGAGCACCATATTTTTTACATGCTTGCCCTGGAGAATTAAAACAGCCTTAGGTGATGTGAGCATTTGAGCAGAATTTGAGCAACGCTGCCTCATCTGAATTTAGATGTTTCCAGAGTGAATGGTGACCATTCAGAATGTTTACAGAGCATATTTAGACAAGATATTGTTTCTATTGTGCAGTAAGTTGATCACTAACTTGAAATAAACATTCTGGATTTCAGGGGGAAAAATCCCTTTTATTTCAAATGTTTACATTTTAATTACACATTAAAATGTTTTAAAAGTCCCAAAAGATGAGAACAACAACTACAGACTCTTTCTGATGTTAACTGTTTTGGAAACATCAGCTGTGTCTGATGGATTGTTTGTTAGTGATATTTTAACTTCAATTTTATAGTCTGTCACTTTCCTGTCACTTATATGGAATGTGTTGCACAAACTGAGTCTGGGATGATGAAGCCAAAGTTTGAGGTGTTCTTCAGGGGACAGGAATAGGTGTATCTGAAATATTGTATTTCAAGACAGGCTTAATGTCACAGTTGTGACTGAAACCTTATTTTTCAAGGAATGCATCTATTGTGGCTTGAGGCTTTGCAAAAACTAGAAAGCATTGTGCTGGATTTCACAGCAGTATACAATAATCTCAGCTTTCAAGTCAGAATTTGAAGGTATAAATATTTCGGTACCTTTTAGAGACAAAACTATAGAAAAAAATTAGATCTAGAATGCTTGAAGTTGCCATTGAACAAATAGATGCCAGATTTACTAGTAACCCTTATTCACAAGGTTTCAGTGCTTTGATTTTACACAGTGGTCTAGCAACAAAAGAAAGAATCGGTCCATTATTGCAGTCTGCTACAGCCCAGTACACTGGTATTTTGTGCAGAGGAAAAGGATTCCTCTCTGCTGTTGGTTGCTTCTAATATTGCACTTTAATACCATCTAATCTACAGCAAATAACATGCATGTTTAACAAAGCTGTTAACCACCAGGCCACCTTTAAGAATATATTGGTTAGCTGCCAGGTTTTGTGCTGCAGAGTATGACATTTCCCACTTTCCCCCTCCAGTTCCCATTTTCCCTAGTCTGCCCCTTTGATTCCTCACCACCATGCTAATAAGTCATTTATTCTGATGCTTGATTTTTGTCTTCCCTAGGCAGGCTGGGTCTGAGCTCAGGGTGCATTGCATATGGAGGGACAGCCCTCTAAGCCCTTGGTGCTTTTGATTTTGAGCCCCAGGGGGAGAAGTATTTCTGTAGAGAAAAGTTTGCAAAGGCCTAGCAGCCTCCTAGGTGCATGGAGAGTTCAGTGACTACAGGAATACATGACAGGAGTGCCAAGTGTGTGATATTTGGCTGGCCTAATAACGGTCTTTGTAAAATCTCTCTTCTTATCCTGTAATGATACGCTGGGACAGCATTTCTACAAAGAACTTAATTAAAACAGTCTTGTTCGTGTACATGCGGCACAACACATGCCCGAATGTAAGGCAGACAAAACTGAGTGGTTCAAGAAAGTATGTTTTCTGTCCACTTCAGGTTTTCATTGATTTGCAGAGAACACAGTCACAGTTAGCTCTCAACAGCAACACTAGGCAGCTCTAATGGGCCACAGGACTAGCTTATATTATACATGACCAGATCTAAATTTTCAGTGCATGTGGGCATTATACATTACATTGTCTTAATGTTAGGGTTTTTACTTGCGTGAGAACTAAATCAAAATGTTGGGATTTGATTTCAGACTCAGGATAGGTGGAGGCCATGATATCTTTAATTTATATGAAAGCAAGCACAATGCTAAGCACATTCTAACCAAGTGTTAGTTAGACACAAGATACGCAGACTTAAAAATGAGACATACTGGCAAAATAATCTGAAGCAGATCATGTATAATTAAAAAATATTTAATAATCACAGCAAAAAAAAAACAACTTGTTTTTTTGTGAACAAGGAAAGCCTGAAAAGTGGGACAGCCACCTTTTTGGACATTTGCATTTGAGGTTTTATTTGAAGTTTGTGTCTGTGAGAATTGAATCCAGTTTTTTTTCCCTCTATTCAGTTCTGACTGAATTTTCAAATTATAGGTTGTTGTCTTAGAGAAATGAAGTGGTATTAAGTAAAGTTTGTTAGATGTTAGTTACTTATCACCAGGGGTCCTTGTTTTCTCTGTTTAAAAATAAAAAAATTATCTGATAAAAATAGCTAATTCTTTGATTAAAACCTGTAAAATATGCATTTTTTTCATGATTAAAATGAAGCACCACTCTATATATAGATATCAGTTGAACACAATGTTTTATTGATATATTTAGTTTTAAAGCAAGCCTACCAGTGCCTCAAATGCTATAATCAAAAAGATTCTAAATACCTATACATTTTGGCATTTGATATTTGGGTTTTTTATCGTGGAAAATCAGAGGTTCCCTGTCCCCTTTGCTCACCAGGATGCGGGTCCAGCTGCGGCTGTCCTCTTACTCCACTGCTTTGTGGCTCTGAGCAGCCCTGCCCATGCCATTGCCCCTCCTGACCCACAGCCCTCCACCCCTATTGGTGCCTCTCACTCCCCACTCACAGCCCCCCAACCCTGCCAGAGGGGGGCCCCAGCTGTCAGGTCTACAGGGCCCAGGACCCAGGTTGACAGTCCCCTGGCTTCCCCTAGCAGTGCTGGAGCCCTGTGGGAGGTGGTGGCTGCTGCGGTGGAGTGGAGCCCAGACCCCAGCTCTCCTTCCCCCATGGGTGGCACAACCAGAGCAGAGCCCATGGGGGAGGGGTGGATGCGGGCTGCCCACTGTGGGTTCAGGCTCCCTGCCCAGGGTCTCCATGGTCCAGTGAGTGGGACCCGGTGTGGCAGGACAGAGCAGGACCAGGTGGGGAAGCTCATTGTCACTGCTGGGAGCCCCATGCTACCATGGCGAGGCGCCCCTTGCCTGCGCAGAAGTGGCGAGAGGCACAGCTCTGTGGCACCTTCCACACTGCTGCTGAGTGGGCAGGGGGCACTTCGCCATGGTGGCATGGGGCTTGTAGCAGCAGCACTGAGCTTCCATGTCCCACTTTGCCCTGCCATGCCAGGTCTCACATGCTGGTCCGTGGTGGCCCCTAGGAGAGGGTAGCAGGGTGGGGAGCTTGAGCCCGCAGCCCACACCTGCCTCATACACAAATCTGAGGGGCATGTGTCCCCCATGCCCTCCCCTGGAGTGCGTACAGTGGTGAAGAGCCAGCCTGCCCCTTAAGATGAGCTGCCTGCGGCTCTGTCCTGGGCCCTGAGCTGTGCATTCTGGCCCCACACAATGTCTCGGTTGGGCAGCAGCCCCAGCCCTGCCCAACTCCCTCCCTCCCTCACTATGGAGGCCTCATTTCCCTCCCCCTCTGCCAGACTTGCCTTCAGGGAGCTGCTTTCCTTGCTGCCTATCAGCCATGTATACATGTTCGTGCACACATGCACATGGCCCCCCCTGCCTGACTGCTCTCCTCCTGCTCCTCCCAGCCCCTCACAGGCTGGAACTCTGCCAGCCTGCAAGGGGAAACCTACTGTTTCCTGCGTTTTTCTTCTTTAAAGGAGAAAATTCATGTTTTTCTCCTTAAAATAAAATCCAGGCTTTACCGTGTTTTTCCATGGTGAACAGAAAACATGGACTCCTGCTTATCATACTAAAGTCTGGCAGGTAGTCATGCTTGGGGGTATCTAAATACAGGATTTTTCAATATAATCTTTTTATTAACACATTTTTCACCCTCAGACAGATGAACTAGCTGAAGGTACAGGTATCTACTACTTGTACTTTTAAAATGTATAATACATTTTTGCGTACAGAAAATTAAAAAGGTGCTACACTTTTTTTCTTTTTTTTTTTAGATGAACATTCCAGTTTGATTTCTTCTTTAAAGTTGATACCCCTTCCTAAGTTCCTTTTGGTCCATGTTAGGATCCATTTTGGAATTGCTTGTTAGGTTAGGTTTATTAGCAATACGTTCCATGATGTCAGTTTTGTTCATAGGAGACCTTTTACAATATATATTTGGGCCAGTTCAAGTTATTGCTTTAATGGATAAGTTTAGGAGTTGTCAGTTTCCACGCAGTACAGTCTAAATCATTAACTTGTTTCCCATCATTAAATGGTAAATAAAGTAACAGGAAGAAGCTAGTGCTTCACATTATTTTCTGCAATTAAAGATATTCATATCTTTCTGGGTGATATCTGGATTGATCTATTTAGAGCATTCAGGTTTTAACTCCATTCTCTGTTAAGAAGATTCCTTCTTAATCCTCGTATTGGATGATGCGTCTTTGCTGGAGTGTTAATGGATTGCCTAATTTATGAGCTACATTACTAATTGTATTAAGAATCTAAACCTTTTAAGCCTTTATGTAGAATTGGATCATAGAGCTCTGGGAAGTTTTATACTGGGTTGGCCCTAGTTCTTCTATTTAATGACAAGAGGAAGGTCTTATACTATCTTTTGCAGAGGTAGCAGACTGTTGTTCCCCCCAGCATAGTTAAACTGGTGCACACCCCTCTTTGTACAGTGTTACACAGTATGACCATGCTTAGACCAGTGTAACATATTCTGTTAACGAAGAGGAAATGCTGCGCTGGTGTAATCATGATAGGGGTTAAATTGTTTTAAATTGTTTAGCAGAATCTTGCATTTATAATTAAATTAGTTATGTAGTTGAATACTGTAGGCCTCTTGTACTAAAGATCAGAAAGACTATAGTTTGGTTCTCAGGCTCCTTGTTGTACTTAAGGTCTGGCTCCTAGACAAATGAAAATTATTACTACACGATAAGTGAGACCTACAAACACCAAAAGAACCACACGCAAAAAGATCTTGACTGACTTTAATGTTAATGTTCAATGTAACTGGCTACACACCCTGGTACACTTCTCTATGTGCTGCATTGAACTTAAAAGGAAAAATTTTAAAAATATTATGAAGAAACAAATTGGTATTTTCTGAATTTTGGAATAGTGTTTATGGAACTTGTATATTAAAAATCTAAGATGGAGCTGTGTTACTAGGCTACTGATAGCTGAGTGTAACTTCTGTAAAGGGTAATAGGAGCTATCTAAGAAAAGCATTTACATCTACTTACTTTCCCTCATTGTCTCTTCTGCAACGAATAGGTGAGATTCATGCTGAGGAGTATCAAACTTTGCTCTAGAATTTTTCAAAAACATGTAGAAGTAAATTCTGAAGTATAACAAAAAATGTTTCTCCTTTTACACTTAACATTTTCCTGGGTTCACACAAATGTAATATTTTCACTTTTTACTGTTATAAATTATTGCCATTAGAAATGTTGAGATCGTCAATAACAGTAATAGAAAATGTAACACATGGTGACTGAATCACATTTTTTAAAGCTTTTTGTAGTTGTGTGTATTTTTTGCCTCTTGTTTTGAGTGTGCTTGCTACCATACTTACACCTTTTTCTCCCCAAATCAGCCCTCCAAAATTGGGGAATGTGTCTTAACCAGGGAAGCTGATTTTTCTTTGCTGGAAGAGAAGCATGCAGACACTGGCCTTGTCCAGATGAGCCTGGATGTTTAGTTCCCTGGGGACAAATAGTGGTGGCACACCTTGCACTGCCACTACTTGTCCCCGGGGAGCGCCCATGCCATGTATGGTTTGGTGTGTGGCAAGTTATCCCGGGTGGGGTATGGGAGGCTGGGGCCTGCACTGGCTCACCCCAGCAGCCTTACCTGGGTTCCTGGGGGCCTCCTGGGGCTGCAGCAGTGCTGATTCTGCTGCGCGGAGCCTGGCTAGCAGCCTCAGCACAGCTCCAGGCAGCCTGGCTCCACACGCCTGTGCGTGTGCTGCTTCGCTCTTTTGGAGCAAAAAAATCCACGGGATTTTTTCTTTTTTTGCACCCCTAGATATCCAGGAGTAAAAAAAAAAAAAAAATAAAGGAACAGTGGGGAAAAAAAAAGCGAAGTAGCGCACACATGGGCAGCGCTCTCTTGCAGTGCGAAGAGCATCTAAATGTGTGGTATGTGGTAGGCCTGTGCGAATAGGGAAGTATTTGATTCCGATTCACCTGATTTGGAGGATAGTGATTTTATTTGGAGATTTGGATCACTGTCCTGAATCAATTTGGCTGAATTCACTTTGGAAGATTTGGTGCCGATTCAGAGAGATTTGGTGATTTGGCCATAGACTATAATGGGGAATCACTGAAATACCTATAACTTTGTCTTTTTTTGTCATATTTGGATGAAAACAGCGGGGACGATAGCCCTGTCTCAGGCCATGAAGCCTGCCAAGTTTCAAGGATATAGGTTCATGGGTTTTTGGTAAACTGAACCTCAAACTGTTCAAAGTGAAACGTGTGACTTTGTGTGTTAATGTGCAGTGGGATGAAAATAGCAGGCATAGTATCCCCTTCTGAGGCCATGAAGCCTGCCAGGTTTCAAGGAGATAGGTGCAGGGATTTCTGGGAAACTGCACCTCAAGCTTCTGAAAGCAAAACTCGTGACATGTGTGACTGTGTGTGTGTTAAGGCACAGTGGGATGAGACCAGCAGGGATGGTAGTCTGTAGCAGGGACCTTTCCGGTGCCAGTTAGATTTCCACCCGCCCACCTGTTTCTGGGCCAGCTGCCCACCCCTCTTTTTCCTGCCACGCTTTCATTGAAAACTGATTCAGATGTTTCCCAGGCAGGAGGCTGCCCATTTAGGTGTCTTAGGATGACATCCATTTAGCAGCTTTGTATGTCCCCTTACTCTGTGGCCCATGCCTTGCAGACTGCATCCTTCACCCCCTCCACCGTAGTCTTCTTTCTGGGACCTTTGGCTCCTCCGTAAGCCCTGGCCTTGCCTTCAGGCCAGTTGCAATCCCGAGCCTCTTGCTTTGGGCATTCCTTGTGGTGGGCCCTGGCCCTTTGACACTCCCCCCCCCCCCCCCCCCTTTTTGGTCCTGGTCCCAGCACGGACCAGTCAAGGGTACCTCTGATATCTTTTATTAGACCAACTGAATAGTGGGAGAAATATATCTTGACAAGCTTTCAGGATAAAAAACCCTTCATCAGGCTGAGGAAGCATCTAGTTGGTGTGTGTGTGCTCTTCCTGGAATGAATGAATAGTGAAGAAGTCAGAGGCTGGCATGCAATGCAGGCAAGAAAGACAGTCAATGAAAATGGAAATGGAGGCATCAGGGGATGAAGGATAGGCTGGGGGTGGGGCAAGAGAGATGTAGCAGGTAAAAGTGGAGAGGTACCTGGGGAGTCAGATGCCAGACAGGTTATAGCGTGTCATAAATTCACACCCCACTATATTCCACCCCCCCACTCCCGTATATAGGACTAAGAATTATTTTTTTAGTTATGCAATCACTTGTATATACAGTATGCAAATACAAATCACGACAAAAATATTTTTCATAATAAAATTAAAATATGTTCTAGTAGGTATTTGGCTTTTAGTATATTATTTGTTTTTTTTCTGGTTCCAAGATGGCAGCGCCCCCATAAGGAGTGTTTCCGGGGGGCAAGGGGAGGGACTTCTGGTGGCAAAGGCCAGGGGTTAGGAGTGGGACTTCTGGTCCCAAGATGGCAACGAGGGGGAGGGGCAGCTGCCATGGGGCGGGGCTACCCCTGCAGCCATTGACAGCTCACCAAAACTTGTTAAGCAGCTCTCCACCTGAAATAATTGCCCACCCCGCCTTAGAAGGTTGGTGACCAGGGGTGTGGCTAAGAGCTAAATTGACTGCACATACAGCGGGGTAAGAATTCATCTGGGTCATAGTCTCCTATCAGTTTCCTGCTGGAAATTTTAATTTCTTGACCTATTCATAATTTCATAGATGTTGAGTTGCTTCAATCACTCATTTGTAAGTAGGAGCATCCAAAAATTTAATAGTTAATAGTTTATTCCCTGAGCATGCAGTTTGAAAACAAAACTTAATTCAGTCAAAAAAATCAGGGTAGACTAGGTGGTCCAGATTCCAGGCTGATGGGGACTGGCAGGGTCACTGCCCCCGCCCTTCCCTCTCCCCGGCCCATATTGGACCTGCCACTGTCTCATGTTCCTACCCCCAGGACTTGTTCCCTGCCCCTTGTTGGTCACCCTTGCCCCCTGTATCTTTTTGGCTCACCTGTGGCTGCCAGTGCTTTCCTGGAGGAACAGGCAGGGAAGGGGAACCCACTTTGTTTGGCTGCTACCGTCAGGCCACTACTGCTTTCTGGGCTGAGCCCAGCCCAGAGAGTGGCATTGAAGGGTGAGTTCTTTCCCTGCCTGGTCAACTGGGACAGCCCTGGGAGCTGCATGTTTGCTGCTGGAGGGGATGGTGTGCAGGAATCTAGGTGGCAAGGTTGGGCCTGCCAGGCTGCCTGCCACCCCTCGCCCAACTGGCCCAGATCAGTAAAAATAAAAAAAACAACCCAACAAACCCCTACAGAATTTTCCCATGGAGAAATATGCAGAGGGTGCAGGAGCTGTAGCTGAAGCTAATGTTATAATGAATGCTTTATGCCTGTATTTGGTCCAGCAGAAAGAAGGAGAAAACAATTTACTGTAGTTCATTGCCAGTAGTGACTGCTGTGGGCAAACAATTAAGTAATCTGTTAAAATGATTTTAATTACTTTCCTCATTATGTATGCTTCAGTGTTGCATCATTCTTGCACATGGGGAGTTGGGCATGGAATTATCTTTGAAACGGTAAAATTTTAAGTTCTTCTGTAACTCTCTGACTTTCATTTAAAGCATTTCAGAAGTGATGCATCTTACAGTAGTTTATTAATCATGAGACAGATCTAATGATTACTAATGCAAAGCTGAAAAACGTCTGTCTCTTTTTTTTGTAGCATGTTGACTGCCTTCTTGGGTTCAGAAAGAGAAATCCTTTATAAGTTGGGTCTGTTGACTCTGAGCTGTCTTTTAGTGTAAGGCATGGATGATCAACTTCCCCATGGGTCAGGCATTTTGGCAGCACAGGAGTAGTAGCCAATAATATGGCCACACCCTACCAAATTCACAAACCCCTGTGCAGTGGGCTGGGTCACTCCCACCACTTCTGGATTGGGGCCAAGCCATGTCCCCTTTCTTCCATGCAGGCCCAGGGGCCTAGTCATGCCCCTTCCCCCACAGGGCTGGCCCATGCCTCCTTTCCTCCCATTGGTACTGGGCCACACTCCCTTCCCCTCAGGGCTGGGCCACACTTCCTTGCCTCTCTGCAGGGCTCGATTGGGGCCTGGTCATGCCGTCTTCCCTCCCATTGGGACTGGATCATGTCCCCTTTCCCCCCTACAGGGCTGGGTCATGCCTCCTTCCCTCCCTGGGAGCAGGTTGGGACCTGGCTATGCCCCCTTCTCTTCTCCCCCACCTTCCCCGCTCCCCACCCCCCGGCCAGGCCTTCCCTCTTCTTGGGGCCTTCCAGCTCCTTCCCTCTCCATGAGGCTGGGTCAGGCTCCTTTCCCCTGTGGGGCTGAGTCTGGGCCTGCCGACTTACCTCCCGCCCTCCTCCATGCAGCCACATGGTGCCCACAGCGTCTGCCTGGGTGCCAGCTTAGGAATGCCAGCTGGATCCAGCCCGCAGATAGACTGGGCATTGCCAATCCAGCCTGCCAGGCAAAAAAGCTTGAGCACCACTGATGTAAGGGATATTATGCCCCAAGCAAGGGTAGGGAAAAACAGAAGGTGATAGTATGTAACTTGGCCAAGACTGTAAATAGCCAAGGACTTAAAAGAACATCTAGACTGGGAAGTATTTGAATGGGACTGGTAAAAGGTAATAGCAGGCCTGCTGGCCTTGACTGTCTCTAATGCTTTCAAACTTCTATAGGCCTTAATCTACTTGATTAAACTGAACTGGAGATAAGCACTGGCACCTTCCAAATGAATACCCTAAGAACACTCTCTAACTCAGCAAATATTTACATGATTTGTGCAAAGTGAAACCGCTTCAGTAGGGCAGGTTGCTAACAACTTGTACCAGCATACTCTATAGCCTGATGTTTAGGATACTCCCCAGGGATAAAGGAGATGTGGGTTTGGATACCTTTACATAGAAGATACTATTGATCCCAGGCCTACATCCTGGATATGAGGCTTTTGGGAAAAGCAGGGCAATGGTGGTATCAAGTATGTGAATCTACGTTTTTTTGGATTGAATTAAGTTTTGTTTTCAAACTGCATTTTCAGGAAATAAATTATGTATTATAAAATTTTGGATGCTGCTACTTACAAACGAGTGATTGAAGTAAGAAGAATAGCTGGGGTCATCATCCCAGCAGTCTTTCCTGCCCGGGTGGGGGGGGCTGGATCTGATGATCTGTAAGGTCCCTTCCAGCCCCTAACATCTATGAAATTATGAATAGGTCAAAAAATTAAAATTTCCAGCAGGAAATTGATGGGAGACTGCAACCCAGATGAAATCTTACTGCTCTGTAGGTGTACCCATATGTGCTCACCAGTTGAAAGAGGCTTATTATATTAATCAGTTTTCCTTCTCTGGACTATTGTGTATCCTAGGTTAAAAGAAGTAAGAGTAATCAGAAACCTACAGCTATTTTATGGGTAAAGTTTGGTGACAGAGATGCTTGTGGAACAACTAACAAGTGGAGGAATATGATGCACTTTCCACCCTGATAATGGTAGTAATAGTGGTAACTGTGATCTGGATTTATGCCGGAGGGAGGGGGGGTACCTATATAGAGAAGGAAGTCATCAGTATTTGCCCTGTTATCTCCTTAGGTTGGTAAAAGCAGATGAAAGGTATTTTTCTGCTCCAGTTGCCATTTTGCTTCTATTTAGAAGCTAGAGAGCTTCTTGTTAAATTGCTGGGGGTTTCAGCCCCCACCAAAAAAGTGAGGATTCCATCCTCAACATAGGCTTCGATATGAGTAAACTTATTATCCATGCATGCAAAATAATGCAATAAAACTGAATTCTGCCTAATTTCTTACATGAAGGATTCATAGTCTTCATTGCATTGCAATGATCAGTGTCTTCTTACCACCCTGTTAATTCCAGGATACTCATTTTCAGACTTATAACAGATACTGGGCATGTATACACATGCATTTAATTCTACTGAATAAACTCTGCAGTTTGCGCCAGAGTTTATGGCTCCTGGATACTGCATTTACACATGCTCCTGGGACTGCAGTGTGTTGAGCCAAGTTGGAGCAGCTCTGGCTGACTGAGGGTGCTGGGGATCAGCCTGCCAGCCTGGGGCTGCTCTGATCTGGCTCAATGTGCTGCAGAAGGGCTGGATGGGGCACTAGGGTGCTTTAGGGCAGGGCTAGCCATCAGGCAGACCCTGCACTGAAGCATCCTTGTGCCCCAGTCAGCCCTGTCAGCATCTACACATGTGTTGCGACCGAGTAAATAGCATTGCCGCAAGGTAGTACTTGTATTGACAAGAACTATCCTACCACTGTGTTTATTAGGTAACTGCAGCCTAATAGGGTTGCACATGTAGACACTGAGATTTTATTGCAGAGCTATTTGGGCACCTCCGCAGTAAATGTCTCAGTTGACACATCTACTGAGAACCCAGCTTGGCTTGATGGAGGGCTCATTTTCTAATGTAGTCCAGTATCTTGGAGAAGGGGCAGGTGATGTGACGTAGATATGTCTGGAATGATGGGTCTTTTTCTTGACTTTGTTTCCCTTTATCTTTTCCTAATACTGCTTGGTAATGTGCTAAATTTGTCAGCTGTTGACAACAGAAACCAACTCCGCCTAGATTGTCTGGTTACTCCAGATTATAGACTCGACTATCGGAGCAATCAAGAGTCACTTAGCAGCTCGACTGCAATTTTATGCTAGAGAAGACGAGAAAGAAAGAAGCGTTAGTGGATAGCTAGGTGTTAGGTGATCACTGACAAATTGATACTGACACGTGTGTATCCCATCTACCTGCAGGAAGTACTGATGGGAAGAAACTTCCTGCTATCAAAAGCAGAATTGCTTCATAAATGATATAGAGATATAGGGAAACCTTGATGCAGGGGGACAGAACACTGGGAAATCCTGCCTTGTAGTGTGCACTGTAGGATATGAAGTGTTGAATTATGAGTGAAAAATTAACAGGATTGGCGAAATCAAGGCTTTGCATCCAAGTTAGAGACTATACTGATTCAGACAGAACTGCTCCAAGGAATTTGTTCAAGGAGTTTTCCAACAGAACTGCTGTAACCAAGCCTTGTGGTTGCAGGACTAGCTTACACAAAGTATTTTAAAAGCAAACTGGGAGCATTTCAAACAGCATTTAGTCAAAGTCTCTTTTTTTGCATAGTGTAGACTTCAGTGGTCTTTATCTTGTGTTAAGACCTTGGAAGGCCAAGGACTGTGGTCTGCTATGTACTCCTTAAGGAATGTAAAGTTAAAAAATGAAATAGCTTCAATTCACTGTGGTTGTGCTAAATAAAGAGGTTAGAAGAGGCATTCAGAGATGGGGATACTTGGGCTTAGAAGTGAAAGCGAAATAAGATTGTTTCTCTTCCCTCTGTCCTTCTACTATGAGGGCTTTGGATAGAGCGGGGAAGAAGGATACTGAAGCCTTGTTTATGGTCTTTAACTTACTGCTAATAGAATAAAGATATTCTAAAAGCTTTCCATAATTATAATGCTGTCGTCAAGTATGTTACATTTTCAGATGGTTTGAAAATCCACTCCCTTTTAAATTGTTTAAATGATTATTAACAAATGCTGCAGTGGACTTGCTTTTTCAAGTTTTTCTTCAATTAAGAATTTTGGGATTGAGTAAATGAAAATAAAACTTATGGGGAAGCTGATAAATGTACAAATTGACTGCTTAGTAACTAATTACCAGTGCAGTGATTTTTTTTTTTGCCCTCTTTACCCTCCTCCCCCCTTAATTGGCTGATTATTAATAAATTCAGTTTATTTCTAGGAAACAGCAAGTTTTAATGGTTTTACAGAAATTATAATAAAAAACTAAATAATTAGCATAATAAATAATGATTGCTTCCAGGGTTTTATTGTTAAGATAATAAAATTTTAAAAAACAAGCCACTTGAGTAGAAAATAATTGTACTGACAAGCACCACACAGCTAGCATTCACAATAAAGTAAACCTTCCCTCAATGTCAGTCTGATTTGCTACCCACATAAATGCTTCCTCACATTATGGAAATGTGCTTTTCCTATCAACAGAAAAGAATAAAACTCCAGGCATCTAATTAATCTTGTCTGACGTTTGATTTCATACCCAGGTTAAAGGCAAGAGGCAGGTGGGTCTGTTTTTTCCTCCATGTGCATGACCACAGGCAAATCTCTCCATTAATGTCAGACTGCATCTGTGTGTCTCAGTGTCGCTGCCACATGTCAGTCATTACTGCATTAGTGTTACTTGTATTCAATTCATATGCATCAGTTTTCTTGTCCGGAGGGCTTGGTAAATGGGGAACTACAAGCTGCTGTTTTACATCAGAAGCATTTCACCTTGACCCTCCTGGTAAAGGAAAAGGGACTGTGATGCTGAATAAGAGGAAGATTAGAAATGGTAATGTATGGCAAAGGAAATTTTCCAAGTTAGCGAGACTAAATGGCAAAGAGCAACAAAACCAATTTGGCTTTGACGTTTTCATTGACTGTGAATGCTCTTGCTCTGTACAAGCCTGAAAACTTTTAACAGTAGGTAACTGTGTCATCTGCAGTATTTAAGACTTTCTTGACAGAAAATTATATTTTTTTCCATATAAGGTACAGCTATTGAACAATTATTCAGATGCATTATGGTATTCTGTCATCTTTGGTAATGCTGTTTAGCAGTTTCTGCCAGAGACAAGATGCTAGGTTTGAAGGGCCAGTGTCTGACTTGGTATGTCAAGCATTTTACCTTCTAGCTATTTATTGTACTGTAATATGATGGTGGGGTACTGTTAGGTGCATTATATATACATTTTAGGCTCTTTTTACTACAAAACCCCACTTTCCACCTATATATATTATTTGAATATATAATATTTAAAATGCTTCTAGTTTCTGCATCGGAACCTTTCCCTATGGGCTAGGGACAGAAATTGTACGCAAGTCGGTATGAGTGATCAGAAACCAGTTCAAATCTGTAACACAACAGAAGTTCAGTACACATAAAGTGCTTTCAAACTGGCCAAATCAAATTTAAGATACACCTGGGTGGATGTAGTATCTGACTTAACTGATTTAGGTTAAATCAGTTTATTGAACTTCTGTCCCAGATCCTCTCCAAATTCAAGTTAACTTTGTCTCACAGCATCCCAGGGTGTTTCGCACCTCCCCTGCAAACTGCCTCTCACAGGGTGGGTAGGCTAGCCTTGGCTCAAGTTGTCTATTCCAGCTGAGTAGGGAGGCATGCTCTCACGCGCCTGGCTTCTGGCCTGGGCCACTGCAGGCATGTGGCTGCATTTCTGGAATCAAATGCAAGTGTCTGTTCACTTGCTTATCGGTTCAATCTATGGAGTTTAGACAAATCTGTGAAGGTTGAATTGATTCAGCCTTCAGCTTTTTGACTATCTGTACTTAGTCATGGTGTTTACAGACTAAACATTACAGTACTGTATAGAGGTGCACCAATATATTGATCGCATATTGGATCAGCACTGATAATAAGAGAATTAACGTTATCAGCCACTGGCTTTTTTTGGCCAGTGTATCTAATAATGTCACTGATATCAATTTCCCCCTCCCCCATGCTCTTTCCTCTACATAGATTTACTGGCAGGATGCTGTTCTCCATGTTGTCAAGCTGCATTCCTCTAAATTGGTTATTTGTTCAGTATCAGCCGATATGCCTGGTTAATAATCAGCTATCAGTACTGTCCGAGAAGATCTTTATTGGTGCACCCCTAGTACTGTGTTGTTGCTAAAGGCAGAAGCGACTAACGAGATAAGTTTAGTGTCACTGACTTAGCTAGGTGCATGCAAAAAAGTAAATGATGTCTGTGGTGCGTTTTGTTTCTAGAGATCTTAATATATTGCGGTATAATATACATGGGGTATGTAATTGTGTTTGTAGTTCCTTACTGTTGTATGTAAACACAGAGGAGTAGCTTCTGTTTGCAAGAAATCTCAAGTGCTGTTGCTTTGAAGCTGAAACTTGATGTTGTCTAACGCAACAAAAATTTCTAGCTTAGCCTGCATGAAAAAAAACTGTAAAAAAAGAGCTCTAAATTTTAGACTTAGGTAGATTCAAACAAAAAGATGTAGGTACAACACAGGGAAAGTAGTGAAAATGTATCTGGCCAAACACAAGGGAGCATAGGATTCAAAATCAGTGGACCAAAACTGGTGTTCCTGAAATTATTTTGCACACCAGTTAAGCCTAATGAGAGTATGGGTTGTTTTGCATGGTACCCTTTTGTCTTAAGTTCATAATTTGACACTGATATCAAGAGAATGATTTGAAAGTGATGAGCTTTCTCATCAGGCTGCCAGTTCCATTATCTTTGGGGACTCCAGGATCCAAGGAGACCAGCATTAGTTGTCCTGATACTTACAGATAACTCTGGCTTTACTGGTCAAGATTTTTTTTTTTCTGCAACCTTGCTATACATCTGACTAAAACCAGCCACTAACAGCAGTGCCTTAATCAGCCTGACATTGATACAATTTTGCTAGATCTCAAAGAGGCTGACAAGACCACGTGTTCTGTATTTGTTTTTATATAACAGCAGGTTGTTGGAAAGGGTCAGCACCTTTGTCTTTCTAATTTCCAGCTATTTACTTTTTCACAGTCAGCCTCTTTTCTACCTTGAATTGCTACTAATGTAGACTCTCCCTTACTCACCTTTGTTTTTTGTCCCCCCCCACTTCCTTTCCCTGCTCTACCTTTTATTTTCCTAATTTCCACCTATTTACGTTCTCACTGAGGGCCTGTCACACTTCTAGCTTCTTTCATTCCTTGTAGTCTCAGGACAACAGAAACTTCCTATGCCTAAGAAGGGTCATTGCGCCTGAAAACTTGCAAAGAACTTTTTTCCAACTACTTAGTCTAATAAACGATGTCACATCTACCCAAAGAACCTTGCCCGCCTGTGTCCTTAGACGAACTCGGCTACAACCGAAAACCCAGCACCTGATACAAAACTTGTATTTTTTTTTTATCTTTGTTCCTCCTTAATGTTTCACTTTAACGTGTGCTTGTCTTATGTTTTGTTTTCAGGGAAGCAGGGCTTGGCTTCAAAAACAGAAAAATGATGTAATACTAGCCCATCTCATCTAACTTTTTCTCTTTTTCCCTAAAAATTGACTGCTTAATGCCTCTTTTAGATGGGACTGAAGAGTATTTTATGCATGGAGGAGATGAAGGGATCCCTATAATAACTCTCTACAACTTAAGTGAAAGGAAACGCATATGGTTGTTAAACTGAAAGCTTTATTTCAGAAGTTGTGCTTCAGGTGTTTTATCTGCTTTTCCTTTTTTCCTGTGCCTTATTAAAGGTTAAAATATTTTAATGGTGATTGCTGTCTGTGGGATTAAGTAGGCCTGAGGTGTTTGGAATTGAAACTGCAAGTCTTGTTTAACTCTCTAATATAGAATGACAGGGTCATATTAGCGCCTTTCACTCCTTGGACCTAATTATTCCATCAAAAGTAACACAACCATACCCTACATTTTCATTAATGTAAGAACTAAGGATATTCAGCACCTTGCAACATCAGAACTTTATTAAATATTAGTCTAAAACAGTGTTCCTCCTTGCTTTTAGACTTGAGGTATCTATCCCCAGCTTTTGTGAATTGAGTGGCAGTCCCTTTCAAAAAATAATTTATTATAGGGCTTACTTCCTTGCAGAGGGGGCCATTAGTGGGGGTAAGGGAGCAGCTAGGCAGGAAAATCCAGAGCCTACCTTTACCTGTTTATCTCCTCATACACTGTTTATCTTGTCATACTTCCTGTGGCATCCTTTAAAGTATCTCGCGACACTGCAGGGTGCTCTTGCTTAGATCACTGATCTCAATACATAGGACACAGATGTACTTTATCTCTGAAATTCATGGGAGATATTGGAAGAGTTTTATGGATCTGGGCAAAGAACTGCCTAACCTCGGTGTCATGAAGAAACTAGACAGAAGTTCTGTTTAGGAAGCTGATGGTTGATTATATTAGACAAAGTATGAATGGGAACCAGCCGGCAAACAGGAGAAGGTGTCTGAGGAAAATAGTGTTAGTGCAGTCCCAAATGGGAGGAAGAGTTGCTTGAGCTGAATTAGGATGTAACTGGCCTGTGTGTGGAAAATAGATGAGTGAGTCTTAGGTTTAGTTAGCAGGATGAAGGAGCTGCAAGCTAAGTTGGGGCATTATCTAGAATAGAGGTGGGCAGTTATTTTGGCTGGAGGGCCACTGAAGGCATTTTGGTGAGCTGTTGTGGGCTGGGGAGATGCTGGCCCAGTAAAGCAGTGATTGGGGAGGGCAGTTGATCCTGTCCCATCCCAGGCCCGTCTGCCCTGCACCCACCACTGGGGGTGCTGGATGCAGTGGGTAGGGTCACCATGGAGACCGTCCCAAGACCCCTGCAGGCAAGGTGTGCGCGACTGGACGGATGGGATGGGGCCATGGGCGGGCAGGGAACAATGTCTGGGAGCAGGATGGGAAGGCGGTCTGGGATTGTGGGGCAGTGACAGGCTGGGGCCTGGGGCAGAGCTGTGATCCATTTCCTGCATGTCCCTGTGATGGGTGCCAGTTCCATGGGCAGAGACGTGCAGGGAGTGGATCGTGGCTCTGCCCCAGACCATAGCCCCAAACTGTCACCATCCCATGATCCTGGCCCCAGCCCCTGCCTATGTGTCCCATGCCCAGACTCCACTCCCCCACCTATCTACCTGGCCCCTTCCCATCCACTCAGCCAAGCACACCTTGCCCGCTGGGGGCCTGGGCTAGTCTCCATGGAAACCCTACCCACCCTCTCCATCCAGTGCCCCCAGTGGGGAATGCAGGGCAAATGGGTCAAGGTGCCTGGGCAGTGGGGCTGGCTTTGGTGATGTCAGTGACACTGGCAGCGGGAACTGGGTAGAGTGAGCCACTGCTGTGGGGGCTGCTGGGATGCCAAGTCAGGCTGCCACACTGTCCCCACCCTGCTGTGTGCCTGGGGTTGGTGGGACATGTGCCATGACCTGGGCCGACCCCAGCTCCTGGGCTGGGTGGGGCCAAGGGATCTGCAGCTGGATAGAATTCCTTAGTGGGCCCATGCCTTGTCTAGGATGACAAGAAGAGTAAAGTGTACTTTGCGAGACTTGGGAAAATAGCATAGTTTCAAGCAAATAAAAATGTCATTCGTTTAGCTTTAAAAAATAAAATATATAGGAATCTCATTCTTCTAGGAGGTGCTCAACTGAATTGAGAAAGCTAAGCTTTCTTCTTTTCCACAGACCATGGAAGAATAATCAGGGCTGTTTTAAGCTTACTCTCACTACTTTTGGTAATGTATTTCATATCTGATCTCTTTTCTTAAGATCAAAGGATAATTCAGATTCAGTTTTTCACCTGTCTGATGAGATGGCTAGTATGAATTACAGCTGTGGGATAGCTTTTGGTGGTGTGAACATGTTTTTCTTGGGGGCTAAGATGACAAGCTTGGGGGCTAAGATGACTTCAGTGAGGCTATAGGCCAGCTTTCAGAAGATCATGTTAATAAATATCTGATGTGGCTACTGTGAATGGCTCACTACTAGCATTATTACTACTAGCATCATTTCGAGCCTTGCACCCATATAGAGTTCAAATATACTTTATCTTATTACTAGCCTCCTTTCTATTAAATAGTTTCTCTTGTATGAACAGTTTGTGGGTATATATACAGCTCTTGGGAAAAAAAAAAACATTTTACCATATATATTTGCTATGTGTTACTTTTATGTAAGAAAATATTTTATTGAGATGATACATTCCTGTGTATTTTCTGTGTAAAAGTAAAACCCCACTGCTTTGTTTGGGTCCTGGTTATCTCTTTGGTTCAGTGTATACAGATTTCTCTCACTTTATGCGGGTTCTATATGCGCAAATTTGCTCTTATGCGATGACCCTTTTTATACCAAAAATGTATTATTTGCAAGGTAACTTCACTCTTATGCAATTGGTGTGGTAGAAGCCTGCAGTCAGCTGCTTTGTGTGGTGCATTGTGTGAGTGACGCGCACCAAAATATAGTTTCCTGTGTAGATCTGTGCTCATGGCGCATTGTCTGTGGCATGTGTTTCTGTAGTTGCCATCCCCATTATGGTAACATTCACCACCACCCTGGGCTTGTGCGTAATGTCTGCTGTTGCCAAGTACCAAAATTGTCTTGTAAAAGTGGTAGAAATGGGTCTGGGGGTAAGTATAGTTGAGGTTTTGGAACGTATCCCTATTTGTTACATTGTAAAGTGAGTTCCCTTTATGTTAATTTGAGTTATGCTCCGTTTTCTAGGAACGCACGTACAGCATAAAGCAAGGGAAACCTGTACAGCAGTGAGTGTTTCTGACTAGCTTTTCTAAGTGCTCACAGAATAATACACAAAAGCCCTAAAGGGTGCCAGAAATTGAACTTTGACGTTTATTTTTTCTGTCTAGTTTTGCTTGGCATAAAAAGCTGTACCAATTCTTCTTATAATGGCTTATCTTATTGTTCAAATAATGAATTAATGACATATATCCTGTAAGACGATGCTCATTTCAGAAAGCATATTTGAATTTCTACTATTATATAGAGTAGCAAGTTTTTACTTTATAGCAGGGATTCTCAAATGTTTTGTAATAAGTCACTTTTTTTAAAATACCAGAAATCATTTGGAGCAGCCTTACAGCAGAAATATGTCTTAATACAATCTTTAAGAAAGAGAAAATACACTTGCTAGATAAACAGAGAACAATTACAAAACTCATAGTAGTAAAAAGTATGTATAGTGCAGAGGGAAAGCAGTGTCTAGGGCTTAGACACCCTGGACTTCTGATTGCTATATTTTTTAACTGAATTAAACAGATAATGATGAATTTTTATCTGATAAAGATCTGAGAGTTTTTGGGGTGGGGGGAGCATAGGAAGGACACATAAGCATTTATGGCTCTGAACAGGTTTGTGAAAAGGAACCTATTGGTGTAAGTATTTCTCCTATTGTAGCTGTTCCATCTGCATTAGATGTCAAACACAATAGCCAACACTTTAAAAGAATTAATTAACTATACTTCCCTTCCCTACAGTTGGGTTCTTCTCACTCCAAGAGCTGCAGAAGCCTAAACCTGCCCCTCTATTTTGATGATTAGATTATTAAAACCCCAGTGGAACAGGCTTGACAAATAGGGTTCAGATCCCTGGCACACTGGAGAACACATGGGCACCAGTTAATTTAAGGCGATCTTCCTTTTGTGAGTCTTTAAATGCCTCTTTTTTCATCATGTTCCTAATGTTGCTACTCCTTTTTCTAATAACTTTCTTTCTCACCAATAATGCATCAAGTGATGATACAAACCATGCTTTTTCGGAAGATTAAATTCACCTTTTAAGAGCACTTGTTTTAGACTTTATAGTCATGGTAAAAACACCTAACTGGTAGTCATTCAACAGTGAAAAGGCTATGGGTTATCCCACGTTTAACTTAATTATCATGACAGATTTCTAGTTGAGAGTTGGCATATTAGCTGAGTTTTCAAGAATGCCTAAAATAAATTCAGAGAAAATTAGAAATCATCTACTTCACCTACTCTACTCCAAAAGAGACCAACTCAGGAAGGAAATCGTCATACACTACAACAACTTAAAAGATAGAAATCCATGCATGTTCCCTGACAATATACAGCGGATACAAAGAGACTACGAAAAACTTTCTACAGCATTCATCCTACATAAAAAGAAGAAATGGAACAAATTACTCCAATTGCTCCCCAATATTATAATCATCACTGGCATAAAAACTGCATACTGTATATTTTAGCACAGACCCTTTGCAAACTTAAATTTCTACCAGTACTGCCAAGCTATACAGTATGCCAGATCCATTCAGACATATTCAGATCCCTGAAGGACATTGAAAGAAACACTACATACTCTGACCTCTGACTCATAACAACCTCTCTCTACCAGAGAAAAAGGCCATAGAATCTCTAAGATCTAACCACCAAATAGTAATAAAACCAGCAGATAAAGGAGGAGCCATAGTCATCCTAAACCGTGAGGATTACATAAAGGAAGCCAACAGACAGCTCTCTGACACCACCTACTACAAAGAACTACAAGAAGATCCTACTCCCCTTTTCACCAAAAAACTCAACAATACCATCAAATCATTTCCACCAAGATTACAAGAAAAACTACAGACCTTGATCCCCCCGCTACCTAACCCAGGGACTTTTTACATGCTCCCTAAAATCCACAAACAAGGGAACCCTGGCAGACCTATCATATCCAACCATGGGACCCTAACTGAGGAAATATCAGGTTTTGTTGAATCCATCCTAAAACCGCTTGTCACCCACAGAGCAAGTTTTGTCCAAGACACCACAGACTTGCTACGGAAACTTAAAAACATAGACCACCTTCCCAGGAACACACTCCTAGCCACCATGGACGTTACCAGCCTATACACCAACATCCCACACCAGGATGGCATCCATGCCTGCCTTACATATCTACAGGAACAAGATTACAACCCAGAATACAGACCCAAAGATATCACTGAGCTTATACACTTCATCCTCACACACAACAATTTCACTTTTAATAATCAACACTTCCTCCAGATGATGGGAACAGCTATGGGCACTAAAATGGCCCCACAGTATGCCAACCTTTTTATGAGCCACCTGGAAGAAGACTTCCTCAAGAACTGCACCATCAAACCCTTGCTGTACTTACGATATATCGATGACATCTTCATCATTTGGAGTGAGAACCTGGAATCTCTACTTGAGTTCCACCAGAAATTCAACAGTCACCATCCCTCCATCCGACTTTCTTTAGAATACTCCAACACCAACATCCCCTTTTTAGACACAAGGATCAGTATCCAGAAGGGTAAAATACAGACCACAGTATACAAGAAACCCACAGACCAACATACATATCTGCACAGAACCAGCAATCACCCGAAACACACCAAAAAAGCAGTGATATACAGCCAAGCCCTCAGATACCACTGCATCTGTACTGAAGAGAACACCCGGGATTGCCACCTCACCAATCTTAAAAAGGCTTTCACCCAGCAAGGACACTCCTCCAGAGAGGTAGATCGCACGTTTGAAAGAGCCACCTGGATACCACGTGAAGAACTGCTGCAGTACAGAAGAAAAACACCCACAAATCGCACACCGCTGGTTATGACCTATCACCCATCCCTTGAACCTGTACGGAAAATCCTCAAAAAATTGCAACCCATATTAGAAAAAGACCCTATTCTTAAAAAGATCTTCCCAGAGCCACCCATCCTAGCCTTCAGACAAGCACCGAACCTCACCAACCTCATCACCAGAAGCAAACTTCCTCAATCCCAGAACACACCAAAAGGATCCAGACCGTGCCATGACAAGAAATGCAAAACCTGCCCCCACATCTCCACCACCCCCACTATTACTACACCCCACAACAGAGCCATCAGCATCCCAGGATCTTACAGCTGCACCTCCAGGAATGTAGTATACCTCATCCAATGCACTAAATGCCCTGATGGAAGATATGTAGGAGAGACCAGACAACAACTGCGCACCAGAATGAATGCACACCGGAAATCCATCAAAGACAGAAACACCCAATTACCGGTGGGGGCACATTTCTCACAGGAGGGCCACTCTCTCTCCAATCTCTCAGTCCTGATCCTCAAGGGAAATTTACACAACACATCCCAGAGACGAGCCTATGAGCTCCATTTCATCAACCTGCTGGATACTAGAGATCATGGACTAAACATAGACATTGGATTTTTGATACATTATAATCTGCCTGGCAACTGACTCCCCAGCCCAGCCCAGCCCAGCCCCTGGCTTGTTTACTTTTCATTCCATCCAGGAAGAGCACACACCAACTGCTGCAGCTTCCTGAGCCTGACGAAGGGTTTTTGAACCCGAAAGCTTGCTTAATAACTATTCTCCAACCATTTGGGTTGGTCTAATAAAAGATATCAAATTCACCCAAGGAACCTTGTCTGCCTAAAATAAATTCATGCGGTCTTCCTTTCTTTGTTTTTTCAAGCTCAAGAGGGTTTGGAAAGTTAACAGTAAGGAATCAGTATCTTAAGTTCCGTTCTTCTCCACCTGAAAGGCAAACTATATCAAGCTAATGAACATGCTGAACAAAGCAGCTTAGTTTGCTTATTTTAATAAATGCATAAAATAGAAAAAAAGGTGAGTTTATAACATTGCGCTTTAGTTTGCCACATGGCTGTGATTGTCACTTAATTTAGAGGGTCTGTACATGTATTTAAAATGTTTTACCACATTTGACATTATTTTATATGCCACATCAGTGTAAAATCAGATAAAAGTAAGGGTTTTGTAATTTGAATATTATACTTGCATGGAACTTTGAATTTTAATAAAATAATACACACACAACTTTTTGTTTTGAAGCAGTTAGATGTTGTTTGTGTAGCTAGCTTGACACAGGTCTGCATAAGTAAGGAGGCAGAAAGGGTAACCACCAACAAAGATGCACTTTCTTCTTTTCTACACAAATGCACAACTTGTTTGTACCAAAACTATATAGTACACCATGGCTACGTACAGGTGTTTGTTTCTACAGGAGAATCACCACTTTCCCAGTAGAAACTAGGAGCATATAAGTGTCCATTCAATTTCTGGAGGAAATATGCCTCCTCTGAGAGGAAGATCTTCCAGATTTACACTGGGAAGATCACCTCTGCTAAGCATTCTTTCACAAAAATGAACAACTGTACCCTGCTCATGTAATGCAGCCACAATTGTGCATCCCTCATCCCTGTCTTGTTCCAGACAGGTTTACCAAGCTACAAAGAAATGATTATTTAATGTGCTTAGTGGAAGACCTTGATTTAAATAGTTGATTTTAATAAACTTTTGCATGTATACTTCAGCCACCAGTGTAGTGATGTGGCTGGGCATCCAGGGTAAAACAGAAGCAGTAACTTCTGATTGACACTGTGATTGAGAATGTGTGCTCTCTGGCAGCAGCCACTTCTCCTTCTCCCCCACCCCCCCTGCAAGTTGGCACCCAGAGTGGTTGCCTCTATCACCCCTTGCTAGTAGAAAGTTACAGTTACAAAACATGAAAATAGAAGTCCTCAGTGGTAGAGCAGGCAGATGAAGAAAAAGTACTTCACAATATCTAAAAAAGCAGATGAAGGCTGCAGCAGAATAGAAACCTCTAGTCATCTAGATTTTCCTTGCCATTGGACTAAGGTTTCCCTCCTGCAAAGTATCATGTGGTTGCTGATGCACAATGGCATCCCCATGTTAAAAGAAAACACAGGTAGGCATCTTCCCTCAGTAGCAAGTCCTATGGCAATGGGGACAGGTGCTAGTGATTTTTGGAAATCTGTAGTCATTGACCTATGTGGAGGCAGCAATTATATGATGGTCATTTTGTGTTTGGAACAGAGACAGGTGTGCAGGTCACGGAGGATGCTTATTTTGGATCCACTCTGCTCACCCCATATGGGGAAGGGAATAAAAGAGGTGCCATAATTGCACGCTATCTCATTTCACCTGATTGGAAAATCATGTCCAGTGAGCTCATTCTATCTGTGGTGCAAATCAAGTAATGAAGTTTGCAACTTCAGTGATGGACAGCTGTAATGATGATGGATCAGAGCAAAGGATAGCATGCATGGCCAGAGAACTTGCATGATTTGATGATATTGACATGGCTGTACTTAGTGAGATGAGATGCATAGGAGAGGGGCAGCTCAAAGAGCATAGTGGTGACTACACCATATTTTGGAAAAGAAAAGCCAAGATAGACAAACACATCCACGGCATTAGTTTTACTATCAAGACCAAAATTGTTACTCAGATGCCAGAATGTCCAGCTGGCATCAATGAGCATCTCATGACCCTTTGTCTTCAACTGACCAACAGACAACTTGTAGCCGTCATCAGTGCATAAACCCCGATCCTTGATACAGATGATGAAACAAAGGAATAATTTTATTTTAAACTCAGCCAAGTTCTGGAATTTGTCCCCAGAAAGGATAAGATCTTTCTTGTCAATATCAGTGCTAGGGTGAACAGGGACTCTGAGTTATGGAAAGGAATGTTGAAAAGGAAGGGGTGGGGCAAGTCGATTCACATGGGATTCTTTTTCTGAGCAAGCGTTCAGAACATGATCTCATCACCACAAACTCCTTATGTTGCCAAAACAACAAATGGAAGAAGTCATTGGCACCTGATTTATTACATCATAGTGCCTGCCTGGGGCTGTCGCAATATTCATATCATCAGAATTTGCCAGCACAGACACCGCTGGATACATCATTGTTCCAGGCATTTCATCATGTCAGTTTGTATCGCCCCAAAATGATATAAACAAAAGAAGCAACCAAGGAATAGGTTCTTTATTGAGTGTTTGAAAGATCCTGCTAAAAGCAATCATCTCCCTCAATGCCTCAGTGAGAAACTTGTAACCTCTCTGATCTTGATACGGTTGATTACTGGCAGAGCCGTATGAAAGGCATCTACGAGGCACATGAAGAATCTCTAGGTTTCTCCATAAAGAAGTATGAGGACTAGCTTGAGAATGATAGGGAAATGCCAGCTCTTGCTGACAGGAAAAGGAGAGCCTTCAAAATTTGGCAGAATGGCATCAACCAGGAACAGAAGCTAGGCACTTCTTTGTTAAAGTCAAGACCCAAAGGAGTAAAAGAACAAGTTGATGAGAGGACAAAGCAAAAGCGATTCAAAAGTTTGCCAATAG
Organism: Alligator sinensis; assembly: GCF_000455745.1. Classification (NCBI taxonomy): domain Eukaryota; kingdom Metazoa; phylum Chordata; order Crocodylia; family Alligatoridae; genus Alligator; species Alligator sinensis. The sequence goes on from NW_005842074.1 coordinate 1,150,363, forward strand.
CCATGACATGCATAGTTTTTTCAGGGTGGCAACAGCTATGTATGGGCCAGGTACATAAGGAGCTGTCCCTCTCAAGTCCAAGGCTGGAACAACACTCTTTAAAGACAGCTCTGCCATCAATGCGTAGTGGAAGGAGCATTTTCAAGAGCTGTTGAACTGAGACTTCAGTGTCAAAGACAATAACATCAAAGTTCTTTCATAACACCACACTAAAGACTACTTTGCAGATCCATCAATTTATCAAGAGGCTCTAAAAGACATTAATCAGATGAAAACCAACAAAGCATGTTGTCCTGATGGAATATAGCTGAAATCTATAAGCAAGGTGGAAAGAAGCTCCCTCAATAATTTCATGCATTCATTTTGAAAATCTGGGAACACAAACAGATTTCCAGTGACTTGAGAGATGCCAGAATCATTGCCATATTCAAGAAAGGAAATAGATCAGATTGCAGCAATTATTGTGGTATTGCACTCTGGTTTATATCTGGGAAGAACATTGCCCAGATTCTCCTTAGTAGACTCACTTTCTTCACTGAGGAGTTTCTACCCAAGTCCCAGTGTGGTTTCAGACCAAATAGAGGTACAGTAGATATAAGCTTTCTTGCTAGACAGCTGCAGGGAAAGTGCTGTGGGCAAGACTGAGATCTTTACATTGGCGTCATTGACCTGACTAAGGCCTCTAATTCAATCAATAGAGAGTCTTATGGAGGATCCTAATGAGATTTGGATACTTGCCAAACTTTGTTACCATTATGACAACATGACAGCAACCCTCTTAAGCAGTGGCTTGGAAACAGCCTTTTTCATTATCAGAACTGGAGTCAAGCAAGGATGTGTTATCGCACCAACAGACTTTCCCATATATATTGCAGCTAGTTTGCATCTCTTTCATCTGGAGTAAGCATCCAGTATTGCGTGGACAGGAATCACTTTAACATCAACTGGTTACATTTCAGATCCAAAATAACCAACACCTCCATTACTGATCTCCAATATACTGATTGTTGTGCGTGCCCACTCAATTGAAAAGCTTCAGGTCACTCAGTTTTTCTGTGAAACATATGAAATGCTTGGGTTTACTGTCAATATCACAAAAATCAAGCTATTTGACCAACCCATCCCAAACCAACCAGCTGCTCCTCCATGTCTTACAGGTAGAGGACAGTCCTTGGAGAATGTTGAGCATTTTCCTTACCTGGGTAGCAACTTTTCCCAAAAAGTAAATATAGATGATGATGTTCAGCACTGGATAAAATCTGCCACTGCTGGTATTAGGATATCTCCAAAATCATGTCTTTGATCATGCCATCAGGACCTACACAAAACATCTCATGTACCAGGCTCTTGAACAAACATGTCCTAAGCATGCCTGACAACTGGCTCCCAAAACAGATCCCGTACTTCCAACTCGCTGACGGTCACCACTCTACAGGTGGGCAAAAGAGGTTCAAGGAAACCTTGATTGACATTTGAAGAAGTACGATATTAATATCAATACCTGGGAGGCTTGAGTACTGAATCACCTTCCATGGTGCTGTGATTTGTCATGCGTCATTTCAAGCAAACTCACTTCACTATGGAGGTAGATAGACCAGAAAGACTGAGAGAGAGAGCTGTGACCTGACATCACCAGGATCCACTCCTTCCACCCAGAAGTCTTTGTCATGTCTTCAGTCAAACGTGCGGATCTCAGATTAGCATCCTCAGTCATCTAAGGATTCCCTGATGACTTCCCTATTTACTGCAAGACTGTCATCGTTATATCGAGGGACTGCTGCCACTACTGATATTTACATTGGTTGATATATCTATTAAAATGTAGTTTTACAGTAGTAGGTTTTCTACATCAGCTTCATACCTAGGAGGGTATACTATGTAATTATATATATTTATGTAAACCATTGTATAGCCTAATATTTTCAGGTTTTTATTAATTTTATATTTTTAGTATGTTAGAAAATGATGAATGATACATTGCTTATTTATGAGATTATTAACTCTTTTTCTTCAGAGAATGTCTTACATTAGAAAGCTTATCTAACTCTACTATACAATTAGTCCAATAAAATATATCACCCTAAGAAATCCTTGTCTCTCTTTTTTCCTAATTCGTGTAGAAAAGCTTCATTAGAATAACTGGAATTATTTAATACTGACGAGATACATGATGGTGTGCCTTGGAGTTAGTGTTAGCCCTTGTGATGACCTTTAATGGTCTTTTTCATTTAGCAACCTGACCCCCTTTCCTTCATCAGATTAAGTCTACTGCACCATATTTGACATCAGAAGCATAACCCCAAAAGTTATATATTTCCCCCCAATTCTTCCTAGATAAAGAAAAACATGTAGCAACTCTGCAACTCTTAGTTTTGATAGAGGTGTATAGATCTAGCATACTTACTTTCTTAAAAAATGCGTTGAGGTTATAAATAGTTTAGGCCTTACCATATTTTATATTAAATTCAGAATTAATTTTAAACAGGTTTGTTTTAAAAATTAATACAACTGAAGTAACTAAGTAAAGAATGTTTTGTTTTTTTTAATTAGGGTTTTTAAAGTTTAAAAACCAGTACTTTTCCACATTGGAATGCCCCCCCACTCCTTGATTATGGATGCATAACATAGTAGTGTGCTTTGTTGGGACAGAGTAGTTTTGAAAAGAGGTATTGGTGAAAAGCTGGTGCTTCTAGATGAAGCAAAGTTGGGTTTGCATAGATAGTCTGTGATGTACCATAGTTATGAAGAGTATCTGTTGGTGGAAGAATAAATTTATGTAGCTTACATTCCCTTTCCTTTTGTAGGTTTGTGTCAGTTTTGTTGTTTGCATTGTAGCCCAAATATTTTCACAATAAAGTTTGTGTTTTGAGGTTTTTAATACTGGGTTTGTTTGTTTTTTTAGTACATTGTAAGAACAGGGAAGGACAGCTGTGAGATGTTAGTAGTGTGTTGGCTAATGACGAAGACTTTCTCTGCAACTGCCAAGGAATTCTTTTGTATCACCAGTAGCTTCACGTAATTTTTCAGCTAAGATAGGTAGTAACAGAATTACTTTATGCCTGTTTGTTTGTTTCTTTTTTCCCCTGAAGTGTTGCACCTAGTTCAATGCAATACAGTATCAAAAATACGTAAATAGAGCCTGAGCAACAGGGTGGTAAAACTTAAGGCCAGGATTTAGAATGGAAATGTAAAAATTGAGTTGTGGCCAGATGCCTCTTTATGTAATAAAGCAGAGATTCAAAAGTGAAAAGAGTGAGTAGAAGTCATACAGGTGAATTCAACCTTGGTTTTAGAGCATGGAAAAAGCCAGCTGACTGAAAAGTAGGAAGCAATCCCAGTTTAGTGCTACATCAGTGTGTGTAGGATTTAAGCTGCCATTTAAGAGAAAAAAATCTAGACTGAAGAGTTAATTGCAAAAGAAACCTTGGAAACATGAACAGAGTGCAAACTGGTGCACTGCTGTCTTCCTGGTTTACAGCTAGCTCCCTTGCTTCTGCTGCTGTTCTTTGGTTTGCTAAGTTGCAGTAGAGTGAGAACTGATGTTAGTTATAACTCTGTGAGCAGCAGTGAAACTGTCAATTATTAGGTCAATTTTGCTGTGTGACTGGCAATGCTCTAAGCAGAAATAGTAAGAACTGCAAATGTTAATTGTGGAGGAAGACTAAACAAAAATAGAGTTCTGGTTGGCATACATGAACATTCTCTCACGCCCCCCCCCCCCCCCCCCCCCCCCCCCGCCCCCCCTTCTTCCTTGAAGCAGCCAGGAAGCTGAGGTAAGATTATACTTAAACTTTTTTCCCCCCATCTTCATAAGAGCCAGGAGGTTCCGAGGTGAGTAGATTGACCCGAGGAAGGAAGATCCGTCTCCTCCTTTCCAGCAGCCAGATAAGGTGTGCATGTGGAAGTTAAATTTGTCAGATTATTCTAGTTAGAGGCTGGTAAGAGAGAGGGAATATAGAGAAAAATCACTACCCCAACTGTAATCTGAGCACCTTTCTCTTTCCCATTATTTGAAAGGATGCAAAGGTTAACTTCATCTCAACATTGTTTTGGCCCAACACCTTGTTTCAGTTTTTGGATATTAGGTTTAGTAGTAAAATGAGTAGTCAAATTTCCAATCCCTGTTATTGAAGAGATGGATGCAAGGGATGGATTGCTAGAAGAATTCAGGAAAAAGATGCATATTTTTTTGTACTTTTGGAGGATATATGCTTTTGTTATTGCGGGGAGGTATTGGCAAAATGGGAAAAGAAGGTATGCAGAAAGTAAAAGGATGTATGGAACACAATCTAGGGGAAGATCAAGAAGTTCATATGAAGTAAATAGAAGAAAGAGGAACGAAACTTGGAAAATAATGTGGAAAATCTGCACCGTTATCTGTTGTAGAAAAGAAAAACAGAAAATGGAGTGAAGCAAGGAAAAGAAAGCAAGTATATGCAAAGCAAGTCTGATGCACTATGTAATTTTTTTCCATTTATTACATAAAATATTGATTTAAAATATGATACAGCTAAACAGTACACAAAGTGTGAACAGCTGTTTTATTTGGTTTGAAATTGTAAGGGTCACAGTGGCAGACATATTTATTCACTCTGGCTAGTCGGCTTGGTCCTCAGCCTAATGGGTGTCAGGCCAGTTTTTCAAGTGCTGCTATACAGTTCATTTTTAGAGGAACATGTTTTAGCTGTACTTTTTTTTTTTTATCCATAGGATTATATAGTACAATGCAGAAGCTGGAATTGTAGTTTTCATACTTTAAAAAAATCCTTTTAAATTGGGCAAACATTGACTTTTTCCCTTCCCAATCCAGCACCCCTGCTGTGGTTTTAATTGAGCATGAAATTAACATGGATTTGTTTACTTACCCAGTTTGTATTCTATCAATAATCACAATACAGCAATGGGAATAGAGTTTGTTAGTTAATGTGTGCTGGACTTGCATTTCTTTTTAGGCCCTCCCTAGAAGTAGGATTGTATGTTTAAAAAAATCTTTCCATGAAAAAAATTACTTTTTGATTGAAAAAGCAATATTAACCAAAAACAAGCCTCCCCTTCCCCCCTCCCTGGCTCCCCAAATATTTTTCAAAAATATTTTTTAAGATAAAGAAATCCAGAAATGTTGTCATGACATTTTAGTGTTTTTATTTCATTGTTAAAACCTTTTTTTTTTTTTTTTTACCAGCCTTGTTGTTCACTAGATTATTACTGATGATTTAAATAAGATTATATCTCAATCAAGTTAGCATATCTAACTTGATATGCTTTTTACTTTTACTAGAGTGGCATGAATTGAAGGAAAAGTTTGAAGGACAAAAGTTTAAAATGCTTGAAATAATTTTCTTTAACTTTATTTCTGACCCATTTAATATTTCTAAAATTATAAAAAAGTTGAGCTGTTAAAGACAGGTGGTTACAATGTATAGTACTTACCTCCTCCCCCACTTCAAATGAATATATAAAATTGCATAGGCATAATACAGCAACAACTTTGTTATCTGGTACCCATGGGGAATGCGGGGTGCCAAATAACAAAATATGCCGGTTACCTGAGAGGCCCGGGCCATGGCCTCTCCCGCTGCGTCTGGGGCGTCGCTGCTCTTCTCGCCGCATCGCTGCCCCTCCTGTGGGTCCCACGGGCCCGAAGGGACAGGGAGGTGGGCCCTGCGCAGGCTGCTTTACCCCGGGCTGTGGGGGCTCGGTGAAACCGGAAGTGCCATGGTAGGCACTTAACGGTTTCACTTTTACCTTACAAGCCAGCATGCTGGTTAATAGAGCATGCCGGCTTGTAAGGTGCCAGTTAATGCAGCTTTTACTGTATTATCTGTTTTTGTCAGTCACATTACAGTAGTTTTCAGGTTGATGCACTTTCAGACTTGAGTTAATATTTCACTTTAATCGCATCCCATGCTTATAAAATTATTTTTATAATAAAAATATAAAACACCTACGTGGTTTAAATAGCATTGTTATGATTAAGACATCCTTATGTTACTACCTGCGTTGGATTTGTAAACTCATATACTATTTTTTGAGGAAAACTGCCATTTCATGGTGCTACATATTTATAAACTTCAGAAAAAAGGATTTTTTTGTACATGTGGTCTGGCTATATATGTTACCAATAGTCCTTCTTACATTAGGTAGCTTTACACTACAATTAACCACTCCTCGTGCTTTGTGGTTCCCACCTTAGTGTAGGTATCCCCATTAAACATTCAAACTAGACATTGAAAAATGTTATTATTAGATTAATTAATTTACTTGGAGATTGTACTTACTATAATTTTCCAGGAAGCTTATCTTGAAGCTGTATTGTCAGGGCAGGTAGGAGAAAAGCAAGTATTTTAGTAATGGCCAAGCAGAAACCCCCAAATTGTATTGCTTTGAAATCCGAGTTTTTAATGTACTACAGGCTTTCAATGTGGTTATTGCTGAGAGTGAAACCAGTCATTTGGATCTCAAATAGATAACTGTAGAGTGGAAGTAGTTTAATTTGTTCTTCATGTCTTTATAATGCTACCTGAATATGCCATTGAACTGGTGGAACATATTCATGCAAGTGTGGTATATTGCATATTACCTTTTATGGGTGCATTTATGTGAAATAAATTATTTACAGACAGCATTCTATGTTGTGCAGAGTATGCCCTTGTATATTATGAATAAATTACTTTTTGCTTTAAATATTTATTAAATACATAGTAAAATCTCACTGGCTCATTGGTTCTGCTGAAAAATCATGGAGTCATGGTATTTAAGTCTAGAAAGGCCTGTTAGCTCACAGGAATATGGGAATGTAGGACTGGAAAGGGCCTCCTGGGCTATTTAGTCCAGTCCTCTGTTGTTCACAGACATGCTTTTATCAAAGAAATCACTAGAATCATTTCTTCAAACCTCGAATTACCAGGAACAGAATCCTGCATGTCAAAAGCACCATGTCAAATGACATAGGTAAAGCAGTGGCAACAAGGGCACGACCCTAGTTATTTTATGCTCAGATACAGTGGAATGTGTAAAAACCAACAATCCATGCCAGTGTGACCAAGGAGGAAAACTTCAAATTCCTGATCCTAAATTGAGGAGTAAGTATGACGGAATGCACCCTGCCATCGCAGCATTCCCAAGCCGCCTGATACCTTGAGGTATATAGAAAAAATATTTAAAGCTGTGTCTATGTCTGGATCATGAAATCTTTCCAAATCTATCCGAATCAATTCGGAGGGTTCCAGTTCGATTCGGAGAGATTAAAGGATCTCCTGATTTGATTCAGATTTGGCCACTGAATCGGGCTGAATCTCCACCAAAGCGAATCAGGACCAAAGCTTTGCACAGCCCTAACAGGTACTCAGACTGCTGCCTAATGGCTATTGGTAACCACCCTCCAGTCAGATAAATCATCTCTGTGGTCTCCTTGTTGAGCCAACTCCTTATCTACCCCAAATTATAGAACTGAATCCCTCCCTCCTAGTTTGGCCAACAATTTCCCAATCAGGCAAGGGGTCAAAAGCTTTAAATCAATACCTTACATAAATTAAGCCCATAGCATCAGTGGTGCAACTAGGGCAGGGCAACCAGTGCAGCTGCCCTGGGCACTGACTTGGGGGAGGGCGGTGCAGCCACACCAGCAGTGCAGTGTCAACTGGAAGTCACTACTGTCCCTGTAATGTCAGAGCTGATTTGGATCAGTGCCTCGACACAGTGGAACTTTCTAGCACAAGGCACAGTAAGGCAGGGGAAGTCTCGGCATGGTGAAGAGTTCCGGCGTGGATAGAGTTCCCGCCGAGGAAATGCAGATTTGCATAACACGATTGGCTGATGTTAAATTATTCCCACGTGGCGGCTGGCAATTGGCTCGCTAGCCGTATAAAAGGTTAGGGGCGTTTCTGCCCTAGTTGGAGAACTCCGCGATTCCCCCTGGAGTGGAACTCCGGCAGCTTGATCACCTGCCAACGACTCCCCGCCGCTGAAGCCTTGCGACGTATCCTCCGTGTTGCACGCCCGAGTTAGACCCGAGCTACCCAGTCTACAAGAGCTCCTCGATTACCGATTAAAGAATAGAATTGTTGCAACTACGATTGCCTGCACTGTATACGACTCTACAGTGTAAGTAAAGCTACCTCTGTTTTTCTAATTGATACTTGTCTCGTTTGTGCCTAACTCCGCTCCGGTGATAGAGAGTACCCATCTTCCCATCGCGGGATTGCATCCGCAACCCCAGCTAGCATTCCCAAGGACTCCTGATCCTCGATTCCCCCCTCGGCCCCCACATGTGTGTGGTAGCTGCTCCAGGCACCTGGTTGTTAAGCCTCTGCATTGTATTACCCTTATTCAAAAAGTCTGTTATCTTATCAGAACATTTTAAATTTATTTGACATATCCTCTGTTAAAACCATGTTGTGTTTTGTCCTATTTTCCGGTTCCTTCCATATATCTCTTTGATGCTCAGTCACTACCCTTAGGTCCCTTTTGGCCGTGGTGCAAGTCAAATTGTCCCACTGAGCCTGTAGGTATGTTGGGGACTGTTTGCTCTCAGATGGAGCACCTTACACTTTTGAGTATTGAACTTCATCTGGTTCTGGTCCCAGCTCTCCAGCCTGTCCAGGTCCGCCTGTATCTGCAACCTATCTTCTAGCATGACCACACTCCCCCAAAACTTGGTCATCAAGCTTTTCACCCCCACATCCAAATCATTGATAAAGATGTTGAAAAGTACTGGACCAAGCACAGACCCCTGAGGGACACCACTGGCTGCTTCTCACCAGGATGACACAGATCCGTTCATGAGAACTCTCTGGGTCCTACCATGCAGCCAGTTTTGCACTCACTGAACTGTTGAGCAGTTAAGTCCACAATCTTCAAATTTTTCCACAAGGATATCCTGGGATACTAGATCAAAAGCCTTTTGCAAGTCTAGGTATATAATGTCGACCTTCTCTTCCGTGTCTAGGTGGCGAGAGACCTGTTTATAAAACAAGATGAGATGAGATCTCAGGATGCATGCTAAGATTTTATATACTGTTGATGTCAAGTTAACAGCATTATACTTTCTTTTTTGAAAATAGGCACCACATTTGCTATTTTCTAGTCTTCAGCTTCTATCTCTAGAGATGACAGATTCTGTGAAGATCTGTTTAGAGGAGTTGATATGTCTTATGCCAATTTTTTTTAGTCATCTAGTCTATCCTCCTTTTATATTGTAGACCATTAAATGCAAACATACCAAGAGCAAGTACATTTGCCCTTAAATAGAACAGTTGAGTGCATAATAAGGCAGGATATGAATTTATATTACATTTGTTACTGAAAACTAACTGTGTGGACACTTGCAGTACTCACTTTAAGAGCGCCTTTGTGTGAAGTACTCTGAAAGTGGGATAAGTCCACTTACTTGCATAATGGGGGAAAGGGAATCTGGGATAAGCGTGAGTTATTTGCTCTGTGATGGGATGTTACCATAAAGTCCAGAAGGACAGTAAACAGTCTCTGCAATCTTGTGTGTGTGCTGGTTTGTCTTAAAATTTTAACAGTTTTTTTTTTTTTTATTACACATGCTACCTATTGCTCTCTTCCCAATCCAAAAAGAACCCCAGTCCGTATGTAATAATAATTTGGCACTGTGTGCCCTAGTGGCCCTTGGCTGCCTCTGTTCTCTCATACATTCCTATCTCTTGTATGTTTTTTTCCTTCAGTTGTTCATATTCACTTTCTGTTCTGTTTCTGTTGCTGATTCTATGAATCTGTTGATCTGACACTACATCCTGTACCCATTGTCATCTTAATCATCCAGGTGGCTTTTCTCTCCCCTCCAGTATCCTGAGGAGAACTTTCTTTTAGGAGTGCACAAATAGAGATTTTCTTGGCCAATACTGATAGCTGATTATTCACCAGGCATATCAGCTGATACTAATCTGATAACCAATTTACAAAAGTACAGCCTGGCAGCATGCAGAGCAGCGCTCTGCAGGTAAGTTTGTGGATGAGATGGGATTTGGGGGGGGGGGGGGGGTTGAGACCCCCACGGTGAGGGAGGGAGTGGGGCAGGGGTTGGAGCTGGAAGGGGGGGTGCTGCCCAGCCAGGGTGGTGAATGGGATGCTGGGGCAGGGATTAGGACGGTGCCACGGGTGGCTTATCCAGGGGATCAGCGTCCCAGATCTTAAAAATGGTGGCAGCGGCTTGGAAGGGGGGGTGCTGCCCAGCCAGGGTGGTGAATGGGATGCTGGGGCAGGGATTAGGACGGTGCCACGGGTGGCTTATCCAGGGGATCAGCGTCCCAGATCTTAAAAATGGTGGCAGCGGCTCTTGAACCAAAGCTCATCAATTGAGCTTTAGTTCAAGTGCTGCTGCCACCATTTTTAAGAAGGGGGACACTTTTAGGAGTGGAGCCAGATAGGACAAGGGCAGATGTGGGCTGCCTACTGCAGGTTTGGGGCACCCTGCTACCTTTCACCTCAGGAGCTGTGCTGGGTGGGCTGCGTCCCCAGCCCACCTAGTGGCAGGAAGCACAACTCGCCACCCCCTCTGCTGCTGGGTGTCTAGCCAGCATGCAGCTCCTGGGGCAAAAGGCAGCAGGGCGGAGAGCCCCGACCCCACAGCAGGCAGCCCACGTCTGTCCCATGAACAAATCTGGAAGGGACACATTCTCCCATGCCTCCCCTGGGGGAGTGTGTGCAGGGGTGGGTAGCTGCTCCCCCTCGCTATTCCCTTTTGCCCCCTGGATGAGCTGACCATGGCTCCATCCCACTCTGTGCCCCAGCCCTGGGGTCCCATTCTTCATCCTGGCTAGGCAACACTCCCAGCTCTTACCCCTTCCCTCCCCCATCCCTTTCCCCTCCATGGATTTATCTGCAGGGCACTGCTCTGCACGCTGCTGGGCTGCATTCCTGGTCATATGGGGCTGTGTGCATACATGCAACATCTGGAGGCCCTGGCCACAAGGCATATTGTATTTACTGGTATGTTATCAGCTACACCTGTTTAAAAAAAGCCAATAGCTGATAACGTTAATTTTCATTTTAGCAGTGCCAATCTGATATGGCAGCAGTATATTAGTGCAACTCTACTTTCTTTGGTATCTGGATCACTTCTATTCTTTTTACATGACCCAGGCACTGTAGTCATTGCGCTCTACTTCCTTGCGTCAGGGTTGAGTCTCTGCACAATTGATACGACTCATTATTGGTTCTTATGCACCATTCTTGCATTATGGGATTATACTGTCCATCAAAGATTTTCTGTAAAACCCAAGGTTTGACTTCCATATGCTGGACATGGCCTGGTAAGGTTTTATAGACTTGAAGTTTAGTTTTCCTTGGGATGAGTTGGAAGACAGGAGCTTGTGCAAGACAAAGTAAGCTGCAGTTCCTGCTTCTATTCTTCCTTTAATTTCTTGCTTTATGTTATCATCCTGTGCTATGTTAGAACCTAAATAGCTGAAGTGGGTCACTTGCTTTAAAATTTGTGTTGTTTTTTGTTATATGAAGTCCCTGATTTACTGTTGTCCTATTTTCCAGCAGATACTATGCTTTATCCATGTTCACTTGTAGTCCATTTTGTTCTTTTTCATTTGTTATGCTGCTGTATCTTTTATATTTTTACTTATGAGAGCTATATTGCCAGCTCTCAGAAATAAGGATGTAAAATTAAGATAGGGAGGGATCAGGCAAGAACACTTATTCACATACCCCTGACATGGCTATGTCCTTCTCTTTTAGTATATCTGAGTCTCTGAGGGAAGTGTCCAAAGATGGTCTTCTTTTTTACTGGTCATCGTCTCACTAAAATAGTATGTGAATCTGATGTTTCTGTTTTTCAGGGTTCTTAGCTCAGACATTAACCAGAAAAGATTAGTGATAAAGATAATGCCATTTTTTCTCCTTAGCATCATCTTACATTTTAGTGTGGGTTCTTTTTTTCTAAAATGAAAGAAATGGGACTGCCCACAGTAGATATGAGCAGGTCTCTTTTCATCTGTCAGATGGTCTTAAACAGTTCAGAAATGTGACCATCTCCCTCCTTTTTTTTTGGCTAGGTTACCAAGAAATAGCTGAAGGATTCTCAATGCCTGTTTTCTTTGTGCTGAACAGTAAACTGTCACTACCTTGGAGTAGGGATGCTATTGAAGTACTACTTGCAGTGCAGTGATGACTTTGTGGGCTTAAAGAATGGATGCTTCCCTGAACTTTTTAAGATAGTTCGTTACACACCCCGGACACTTGCATGGTTGTATAGACTTTATAGACTGATAAAAGCATCTTTTGGTCCACTGGGACTTCAGTTTCATTTCACCCTATGATCTGGAACTTGATAAGTATTTTGGGGTTAATGTTATCTGGATTGACTTAATATCGAGGTTGGAATAAGGTGATCCGCCATCAGATCTAATAGCAAATCCCTCTGGTTTTTCCATGTACACTTTTAATGTTATTTCATATAATATTTTCCACTTTCATAGTTCCTTTTCTCAGAAGAGCTCAAACACTTTGCAAATATGAATTAATCAAGCCTCTCCTATGAGGAAGCCATTATTATTATATGGTCATGAGTAACACCTGCTGTATGTTTCATTGACTGTGAAGGAAGCTCAGATTCATCTGCATAATTGAACTGATTCTTTGTTCTGTTACTTATAATTCATATTAGATGGAAAAGAAAAACCAGACATTCTCAGGATGATAATGTGGGTCAAGCAGATTCTCCTTGGGGATCATTGCAAAGATCAGTCTCTAATGTTGATAAAAACAGATTTTAATTATCTTGGCAGAGCTAATATTAACAACTGAACTGTTACATTATGCATCGTTTTAAATGCTTATACCAGAGCAAAAAAATAGTGACGCTTTTTTCTAGTCTCTTCCAATTTTATGATGATTTTTTCACTTTCAGAATTGTTTTGGTTAAGGCAGAATTTTGCATGCCTGTGCAGTACTTCATAATTGTTTTTAATGGTGATGTAATGTTTAAATATTGATGAGCGAGGTTCTTTAAAATGTTCACACAGTCATCAAAAATATATTTTTTCTAGAAACTATTCTCTTAATAAGGTGCGTCATACGTAGCTGCCAAAATGTTTCTTCAGTGTTTCTTCTATAGCAAATTCTAAGTTCTTAATGTATGTATATTAATAGTAGGGGTCTGAAGGCTAGAGGTGACTGATTATTTATTTATTTTTCCAAATTCGTTAAAAGTGACCTCTCTTGGGAGATGAGTGCTTCTTTAATACCAATTAAAAACACGCCAGGTTAAAAAAACCCAAACAAATGCATCATAGTCTTCCTTATGTAACAAAATTAAATTTGGCAGAATTTTACAAGCTGAAAATATTTCATTCTCTTAGATAGTGACTCAATCCCTCTAATTCAAACAGATCTCAAAGCTCTTCAGAAAAGAAATATTCCTTTAAGAAGCAGGTATCCCTCTCTCTTATACCTCAGTGAGGTATAAGCTACTCTGTAGCTGGGAGTGGGGCCTATGAGGTGAGTAGTAAGCTACTGTGCTAAATATTCCTTATAGAAGCAGGTATCCCTCTCTTATACCTCAGTGAGGTATAAGAGAGGGATACCTGCTTCTATAAGGAATATTTCTTTTCTGAAGAGCTTTGAATACTTTAGTAACTCTGGTATATCTCTCGTTCATTCCCTGAAGAAGTTCTAGTGGCAGGAGGTCCGATTTGAGGAATTCATAGATTTCATAGACATTAGAGGCTGGAAGGGACCTTGTGAGATCATCATTAATTCTGCTACCCCATAAGCATTATGATGCAATCTATATTTACAAGTGTGATCTCTTCACATGATAGATTTGTAGAGCAAAAGGATTAAGATTTAATGAAACTATAATTATGACATCTGGTCACTTGCTTCACTTTCCATTCTGACTTTACGTTTATGTGAGGGTGTTTTTGTTTATAATATTTGCATATACTTACTTAAGGTACCATAAACTCCTTATTTTCCTATCCTTGTTTTTATGTAAAGTTTTAGTAATTAGCACTGCTGACTATATTTAAATACAGGGATGAAACTTGCAAATCGTATATATATATATTTTTATCCTACTGGGCTCAGAAATTCATACTTGGACTATACACTCAGAGTCATTAAGTGTTTTATTTGTTCTTTGGCTCTTACCAAAGTCCCCAAAATATTGCAAAATAGCCTATTTTTTGCGTTTGGTATTAGGGTTTTTTGGGGGAGCTGGGGACAGAGAAGGAGATGGGTTAACTTCCTCCTAATCTATGCATGTCTAAAGGTTGATATTATACCATATAATCATGGAGCTTCTCAGGTATTTAAAATATTTGGTTCAGAGAGCATTTTGCATTCTTCTGAAACAGAGTTGCTGGAATAATAGGACAGCTCTTCCTGTATTACAGTAACAGTTTATATGCTCGTAACAGTTCTGGTTTGTGGAAACTGCAGACAGTTCTCTTATTCTAGGATAGACAGTTCACATAAGCTGACATGCCAACTGTAACAGAAAAGGCACATGATGCCTTGCAATCCCATTTATACTGTCTCTGCATTGATACTAAAAATGCATTCAGATAGCTGATTAGCCCTAGATATTCCAAAATGTATTCTGATGGCTGGTCAGTAGGGGTGTGCGAAACAGGTCTTATTTGATTCAGATTCAGCCCAAATCAGGGACAGTGATTCGATTAGTTGGTTTGGATCACTGTCCCTGATTCAGTTTGGCCAAATCTGAAGCTGAAGATTCGATGCTGATTCAGAGAGTCAGTGATTTGGACATGGACACAGCTTTAAATGTTTTTTTCTACATACCTCAAGGTACCAGGTGCAGCTCATTAATGCTGCGATAGTGGGGCAGATGGAGCATCCCATAGGAGCATGGTGACCCCCCCGCCCCCCACCTGCTCGGCGGTAAACGCGGAAGTGGACCGGAAGAAATTCCGGTCCAGTTCCAGGTCTGCTGGGGAGCATGCAGGGCCCCCCCATGCCCTCCTGGCTTGGTGATTGGCCACGGGGGGACCCCAGGTACCCCCCCAGACCCAGGAGGCACCAGTTGCTGAGCTGGGGGGATGCAGGGGGGCCCCTGTGCACTATCTGGCAGACCCGGAAGTGGACCGGAAGTGCTTCTGCCCCTTTTCTGGATCTGCTGCCGAGCGTGCTGGGGAGCTCCCCATGCTTGTGTGGGACACTCCATGCGCCCCAGCATCGCAGTGTTCGTGAACTGCCTGTTACCTTGAGTTATGTAGAAAAAAGATTTAAAGCCGTGTCTATAAAAAATTGCCAGATTTTCCCAAATCTTTCCAAATTGATTCAGCAGGTTCCAATTCGATTTGGAGAGATTAAAGGGTCCTCTGATTCGATTTGGAGATTTGGGCACCGAATCGGGCTGAATTTCTGCTGACTCAAACCAGGGACCGAAGCTTCACACAGCCCTATTGGTTAGTCCTGAGCAGTAATCATAATTGAGTTGCAAGAGTGCATAGCTGGGACTTTATCAGTAAAATATGTACCAAACAGCTATACATCTGGAGGAGTGAAAGTGTTGATAAGGAATCAAACACCTGAAGTAGGAAGCAGCAATTTAAAATGGTCTCCCCCAACCCCTGATCCCCAAGTTACAGGCATTCTATTTCATCAACAGATATTCTGATCCTGCAGGCTTCTTTCAACTTATGTTTAAGTTAGTTGAAACTGACTCTAGTCAACATACTGCTGCTGAAAGATCTGGTCAGTAGAGGTGCACTGTTAGAGATTTTTGGGGCCAGTACCGAAAGCTGATTTTTAAGGAGGCATATTGGCAGATGCTGATCCAATTTCTGATACCAGCACGGCAGATTGAAGAGCTGTGTCCAGCTGGTAAGTCTGTTGTGGTAGAAGGGGACGGGGTTGGGAAGAGGTGTGTGGAGGCAGCCCCCATGAGGGAGGGAGTAGGGCTGGGGCTGGCATAGGGGCTGGGGCGGGTGCAGGACAGAGCTGAGGCTTGTCCTTGGGGTGTGTAGAGGTGGGGTGGCTCCCACTGCTGTGCAGTGCTTGTCTGGGAGCTGCTCGGCTGGTGCTCACCTGCTTATCCAGCTGCTCTTGCTGCTGCTCCCGCTGCTCATCTGGGAGGGCATGGTGGGGGACGTGTGCCCCCGGATTGGAGCTGGGTGGGTGGGGCCGGGCTGCACTGGGCTGCACTCAGGGTGAGTGGTGGG
>NW_005842074.1:1166574-1177674 GCF_000455745.1 Alligator sinensis
CCCCCCCCTCCCAGCCTCGCTTCCAGTGCCGTTGCCACCTGCCCCAAGCTGGTCAGCATATTGCTGGACAACCTCTGCTCATCAGCATATTGCTGGACAACTGATTTGGGCACGAAGTGAATTGATAGTAAGGAACCCTTGAGTAAAACCCTTTCTCAACAGAAAATACTTGTAATGTAGAGTTCTGCAGGATCATGTAAGAACTGTTTTTATTTTCTTTAGTTCTTGGTACCAATTTGTAAGCTACTCTGCTAAATTTCTGGAATACAGTACCTCCTATTTGCAGTCCCCATTAATTTAATTTTAGTTTGCTTAAAGGGTCCAGTTCATTCAGGTTACCACTGCAGCAAACGTTTAGAATAAAGTAAAGATTCCTTCAAAATAGAAGAAAGTTATAAACTTTCTTTTGTTACTTTTGCCCCCTTTTTAACAAGAAACAGCTTTTGTAGTAGAAAGAATGCACCTAGCAATATGTTGCATAAACCCTTTTAAAACATTTTTAAAAATTGAAATGTTTAACAAGTGTTTTTCAAAAACTAGGCCAATTAGGTAGCTTTCTCTGTTCTAAGATGCTCTGACAAATTCTGTGTGTGTGTTTGATTTAACTTGGAATGGTGTGGGAAACGCAATGGAGAGACCCACCTTTATAGAGTTAATTGGACAAGTTTTAAATTAGATATGAAGCTCAGTTTGGGTGTATAATCTGCTATATATATGTTTTTCCTAATTTTTTTTAAATCAACCTTGTTCCATTTATCTTCCTGAATACTGTTAGTCTCCATGATGTAGCCAGTGTGACTTACTAGTGCACTATATTATTAATTCATTTCTTATTAGTATAATAACTAGGGTTGTACCAATAAAGATTTTTTTGGCCAATAATGATGGCTGATTATTAACCAGATGTATTAGCCAATACCAGTTCAATAGCCGATTTATAGGAACGCAGCCTGGCAATGTGGCGAGCAGTGTCCTGCCAGTAATTCTGTGGGGGGGAAACAGAAGGGGCATGGGTGGGGGGGGCAGATAGAGGCCCCCATGGTTAGGGAGGGAGGGGACTGGTGCAGGGGCAGGCACTGCCCACCCAGGGTGGTGAATACGACCCTGGGGCTGGAAGCAGGACAGAGCCACAGATGGCTTGTCCAGTGGGTGCAGGGGGAAGGGGTGCAGCTCCCTGCTGCTGCATGCACCCCCAGAGGAGGCATGAAGGGCATGTACCCCCTCCCCCAGGTTTGTGTTAAAGGTGAGGGTGGGCTGCCTGGTGCGGGCTTGAGGCTAGGGGCACTGGGCTAGGGTGGGGTGGGTGGCCGAGGTGCTGGGAGTGGGGCCTATGAGGTGGTCTATCTTCACCCAAAAATTCCCCATAGCTACACTCCCCCCAGCACTGCTACTGCTTGCCCCGTCATTACCCACTGTGATCCTAGCCCCGGCCCAGTCCGCCTGCTGGGAAGAGGGTGGTGCAGTCCCTGGCCCTGAGCCCACAGTGGGCAGCCCACCCTCAGCTTGTGCACAAATCTCGAGGGGGGGGGGGGCATATCCCCCCCCATGCTTCCCCTGGGGGTGAATGCAGTGGTAGGGAGCTGCCCTCTGTCTCCCCAGGTAGGGGGCTGCTACCCCTCCCCACCTGTCCCCCCCCAAGCCTGGATGAGCTGCCTGTGGCTCCATCCTGCTCCTGGCCCTAGGGTTGCATTCACCACCATTGCTAAGTACCACCTGCCCCTGGCCCGCCCCTGTACCGCTCCCTCGCTTACTGTGGAAGCCTCAATCTGCCCCCCACCATGCCCCTTCCCTTCCCCATGTCCATTCCCCCCACAGACCTACTGGCAGGATGCTGTTCTCCAAGCTGCTGGGCTGTATTCCTGATTGCATGTATGCTGTGGCTGTGCACATGCAAATGGCATTTATTGGTGACATTATCGGCTACACTGGTCAAAAAAAGCTGATTGCTGATAATGTTAATTTTCCTTTTATCAGGATCACTCTGACTTGTGACTGATATTGGTGCACCCCTGATAATGACAGGAAATCTTGAAATGGAGAGAATGAGAGGGACATATAATCCGTAAGAGCAGTTTTTGTATTTGGTCAAATAGATATCACACACATACTGTGTAATGCTTGTTAAAAGGATTTTTTCAGTTTGTGAGGATATTAATAAAGTTAAATCCAGCACACACACAGAATTTATTGAATGCATTGAGTTGAGTACTTCTAAAAAGTTTAATTTTGAAGAATACTCTGTTGGACTTGATAAAATAATAGTAATGTATTTAAAAGGATTATTTTTTTTTATAGTTTCTTTGGAAAATGTCTTCCTTCCTTGTCTTGGCCTTTGCCCCACAATATTAAGGTTATAACAAAGGAGGAACTATTAGCTCAGTGTTATGTTCATTCTTCTATAGAAGAGGCTTTTAACGTTTGCACTCTGCCTTTCCAATTTAGTGAACTGTATTTAAAGCTTGTTGAGGAAGCCCAGAGCTGTGTGCAGCTGCTCTTTTATATAGTTATATCTTGGTTTAGCAATAAATGGATATACAAAATATAATTTGGGTTCAGAGCTTTCAAATATGACTTCGTAGTATTGGTTCAGGTCACAGAATGTTTGCTCTTTTTATCATGTTGATATAATATAACATGTTATATATGCTATAATACATAGGGAAAGTTTTCACAAATGTAAGGAATTTTGGTTGCAGTGGTCTTAATGGAGCAGTAGCTTAATTGTTGATAATATAAAGGGTGGGAAGCTGGTTAGATGTCATCCCATAAAATGATGTTGCTGCCTTAGCAACAGCTACAGTGTGTCATTTAGTGCTTATGTTGTTTGTGGACTATACAATATCATAATTATAGAAAGAAATGCACAGGATGTAGGGGCTTGAATATAAATGAGTTTTGCCTCATTCAAGCTTGAAGTTTGTTGTGAGATGGATGCATTATGGATTTCATTTAACTTACAGAATTGATGCTCAGTGTTATTTCAAGTGTAATGGAATATTTGTGTTAATATATAGGAATAGTATATTCAAATGTGAAAAAGAGGAGAAATACCATAATTTCTCACATATAACATGCACCTTTCCCTCCACAATCAGCTACCCAAAACTGGGGCACATATATTAAACAGGGTAGCTATTTTCTTTGCTGGAAAAGAAGCATCCCTGGAGATGCTATGTATATTCCATGCAGCTGAAGAGATAGCTGGTACTTGTGCAGCTCAGCAATCACAGCCATAGTTATTGGCTGAGCACTGTAATATGTGGTGGAAGCAGCAAGTGAACTATTGGAAGTATCTTGATGTGGCTTGTGATGTGAAAACAACACTTTGTTTACAGGAACTTATATCAAGAACTACTTTTAGTAAAGAACTAACAATCTTACTATTGTCCTTGCAAGGTTCTGGAACCTACCCTTGTGTGACACAAACTAAGTTTTCCTGGTAATAGAGACTGTCCAGGAAGTATGACATCCTAGGAGATGGTGTGGATGAGGCAGCAAGCAGTTGGAACTGCCTAGGAAGCTACACTTTCCAAACACTACATTTTCAGAAGGACTTAAACTATATCACAGATTTGGCCATGACTGAAAACAATCTTTCTACATTTTGCCTTCCAACCTCCCCCCCCACCTCCCCCCCCATTTTATTGGGAGCATGTTGCATATGAGAAAATATGGGCATTTAAAAAATGTAGACCATGACAGTTATTAACCATTTTTGTTCTTTGGGGCCAATTATAGTGCATGCTTTCGGAATATAAAGTGGTAAATGGTCCCTGCTCTAGGAAGATCTTAGTCCTGTACTGAGTGCTGGGTCAGGGGAGAGGTAAAACGCACAAAGAGCAAAGAATACTAGTTATGTTTCCAAAACTTACAGTAGTTTCTGAAGTCAGGCACACGAAGTTCTAGCCTTCAGTCAGCTTTACATCATATCACGATGTAGCAGAAATCCCAGGCTGGCACTGACCTTTGTAACTTTGTGGGCGTAATGTTAATATGAGAATTAAAACAATTAGGCAAGCAGGGCCTTTTTGTGGTCTTTTTTTTCCTCCAATGCAGGGGTCAACGACCTATGGCTTACAGGCCAGATCTGGCTTGCAGAACCATTAAAATCCAGCCTGTTGGTAGCATTAGCTGCAGCGGGTTTTGGCAGGAGTTGCTTTCCCATGCTGCCATGTAGAAACAGCAGTGGCAGCTGGATCCTAGCACCCACTTAGTCACCTACCTCTGACCCAGACTGGGTAACTTGAATCTGCAGCCTAAAAGGTTGCTGACTTATGTCCTAATGAATATGGGTCTGCTCTTACACAAATACTAATTTTCTATCATACTTTGTAGCAGTTTTCATCGTAAATGGTTATAGTGCCAAGTGCATCACTTTTAATATATCTTTGTTAGACATTTTGCAATGCATTAGAATTTACCAAAAGAAGTTTAGGAAAACCTGGAAGATATTTTTCACTGTGCCAACCTGACAAATTTTTAGAAGCATAGAAATGCCTATAGGAATGAATGGCAGGAGGGATATTAGTTTCTTCAAACCCTATTCTCTCTTTATCATTAGGCTCTCTTTTTATGTCCTTTCTCATATGGCTCCCACTGCTCTTACTTATTTCATTTTCCCATTAGCTTAATTTGTAGGTATTTCTCTGAGAATCAGAACTCTAACCCGTGAAGGGCTGCACTGGGGGAGGGGGCAGTTATATGATGTGCAGTATGGTATATGTCTATCAACTTTTGTTCAAAGTCTGTTGAAGTCCACGGATACACTCCTATTTAAATCTATCTGAAAATCAGATTCCTTCTAAACAAGTATGTTTCTCTGGAGCTATTTTACTCGAGAAGAAATGCAAAAACCGTTTAAAACTTGGTGAAATCTTAAAATGTTTACTTATGTGTTAATACGATTAAGTCTTTTTTTGGATTTTTCTATTAAAAACGATAGGATAATATATAACTAACTGGATTTTACCTTCTAGAGGAGAGCAGCTATTTTGTATGCTACTGTGGTCAAACACCATTTAAAAAAAAAATTACGTCATCGTTTCAGAAAGCAAAGGACAGGTGATACTGTTTATTTTTGGCAACTTTTTTTCTTGGCACTTTAAAAATCTTTAAAAAATCTTCAGTAAAGAAAATTTAATAATTAATATTAAAGAATAATTTTATAGATCCAGCTTAGCTTGGAAAACGTAGCACAAGTCATAAGGCTGTCAGTTCACTCTGTACACATTTAACTGTGCCTAGGTATTGAAGCATACACAAGTATCGTAAAACCTTTATAGAAGCCTGTCAGAACAGGACATCGTAGAAGTAACATGAAGCCTATATTCTGTCCACTACATTAACTAGCACAGAGCAGAAAATGACTATTTGAAGTGTTGGCACTTAATTAATTTAATACTGGAGAAAGCCAAGAATATGTGGCCCTCTACTAGTTCATCAGTTGAGATCTTCCACTGAAAAGCCCTGTTAAAATGGCTCATTTAATTGAGTCCATTTACATACATGAAGAAAATGAAAGGAGAATGAGGAATTTGTAAAGAACTGTTTCAGACCTCTGTTTTTAAATGTGATGATGTGAGAATAAGCCCAGGGTCCAAAGGTTTTGAATTTTAGTTGTGGCTTTGCCACTGATTTGCTGTGTATTCAGATTAAGCAATTCATTACATATTTCTTCCTCTCCTTCTTGATCTGTGGAATATGGTTATGTACCCAACAACCTTTCACAGATGTTTTATTAATTGATATATGTGAAGGGCTTTTAACCTATGTAGTGCTATATAATTGCTAAGCAGTGTTAGCTGCACATCTGTCATCCCATACATTAGCTTTATGTGCAGTAAAATTTATAAGATTGGATATAATGTGAGAGAACCCCATATTTGGCATAAAGTATCCAAGGATTAGCTAACCATGGCCGTTTTTACTTACACAAGAATTTTTCTTTGCCAGCCCAAGTAATATATTTATGTTAATATCAGTATTGTTTTGTCTTCAACAGCATGTAAGATTATGGCACCGTTTTGTAAGAATGATTTTTTGTAACCAAGAGGCTTCTCTTGTCAGTTAAAGCAGGAGAAAGGGGCTATATTTTATATTCAGTCAGTCGTTAATTGTTTTGCATTCTTTCTTTGATATTGCTAAACTTTTGTTCACAGAGAATATGTGCTAAACTTCTGAATATTGTACAAGGGTGCATCATTAAGCAGGTGACAAAGTATGTATTTGAAAATTGTAATCATTTACATGGATAGGAATTACCTAGCCTTAGAAGGCTCAAGATTTTCACTAATGCTTTTAGTGAGAACATGCCTAAAGATGTTTTCTTCAATCTTTCAGTATTTGATTAACATATATATTGCTTGCCTAAAAGAAAAGCTTATATGAAGCTTTGTATGCAGTGGTGTTAGAATGGTGATATTCTTCAATGAGAATCCATTTTGTTTCCCTTAATTAAAAAATAAATAAGATCCAGAATGAATAGCTTTTACTTCGTTTCACCTAACCCTTCTAACTAAAAAAAAAACCCCAAAAAACCCCAACCCTTCTTTTGTGAAATCTCTGCAGTGTATTATACAAAATATAGTTGTTTGCTAACCAACTTCATAGTCCTTATTAAGCCTTTTCCATTCTGCAAGGGCAATAGCTCTGAAATACAGAAGTGATTGCATTAAATCCTTGGCTGGAAATTTTGTGTGGGATTGAGTATTGAAATGCAGCAAAGCAAATAATGAAGGCATATGTTTACCTATAATTCTTTTACCTTGGGAGAAGGATTAAATAGGAACAGTTTGGTTGTTGTCAAATTCTTAACAGTTGCTTTCAAGCATGAAACAGTCCCCAGGCTCTTGGAGGATTTACTTAGCAGTTTGAATAGAGAGGTCTTTACTGCTAATGGAACTGAGATGGCAGGCTTAAGCAATGGGGTGCTTTATAGCCTCTTTAGCCACTTGAGAAGATGTAACATCAAATAGCTGAAATCATCTTGGTCTCCATTGGTGTTTTGGAAGTTGCACAAAGATTGGTGAATAAATAATTCAAAGTTGTAAGAATGTCTTGATGCCAGAGTGTTGCAAGTATCTAAAAGCTTGATTCACAGAAGGCTTATTAGTACCAGGAGACATTCTGTAGTTTTCACTTGAGCTTTGCCCCAGGGAACATTTACTGATGATTTAAAAAAAAAAAATTTTTTTTTGGAATGATTAGGGCTGGTACAGAAGCACTGTTCTGGGGACTAGTAACATTCAAAAAGTATTGTTAATAAATAAAAAGAAAATTTTATTTTCTGTGCGGATGGCTGACAATTACTGTATTTTTCATAATTTTCATATAGAAAGGAAAGACAGTGATTACTTAGCATATTAAGTAAATTAGCTGTTAAATTTTTGTTTTATGTAATGACAAACTTGATAGATTTTATTTAATAAGCTTTTTACTAAACAGTGTTGGTAAATATACCTTGATAAGGTACTCTCATAGTTAATACTGCCTGGAAATCAGATTTTAAGTTGTTTTAGTTTTGCATTTCCTTGTAAATATTTTCCGCATTTTTAGAGATCAGCAGTCTGGAAAGACAGAGAAAAAACAGCCATGGTGACTAACACTCTGGAAGGATTTGTTAAGTTTTTTTCACTCCTAGGGCGCATCCAAATGAGCATACATGTGCAGTTTGAGGTGCTTCAAAGCTGTAATGAGGTGCCACAAACTGCATGTAGTGCACGTGCAGCCATTCACCAGACTAATAATTTGCAGCATGGCACCATATTTGACACTGGGAGATCCCAGTGTCAAGAAAAGCTGCAGCAGAAACTCCAGGAAGACTTTCTGGCTGCTGGCCAAAGTGTCTCTTCTCCTCTAGTTGTCCCCTGGCTCCTTCACCATGCCTGAAGGGGTGGGGAAATGACCGTTTCTCTGAAGTGGGGCATTTTGCCCTACACCAAACCCCACATGTAGGGGTGTGTGCAGTGACCGAATACAGCAACACAAATTTGTGCTGTTATTTTTCCTATGGCAAACTTACACTCCTGCATGTATCCACTCATCTGGATGTGCCCTGAGAGTTTTAATTCCCTCTCTTCTGGGTTTTGTGTGTGTGCGCACAGAGTAGGCATAACAGCAACATTAGTTTTATTGCATCATGGATGACTAAAGAAAATAGGACACCATTTGCTTTTCTCTAATGTCTTTGTCCAACCAGCTACTGTAGAGTCCATTTTATAGAAGCTTGACTGTAAGATCCAGTCAAGCAGCCAATTTTGAGATTACCTTGGCTGTAATTCCAGGACCTATGGATTTAAGGTAATTCCCCCTCATTGCCAACACTTGAGAAGAGGATTCCATAGCATTAACCAATGATATACTGCGCTTGCCAACTACATTGTGGAGACTGAAAACTGTGCCAGGTTTATATAAACTGAGGTTCTCAACCTTGTTACATTTAAGGCACCCCTTTTTAGACTAATGGCACCCCTTTGTGCTTTACTTGTTTTTTTGACTATAGAAAAACAATAGAGCAATCCTTATGTTGCAAAGAACTCAGCAAGACCACAGCGAGTCAGAATGTTTTTGATGCTACGGATTCCTATTTGAAATTTTTGGATTTATCTTGTGAATCACATTTAGGTGTTTACCTACCTAACAGCGCTAATATTGTGCATCACCCTTAGAAATGTTATCCAGGGTGCTGTATCACCCTGGTTGAGAATCACTGCTTTTTTGCCTTTACCCAAAAGCTCATAAAGCCTATGCTGCCCACAGCTATGGAAAATTCTATTAGGATATTTATACTAATATATGAAACTTAAGGTCAAAAGGGACAGTTATGGCCAGGTCCAGATACTACATATAAACTGGTATAAGTGACTGATAACCAATCTACACCTCTAGCAGAACAGAAGTTTGGTGCACATAGATTGGTTTAAAAATGGCAGAACCCAGTCTTGTGGGTGGCTGCTGCTGGTGCTGAGCTCCGAGATGCCTGATCCTTCCCTTGGTAGAGCCTCCCTGTCCCTGCCGCCCTGGTGCATTCTGCTGCTGGCTTCCCCTGGGGCTTGTGCAGGGAAACACCCCAGCCCCACCTCGTCTGCCTGCCTGTGGCTGACAGCTGGCAGGAGGCAGGGCTGGGGAGAAAGTCTCTGTGCTTGCTTGGATCTGTGACAGCCTGTGGGTGGGGCCTGTTGGGAGGCATGCAGGAGCAGCCCTGACCTGCTGGTCTCGGCCAGTACAGGCAGCCTGTGCCTGCCCCCTGCCCCGGGCAAATGTTTTCTGTTTGCTCCCAATGTAACCTATGCTGCTTACAGATACCTGCATAAGTTTGATCAATTCCACCTCCATCTTTCTGAATGTCTGTACCTAGCCTATGATGAATTAGTTTCAGCTCCCTGTATTGTACAGGCCATAGAACTTCACCAATTAAAAACTCTTCTTCAAGCTTGACTTCTGTGCTATGAAGTGTTCATACTAGATATAAAGCTACAAAGGATGGAGGATCAACTGTTTCTCAAGGTAAATCATTCCGGTGATTGATTACCTTCATTACTAAAAAATTCTGTTCTTATGTCTAGCCTATATGTGTCTGGTTTCAGTTACCAACCACTGGAACTCCTCATTCCTTTTTCTGTTAAACTAAAGAGCTGCTTACTAGGTATTTGTATGCTGTAATCCACTCACCTCCTAATGTTTTCTCAGACAAACTAATTAGATTGATAATCTTAGGTCCCTTGCTATCAAGCAGGATTTTCAGACCTCAAATCATTCTGGTAGCTCTTTTTTAAGGACCATTAGTTCTCTTTGTGCACAATCTCCTGAGCTATGAGGGAAAGAATTTTCTTTGGAGAATTTATTTGCCTCTGAACTTAATTGCTATAGCACTAACAATCCCACATAAGAGAAGTGCCAGAAAGATTGAGATTGTTATTTCCTTTTGGAAAACGCAGAAAAATAAAATAGAATTCCAACAGTGGCCAATATTTATATTAGTTGTAGGCTTTTGTGGATAGTTTATAGTTACTCAGGTCTGAGTATAGTTATTGTATCTAATATCTGAGGGAGACCACAAAATATAAATCTCCTTTACAAGTTTGTTAAGTTTTTATGGTAATTAGTACCAAAGTTGGAGCATTCTGGCCTCACAGCCAGGATTTATCCAATTATTGTAATCAAAAAGTAACTTCTCGGGTGTTGTAGCCATGGAAATTAAAAACTTTTCCCTTCTTTGAGAGACCAGTATTTGCTGAGGGGATACCCTGAAGAAAAGGTGACTAGCTGTCTGAAAAGCCCTTCAAATAAATTCTCTAATGTCCAGCCCTGCATGCACTCTGCACTGCCAAGGACTCAGTCAGATTGGTAAGATGAATTAATGGCCTCTGTGGGAGACTGGGAAAATAAAGTCCATCTTCCAGAATCTTTAAAAAGCTTCTGATCCTTTGCTAGCTTTTTCATTTTGCTTCTATATTTTGTGGCTCAAGACTGCCTTCGATTAGCAATCCATTTAGTGGCCTCTCTCTAGAAGGAAGGGTGCTTTTTTTTTCTTCAGTTGTTCAGGTCAGCAGACCTCATCCTGAGGTGTTAAATTCACTACCCTTTTAAAAATGAATGTCTCTTCAGGGATTCTCTTGACCAACCTTTAGAAGTTTTAGCAGAATCTAGGTACTCTCCATGTTGTTTATCCAAGAAACACAGGCAGTGCTCACAGTTCTGTGCATGTCTTCAGGATGCAATCAACTTGTATAAGATTTTTCTCTTCATTTAAATATAAAGGGGGTGGGTGGGGAGGAAGTTTCCACATTCTTTTCTGCCTTCTTTAGGTGAGACAGAGATTTACAAAACATAAAGTATGAAATGGAATAGGGTATCTCTGCCTGAATCTTTTGGGAATCCTACAATTATAGAGGACACTGCTGCCTGACAGTGCTTCTGAAATGGGAGTAGAGTGAACAACTAATGAAGTGTAATATTCTGGATAAAATTTTTCTGCTCAGAAGGGGATTGGTGAACACTGGAAATGAAATCCAGTAGAAATGACTTCTCTGTGAGTGCATAAGTCAAGTGTGATTTAGAAGACTTCTTTACATGGGTTTTCACTTGGGATGCAGATATATA
>NW_005842074.1:1177761-1180839 GCF_000455745.1 Alligator sinensis
TATATATATATGAGATATATATCAATCCCCCTGTAAAACAAGCTAAGCTGTAATCATGTGGGACAAAACTAAAAAAATAAAGACAACATTTCCAATAGATTTCATAGAGAAGTAAGGCTGGAAGGGACCTCAAGAGCTCATCCAGTCCGTGAGCTGGATTCTGTGC
Organism: Alligator sinensis; assembly: GCF_000455745.1. Lineage (NCBI taxonomy): Eukaryota > Metazoa > Chordata > Crocodylia > Alligatoridae > Alligator > Alligator sinensis. The sequence goes on from NW_005842074.1 coordinate 1,177,928, forward strand.
AGGGCTAGTGTATGTGGTCAGTCCATAGCTACAATCCAGCCTTCTGATCCAACCCTACCTGCCTGGATCTGGATGCTCGCTGGCGCAATCTGGAGCACAGGGTTATATTACCCAGCACACAGAGCTCCCCACAGGCCCAGAAATTTGGCAGCGGGGAAGTGGCAATTAACATTGTTACTGTTCCCCCACCACCGAAGTTTTGGACTCTTGGAGAGTCCCATGTGCTGAATATGGTCTGCAGCATCCTTGAACGAGGTTGTGAAATTTAAGTAACATGTCACTTTCTGTCCTACAGATGCCCGTGTTTATGCTGATGTGGGTGCACACACACACATGCGCACACACTCTGCCTCTCCCCTTTTAGACAGACCTAAAAACCACTTTACTTGAAAGTGGCTGTTATTCTGCCTTTGTAAAAGTCAACCTTCCACTGTCTCATTAGTGAGTGACAGCACTGCTGTGTTTCACTAGGTTTTATGAGAGAACGAGGATCATGTATTCTTCTGACAGAAGAATGCGCCTTATGCATCTCAGTGGTGCTAGATGAAATCCCATTAATGAAAACTTTATGTAATATTTCCTGATCTGATGCTGCTGTCCTGCTGCTTAATAGGTTAACTGTAATAGAACCAATTATTTTTATATTGGAAAAAAAAAATGTATAGAAAACTCGTTACACCAAAAATAACTTAGTCCTGAGTACAGTCAGTCTAACTGCATTTTCTGATGTGGGTACCATACCTTCTATCAGTGTGGCATTTAAAGCTAGTGGCCTGCAGAGATGGTTTACAGGGGTGATACATTAAGGATTACTTAGAGAATAAGAAAATGCATTTTGTAAATTATTTTGAAGTTTTAAGATTTATCACCTTTTCACTCTGGAATGAAGACGTGGATGAAAAATGTATCCCAGAATAGCCGGGGTGTTCAACAGAAGTGAGGGAGATCCAGATCAAAGTCTGTGTTCTATCCTGAGGGTTGTGAAACACATGGCCTGTAGGTCAAATCTGGCCCATAGAGCTGTTCCAGCTAGCCTGCTGGGCTATCAGAATGCTACTGGAAATTGTGGGGGAGGGAGGATGGTCAAAGATGAATGGGGCCCACTACAGAATTCAGGACTTTGGGGCTCTGCTAGACTTGGCCTTTGACAGGGGGGTGAGCAAGGGCTGTGTCCACCTAGCCTCACAGCTCTTGTAGCTGCCTAGCTTACCAGGTGCCTGCCACCACTGCCAGATTGCTGCCACTTGCCCCATGGAGGAGCCCCACAACCTGGATCTAGCCTGGGATGAGTTTGACACCCCCTTTCTTTCTAATTTAGAGAAGAGATGTGGCTACGGGAAGCCCAGCACCATGAAAGCTGCATGTCCATGGGCCAAATCAAATGACTCTGCAAGCCCGATCTGGCCTACAGGCTGTGGGTTGCTGACCTCTCGCATAGATGAATCATAGTCCATTAAGTGCCACCCCCCCCCCCGCATGTCTGTCAGTGGACCAAAATGTCATTTCCAGTTGTCCTTCTTCCAAGACCATTGACAAATTGGACAGCCTGTATTTCATGAAGCAGAAATTATATAATGTATTGCTTACAGTAAGCCATAACAAGTAAATGTGCATATTTTTATTAAAGCCCAGTGACACACCTGTTGTCTAACTCCTGCTAGTAATTTAACAAGTTCTGTTAAGGTCTCTCCATCCATTCAGTAATCTATCCACATTTTTCTTTGTCAGTGTCTGCACTTCAGCAGGCTGTGCTATGTATTTATAGAAATCTTTAACAAACCTTTTATTTTGCAGGTCTATGTTTTCTGATATTATGAAAATCTTATTTACTAGGCAAAATTTTACCCACTCCTCTGCAGTTATTTTTATTCATAATAGCATGTTCCCCACAAAACTCAAGCCCATTTTAGCATCAAACTGAAATTGAAAATATTAGCCTGCCCATTAAGACCTATTTCCTTTGTTTGTTCTCACTTTTCCTTTCCAGAGAACCTAGTCTGGATTTTGAGATATGGAAACTTTTAGACAGATTCATAGTTTATAAATCCAAAAGGGGCCACTGTGATGCTGTAGTTTTACTTCTTGCATAACATAGGAATAGGGCTTCCCTGAATTGATTTCTAATTGAACTGTAGCATATCTTTAAAAAAAAGGAAAGCAAAATTAGATCTTTTCTAATGTTCAGTGATGGAGAATCCACCCTAATGCCCAGTCTAGCTGTTTCAATGGTTAATTTATCTCGCTCTTAGGATAAAAAAAATATCTTCAAGGCTGAGTTTGTCTACCTATTACTTCTAGCTTTTGTCAGCTAGATTGAAGAGACCTCTGTTATCAAATTTATGTTCCTCTTGTAGGTACCTACAAGCTGTGATCAAGTGACCCCCTAACTTTGTATTTTGTTGAACTGATTATCTGCCATGATCATCAAGTTTTTTTTGTTAGTTGCTACTTCCTAGTATATAGGCATGTAAGAATAACTTATGGTCCTTGTTCCTTATTCCTGGATATCTAATGTTTTATGTTGTGATGTTAAAACTTTTTGTTTGCTTGTGTTCAGCTCATCATGAGATGAACAGCTAATCATGAGTGCCCTGTAGAGACCTGTTATTTGCTACTCTCTAAACTGTGTCTTTTACAAACTTTACTCACTCATCAGTTTTCTTATAAACCACATAAAAACATTAAGTAGCATGGTTATTGTCACAACCCAAGGGTGTGATTTTGTTTGTGCGCGCTTTGGCACTGCTAAATTATTTCCCGCCCCTAGGAGCTTTCTTTGCAGGGTGCATTTCTTAGTTGCAAAGAGAAATGCATGGTGCAGAGGAGTTCCCGCCATTCGCATGCAAATTTGTGTCCCACTATTGGCCAGTTCTAAATTATTCCTACGTGGCGGCTAGCGATTGGGTCTTTCG
>NW_005842074.1:1180870-1217918 GCF_000455745.1 Alligator sinensis
GGTTTCTGCCCAAGTTGGAGGACTCCACAACCATCTGGAGGAGGAGAACTTCACGTCTCGTGAAGATCTCTAAGCGCTGCAGAGCCTATTGGACCCAGCGTGTATCTCAAGAAGGCTATAGGGGTCTGATCAGCCTCTCGCCTCTCCCCATTGCCGAACGATCCCTCGACGAACCTCTTCCCTGTGCGCAAGTTCCACGGAGCCTAGCAAACTTTGTGTGAGTGTATCCAGAGCTCTCTGCTTCGAGTTGTTTTCTTCGGTTGACGCGACGGGCTCGTGTGTTTAGAGCCTTCAACCGGATTGGGCTAGAGGTTCGCGTGGAAGGAACTCTTGTCCGCCTCTTCTTTTCTGTCTGTAACCGCAACTCAAGCAAGTTCTCCTGCCTGCACCGCGACCATCTTCGGTGTAAGTAAAATAATCTTTAATCAACCGCTAAGCGTCCGTGCCTAATTCTAGTCCGCCGGCCTGCATTCCCTGACCCGTGTGCCAGGGCTGCTGGCCACAGCCCGCCGCGCGCCCCCGAGAACCTGGGACTGCTCCTGGCCCGCACAGTTATAAGGACTAAACATTATAAAATCCAATTTCAGTATACCCAGTCAATCATTTCCCAATGTTGAGACCTAATGGTTGTCCAATTTTAATTCCATTGGGTACATAATTATTATTTTACAACATGCTAATTTCTTAAAACTGCCTGTATTAAGCCATGCCATTATTTTCTCCAGGACCAGTATTAGGTTGATAAGCTCATAATAACTTTATAGGTCATTTGCCACTTAGAGTATTTTAGCATTATTTTTCTTCCAGGTTTGTGGAACTTCTTAAGTGTTTCCAAATTTGTTGAAAATGACCATAGCTTGATTTATTAAAGATAATCATATGGTTCAGAAAGCTCTGTGGCTAACTGTATGAAAACTGTTGGATACGAGTTTTTGGATTTGTAAATGCCTTTGTTAGTAGCTTCTGTTTAATATTCTTCCACATTATGGAAATGAAAAGTATTTCTTCATTATATGAAATGAATATTTCATCTGGCTCATTTTATGGTATATGACACTTGCAAAAGCAGATGGGGGTAACTTTGAAGAACAGTTAACTTTAAACATGATGATCTGTAAAACTATACATTAGTTATCTACTTCTAATACATTGCTTATGTTTAACACAGATCCCTACTGTTGCTTTACTTGTAGTATTATCACCAAACACTTTTGACTTTTTTAAAAGCAATGATCAGGAAATCCCATATAACTAAGGAAGGATTATATTAGTATTTTTTTTTAAAAAGGGAAGACTTGTTTTCTGGAGCATACAGTAATTTTGTCTCATCTTCTAAAACCAAGTGCTTCATCTCTTTATTGTTTTTTTTCTCCCTTTCAGTTTCTAAAAATATAATGTTTAAATATTAAATAACAAAATATTATAGCAACATGGGAAACATTCTTAGTTTTGTAGCTTGTCATTAATGAATTAATAGTTCTGTTTAGTTTTAGTGCTTATAACTTATGTTGTTTGCTCAAGGTCATTTGCCCAGGGTGATATATTGAAGAATATAATCAGTTGGTCTGTGTGCTCTGATATTTTAGTCCTGGCATTAATAAAACAGGATCATTGATTTGACAAACAGAGTTTTTATGGATATAGAGGACCAGAAATCAATAGAGACAACAGGGGGAAGTATACAGAAATTTGTTTTGCATTAATTTTTTGGTTGCTAATAGTTTTTTGAGGGTTCTTGTCTTAGAAGCTTTTTATTTTGCAAGTTAGGAAAACTTTGAAGTGTTGATGTTTGTATACTTTGTCTTATTATGGACAGAACTTATGCTTTAGGCAGTAGAAGAAAAGGTCAGCTAGTTTTGCTTCTTAAATGAGTCATTTGGTATTAACCTGAAGCTATATAAGTTGGGCAGCATCTATAACAAAGTTGTCAGATAAGCCTCAAATTGGATTCTTCTGTTTCAGTAATGCAGGTAATGTTGGGTAAAAGAAAAATTGGGCAATTTAAATGCTATTAAACAATTAGTGTTTGCAACCAGCTACTACACAGAGGAATCTGAGATGCCATAAATACTTGTTTCATTTGGAAGAGTAAACAACTGCAGTGGCTATATGGTATCAAATGGGAAATGTAGACTTTTTAATTGTGACTAATATACAATGCAGCCAAGCAGTTCGATGCCCTAAAGAGGACTCCTCCCTGCTCTTAGATGCTATATGAGAGTACAGAGTGTGAATTCTGCTGTGAAAATCTCTATAGTTTGAAGCCACATTGAGCAGAACCAAAGAAACCTATAGCTGAAATGGCAGAGAACCAGATTTTTCTGCATTAAAGATCATTTGATGCTGCCTAAATGCTGCAGTCAATTTAAACCTCTTTGCAGATGGATGCCAGGAGAGTTCTGCTGTAGAAAGGGAATTTATGCCAGTGTGAAACCAGCTGAGGTGGCATCCACTTTCTATGCTTGCATTACCTCTCTTTTCCTCTCCAGTGCATGTGAAAGATGAGGCTGGACTTCGGAACTGAGTGGGAGAGGATTGAGTGCTATCAGACTCCAGTAACCAGATCTCCTATAGGCATTATGCTACTGCCATAAGTTAAACTTAAGTCTCCTACTGAGTGGCTGGCTGCTTGTTTCCACTAATCTCTCTCTCATAGCCAAGAACAGCTCGCATATATTTGATAATCAGGGCCACTGTCTCACTTGACCCATTCCTTCTGTAGGCATTATTAATTTTGTCAGAACTATGCTCAGGCCTTGAAGAAATTATTTACTGCTAATCAAATCTTTAGTACTAACCAAACCTTCATTCTTTACCGTTATAAATTTCTAAGCTAAGCATTTATATAAAGAAACCAACTTCATGCTAATTTGGCATAAACCTTATCCACTCACATGACCAAAAGGCTGTGAATGCAGTGGAGTGAGTTTTTGAGCCAGAAATAGGACAAGAAGTGCAAATTTGTGCAGTATATTACTCCAGTATGCTTGCACTGGGCTATACTTAGTGTCCAGGAGAAACCAGTAATAAACACAAAATGGTGTTTCATAAGTGTGCAAACATATCAGGAATAATTGTCAGTTGGTCTGAGACTAATGATGCATCAAGCTAGCGACAGTGGTGCGACAGTGAATGGCATATAAGAGAATGATGTGGCTAGTATTGCATCAGACTACCTTGGCTTCCCTAGACTCAACAACCAGGTACCATTTACAGCTGGTGACTGGGGTCAACCTTTTTCATGAGTCAAGAGGAGGGGTCAAACTCAGGCTTCAAAACCATAGCGAGAGGCATTCTGATCATGTCCAGAATGAAAGGTAGAACCACTATGCAAAATTAAAACAGTCAGTGATTGTATTAAGTGGGTTTATCAACATGTACGCTTTACTGCAACTTGACTAATTAGTTCCACAGTATAGTGTCACCATTTACGGTGGAGTGAATACGTGAGCTGAAATGCACATGTAGACGGTGACAGGCTGGCTGGAGCATGAAGGTGCTAAAGTTTGTGGGGGCTACCTGCTGCATAGTCTTGTACTTTAGCACTCTTGTGCCCCAGCCAACTCCAATGCTGCCACATGGAGCGTGGGGCTGACCCTTCGAGCCTGCTGCCATCTCGGGGTTGCTCTGTTCCCAGCTCAAACTGCTGCAGTCCTGGGCACACATGCAGACACTGCACCTAAGAGCAGCAGACTCCAGTGCAAACTACACTGGAGTTTATCACATTGTCTTAGTGGCACATGCAGATGCACCCAGTGTCAACTTTTATTGGGATTAAAACCAAAAGCCAGCTGCATCTGTAAATTCTGTAACATTTTTTTAATGTTAAAGGCATATCTATTTGCAAATTTATAAACTATGCAAAATTCTGATTAAATCAATTGCTACAATTTTATAGAGCTCTAGGTTTTTATAAGACAATCATCTGATGCAAAAATGAAAAACAGAATATATACACTGAAGTCTTTTCTGAAAATCCTGTTTCTATTTAGTTTAATAGTATATTACTAAAGCTTAGTTTTTTGAAGAGCATATATTAGCATACATTTACTATTTATTAATAGTAAATTAGCATGCATAGCTTTATTAATCATTATATATCTGCATTTAAGTATGTAAAATAAATTCAATTTCTTCCAGTAGAAACTCAGTTCATATTAAATTAATCAAGCTTGCATTTAATATAACTGGGATACTTCTTGTTCATACATGTAAAATTCTACAAAAGGAAAACATAAAGGGGACTGTAAGAAACAAATTAACGATGATAAACCTTATGAACCTTCAGCTGGCTTGGTGTACAGAGAGATACGTGAGCATCTCTCTTATTAAGCAGTTGTACTACAGAGTTGGATTTGTTTAGTTTTGGTAAGTATGTATCATTACAGAAGGAACTTGGGGATATTCTATATTCGTCATGTTATACTTGCATTTGCACACCTATATACTTGCATAACTAGAACAGATTTTATACCTCTGTTACCTAATTTTATATAAGTTGAGATATTTTTATATACCAGCTTTAGGTACAAAAGAGAATATGTTATGGATTCTAGAGTATTACTAGCCTGCCATTTTTCTGCTTCAGTGTGCTAGTTTATCAACATTTCTGTTAATGACATACTGTAGTGTGATGCATCAGAGGCTAATCCTGAGGTTTAAACAAATGATTCTGTGTTATCTTTTCCTCTTAGAATGTGCCGCATCAGAAATCTGATGGATTAATGAAACACTGCTTCTGCTAATTGCTGACATAGGAATATTTAGGGCATTGAGGCAACCACAGGAATGTAAAAAAACCCAGAAAATTTTCATGGCTTCCCTGTACATTAATCAGCCATGCTAATTTCTAGAGTAAATAGTGCATGTCTGTTGTGAGAGATCTTTTAGAATTGTTCTTTATAATCTTGATCCAAATGAATAAGCTTTTTACGTATTAAGCGTTGTTTAATGTAATGGATGTACTGACTAAAGAAACTAAACACTGGAGCTTATAACAGTAGAGAATGAGAAAAAATGTTTTACATTAATTTTTTATAATAGCATGTTTAATAAATAAAATAAAAATAACAAAGATTAACTTGATGAAAGGACTTCTTAGCTATATAAAATTGGGAGCATGACCTTGAAAAATCTTTGACAATATTTCCATGAATTAATTTTCAGGATCCTGTATTTAGTAATTATTTTACCAAAGCAAACTACTAAGCTTTTTGTTAAAAAGCAAACAAAAAACACTTTTCACCTAATACAAGTTGCATGCTTCTTGAAAATGAGTTTACGTTTACCCAGAGCATGGAGCTAATATGGGCAATTTTGGGGATGTTACAAGATATTTTATATAGCATTAAAATAATTTATGTGCATGTATTTATACATGTAAATATAGGCCAGGATTTTAAAAAAAGTCTGCCTAGAGATAGGCTCCTGAATTTCTTTAGCAGAGGATAGACTTATGCATCTGCTGCACTAACACCTTGCAGACTTCTTCACCTGAGCAATCTCCAAGAGGATGAAGCCATTCTTCTTGCTTGTCTTCAGAGAGACTCATCAGAGCACATAGAGTGGGCCTGTATATATGAGACATTTACTGTGAAGTAGATTAATTAGCTTCAAAGTAAAATCTCACATCTACATGCGCAGGCCTATTAGGCTGCCAAAAATTAACGAACTGTGCAGTAGGGCTGTACTTGTAAATACAAGTACTGCCCTGCTGCGGAGTTTTTTTTACTCCATAGCACCGCGTGTGTAGATGCTGGAGGGGCTGGCTGGGGCATAAAGATACTTCAGTGTGGGGGCTGCCTGCTGTCTAGCTCTGCACTGGAGCATCCTTATGCCCCAGCTAGCGCCTCCACAGTATATTGAGCTGGGTTGGAGCAGCCCTGGGCTGGTTGGCTGACCCCTTGGACCTCCTGCCAGCTGGGGCTGCTCCAACCTGGCTCAACACGCAATAAACTCTGGGGCGATAAGTGCCAGTTTATTGCTTTGCCTTAAGAACACGTGTAGATGCTCCCAGTATCTGCTTTCATGGTGGTTAAAGCACGTGATGGTCATTCTCACTGCTTTTGTAAGTGAGAGATATTCTCCCTTCTCCTACCTCTCATCTCCAGCCCACCCCTTTCTTCTTGGACCTTGATAAAAGGGTCATGTTTGGCATCACTTTCTGGTAAAATATCATTTTCTGTTTCTATTCTACTTATTTTTTCTCCTCTTCTGGAAAGGGAACTTTGTTGGTGGGGAACTTTGCACCTTGCCAGGCATCCCTTGTTATCTTTCTGTCTCATGTAGAGAAATTTTATTTTCTTTCTTCTAGCCTTTTTTCTCAAGATTGATTCAGCCTTTCACCCTAGGTGGGATGTCTGCGCCCATGTGCTGTAATTACAGTGCATTGGAGCAGACTAGATTAATCGAGTCTGCTGGAGCATGCTAATTAGCACGCTTCAGCAGCCTCAGTGTTTCATGTATTCAGCATCCCCACACTTCAGAATGGCAGCGGGGGCACTTTAACTGAAGCTCGTTCAACAAGGTTTAGTTAAAGCGCCCCTGCTGCCATTTTGAAGTATGGGATGCTGAATACACGAGATGCTGTGGGTGTTGAGCCACTCTAGAGTGCTCCTGCCTCCCATCCCTGGACCACGTGTAAAGATGTCCTTAGTGTCCAGAGAACCCTTGAAGTTTTCTTGTCCCTGACTGCTTCCTTTATAAAGTCTAGTTGCATCTTGTATCCTCTTCCTTTCTTTTGAAAACTGTGAAAAGGGAAGAAGACCATTAGATGTGCCCTCATTTACAGACCACAGAATGTATGTGCACAAGTATTCTAGTTCTGTTCTCTGCTGATAGACAACCTCATAGTTTATTTTTCCAGGGCAGTAACTACCTTCTAGATTGAAGCTGGGTGGTACGCTTTGTTTCTGAGGTTTGTTTACTGACTGCTGGATTCTCAGTTTGTCCCTTTGGTAGATGTTCCGAACTGATGATGACATATTGACTTAACATCGTTTTCAATCGGATGTGCTTCCATCACTTCATCTCAGTCTCTTAATTTCATCAGTCTTTTGACTTTTCCTCTCTAGGCATGATTGTTGCTAGTGAAAATAATTGCATGCTTGAGGGGCACCAATATCACAGAAAAGCATACTTCCAGTACTTGCTGGCTGTTTTCTGTAACACAATATGAATATGTGTACTCACCAAGGATATCCCAAGTACCTAAAAAGCTAGGTGGAAAGGATTAGTTGTCATCTTTCTGATGCATGGGAGAGGAGACAGCTATATAGCTTCTGGGTATTACCACATCACAAAACTTAGAAACATTTTCTTTTCAGAAAGTAAGTTAACAGATCACATAATACTGTCGGCAATTAAAACTTGACCCGAAATATGAACTTGACTATAGAGGTTAAAGGTAGTTTAAAAGAACCTTAAAGATCAATATCCAAATCTACTTCATCAGCTTTCAAAAAATTGTCTGTGGAAATCAACAATCTATAACTAGTCAAATGCACTTACTGGCTAATTCTTTCTTTTCTTATACAGTTGATGTTATACATAAATCCAGATTCTTAAAAATTTAAAAAATGTAAATAATAAAAAAAAAGCAAATAATGATGACCTTTCCAGTCTGTAGTGTTCACTAGTAATGCCTCCTAAAATCCATTCAATCACTTGTATCTTGTAATACAGTAGTCCTTGATCTTTTTATACCTGAAGCAACCCTTATTAGACTTGGGGCACCCCTCAGAAAATGCCAGCTGTTAGGTGGTCATTCATTTTTTGACTAAAGAAAAATAATAGAGCACTTTTTCTTTTACAAAGTACTCATGCCAGAGCAAGTCAGGATGTTTTTAACATTATGTATTCCTATTTGAAATCTCTGAGCTTATCTTGTAAATTATGTTTGCACACATAAAAAGGCTGATATGGCATGGCATCTTGTGGCACCCATGAAAGGATCTCATGTCAGACTACTTAAGAATCACTCTTTTAATGTAGCCATGATGACTACAAAGTACCAGTGATCTAGTTGGGTAATCACAATGAGAGAATATTTATGTTATTATTAGGGAACTACCCAAATCAAGGAGGCAGGCAGCCAATTTCACTGGCAGATCATGGGGCCAGCTGGCATTTTTGCAGGCTTATAATGGTAAGGCCCACCTATGCTTCTGGCTGAGGGGCCCTAGTGGCTCCACCCCTCACTGCTGATTGGCCCAGGAGGCTGTACATCATGCAGCTTTACTCCTTGCTGCTGATTGATGGAGAGGGGCAGGGCTGCACAACAAGCAGCCATCAGCCAATCAGCAGCATTTTGTATGCTCCCCTTTATGCTGGCAGCCCTCTTCCTCCCTTTTCACCTAATGGGCTGCATAGCCAGGGCACAGTGGCCATGAGGACATTTTATTTTTACAGAGGTTCCCCCCCCCGATTTTGTGGACAGTGCCAGATTTCGTGGACAGTGCCAGATTTCTGCGAAATCTACAAAATTGTGAATTGAGTAGGTCCCTAGATATTGTGATCTAATTTCATTCTTGGGTTCAGTCTCCAGTTGCAAAAGCTGACAATTGGCAAGTATTTTTAACATCACCACATAGGATGTTCTAAATGTTAAAGGTAGAATAACCACACAGTTACGACTGTAATTAAAGCTGGTTTACCTCAACTAATCTAGTTCCTGTATTGTGGTTTGGTTTGGAAAAGTCTACCTTAAAAGTATTTTCTGTGACTAATAGAAGCTAATAGTATTGGTCTTAATCAGCAGTTTACTACATCTAATGTTGCTACCAGAACTATGACATAAATCTAAAATTGGCAGTAAACATATTTCGTAAAGTAAAATTTCTGTTTTGCACCAGAAGTATGTCGAATAGTACTAAATATATATAAATGACAAAAGTCTAGGAAAGGTGATATTAAAGACATTCGCTACCAACTGGGCATGTCTGAATGAGACATTTACTGTGCAGTAGACTAATTAGCTGCGCAGTAAATACTTCGGCTTCTACATGTACACCTCTATTCGGCTGGAGTAAATTATTATTTTTTTAGGATTCAGAGTGACCTAGACAAGTTGGAAGATTGGACCCAAAAAAAAAAATCTCATGAGGTTCAACAAGGATGAGTGCAAAGTCCTGTGCTTAGGACAGAAGAATCCCATGCCCTGTTACAGGCTTGGGACCAACTGGCTAAACAGCAGCTCTGCAGAAAAGGACATGGGGGTTACAGTGGACAATAATCTGGATATGATTCAGTAGTGTGCCTTGGTTGCCAAGAAGGCTAACAGCATACTGGGCTGCATTACTAGGAATATTGCTAGCAGATCGCTGGAAGTATTTATTCCCCTGTATTCAGCACTGGAGTACTGTCTCATTCCACCTACAGATGGGCCCCCCACTACAGAAAGGATGTGGACAAATTGGAGAGAGTCCAGCAGAGGGGAACAAAAATGGTTAGGGGGTTGGGGTACATGACTTCTGAGGAGAGGCCGAGGGAACTGGGTTTATTTAGTCTGCAGAAGAGAAGATTGAGGGGGATTTAATTAAGGGTGTTTCCAAAGAGGATGGAGCTAGACTGTTTGCAGTGGTGGCAGATGACAGAACAAGGAGAAGTGGTGTCAAGTTGCAGCAAGGGAAGTTTAGTCTGGATATTAGGAAAAACTTTCTCACTAGGAGGGTGTGAAGCACTGGAACGGGTTAGCTAGAGACGTGGTGCAACCTCCATCCTTGGAGGTTTCTAAGACCTAGCTCAACAAAGCCCTGTCTGCAGTGATCTCATTGAGGATGGTTCTGCTTTAAGCAGGGGATTGGACTAGATGACCACCCCAGGTCCCTTCCAACCCTAATTTTCTATTATTCTAAATTACTGTGCAGCAGAATAGTACTTGTAAATATGAGTACTATACTGCTGCAGAATAAAAAACCCAGTAGTGCATGTATAGATGTTGGAGGGGCTGGCTGGAGCATGAGGGTGCTTCACTGTGGGGATGTCTGCTGGCTAGCCAAAGTTTATTGCTGCACATTAATAGGCACATGTAGACATGCCCATTCTTAATAAAACTAGTTGTTTCATATTAGCACTTTGAAGGATTCTTTACAGTAAAAACAGATGTAGTGAAAATATCTGGTAATTTATCCAGAGATGAAAAAAGAAATAAAATAATGAATGCAAAAACAGAAGCTACTACATATGTTGTTGTTGACTTTCGTTGTCTTACTCCTATCACTTGTATTAAAATATCACTTGCATATGTTCTTATACATTTTATTTGTCTATATTTTTGTGTTGGCTTAAAGATGAACCCCATTTATTTTTTTATTTTCAATAGGGTTTTGTTTTTTATTCATAGCTATTGCATAACTTGATGGTATTCTCTGAAGATTAAAGATAAAAGTACAATTTCCAGTCCTTTAGCAGTTTTTAAATGCATTGTTGCAGGTTAAAAAAGAACCTGTGAAATTCCAGAGTTCTTACTCCTGAGTACTTGTGATGATATTTAAGTAATCATGAGGAATGTGTGGGGGTTCATTTTTTACCATAAGTGTATGAAAAGTACTTTAATGTTTGAAAAATTAAAAATTTTGCAACTTGCTTCCACTGCATCCATTTGAACATCAAGAGTCTTAGCAGCATTGCAGGTTGCAGTCTTGTTCTTTCTGTGAATTGTATCATCAGTCTTTTTTGTCCAGTGGCTAGAACCAGGTGTTACAGGCCACACAACCTGTATGATATGCAAAGAAAAATAAATGAGGAAAATTCCTGGAGCCAGACACAGCTATATTGACACATTTTAATCTTAATTCTCCTATCATTCATTTTAATACCGGTTTTGATCAGAGAATTAAAGCTGTTTGTGGGTCTGATGAAATGAGAATGAAACTAGATCTAAATGGGTGTTTTTACATGTGCTTCAAGGTTGGGAGTGTGGTCCTTTAATTAGAGTGACTCTTAGGAAAAACTCTAATTAAAGCACCTGCAGTGTCTTATGTATTCAGCATCCCCATGCTTCAAAATGGCAGTGGGAGCGCTTTAACTAAAGCTCGTTTAACGAGCTTTTTTTAGTTAAAGCGCTCCCACTGCTGTTTTGAAGCACGGGGATGCTAAATGCATGTTATGCCAAGGCTGCTGGAGCATGCTATTTAGCACTCAATTAATCGAGTCTGCTCTGATGCGTGCTAATTGGCATGTGCTTGAACAGGCATTGGGCTCCTGTATAGGTGCCCATTATTTCATACGAAAGCATGTGTACTGGAGAGCCTTTCTCATTGCATTTCAAACTACTGAGTACTTCTCTTGACTAGTAATGTAGTGACAGTAAAAGTTTTGTTACTTTACAGAGAGTCAGGAAAGAATTGATGTTTAAAAATTGCTGTGTTCTTTTTGAAGCTGAAGCATTTTACAAACATTGAGAAAGCAACATTGTCCAGTAGATTAGGCATCAGAATGGGAGTTAAGAGTATTTCCAGTTTTTCTACTGATGAGTGACTTGATATGTCACCCTTGATAAACTACTTCAGCATTATCATCCTATTTTGTAGTAAGATTATGTATCTTGTGTAAAGTGCTTCCAGATTTACAGATCAAAAGTCCTACTATAGTTGAAAACACTTTCAGATGCGTACATTTAAAGCATCAGTTATGTGGATGATAGAAGAGGGAGGGAGAAAAATGAAGTAGCATGGACCAGGAAGACTGGATGTTTGGATTAAGATTTATACAGACAAATAAAGACAATACAGCTCCTCCTTATAGTATGTGAAGTATTTCATTTTTATAGTATGAAATACAAAGAAGATAGAGACTGCAGCCAACAATGTCATAATTACTGAAAAGGATATTGAAGAGACCAGTGAAAAATGGGAGGTAGAAAAGAGAAAATTAGAGGGAGAATAGGCGAGTCACGTAGGATTGAGCTAGTAGAGGTGCCATACATTGGTCCCATATCGGATCGGAACCGATATGAGGGAAATGGAGAGTATCGGCAATCAGCTTTTTTTAGCTCATGTGGCCAATAATGTGGCTGATAAATGCCCCGTGCATGTGTGCAGCCGCAGCGCAGCACACAGAGCAGCTGGGTCCAGCTGGTAAGTCTGGTGTGGGGGAAGAGGCATGGGGGAGGGCAGATCAAGGCCCCCACAGTGAGGAAGGGAGTGGGGGTGACTCTGGGGTAGAGGCAAGTGCTGCACAGCCGGGGCGGGACACGGAACAAAGCCGTGGCTCATCTGGAGGGTGTAGAGGGGCCCAGCTCCCACCACTGCATGCACCCCAGGAGGATATGGGGGGCATGTGCCCCTGGATCTGCGTGTGGGGTGAGGGTGGGCTGCTGCTGTGGGCTGGAGCTCGGGGAAGCACCGGGCTATTCCTGGTGGTGGGGCTGGGCTGGGCTGGGCTGCACTCGGGGTCGGCAGCAGTGGTGCTAGGAAGAGAGGGGTTGGAGGGGCTAAAGCCACCCCAAAATTCACCATAGCTTGCCTCCCAGCACTGCTGCTGCGTGCCCTGAGTACAGCCCACCCTCATCCTGAATGCAGATCCGGGGGTACATGCCCCCCCCCCCCACATGCCACCCAGCAGCAGGAAACCTCACCTCCCTGCATCTCTTGGAAAAGCTGTGGCTCTGTCCTGTGTCCTGTCCTGCCCTGCCCCAGCTGCACGGTGCCTGACTCTGCCCCACTCCCTCCCTCCCCATGGCAGCCTCGTTCTGGCCACCCTTTCCCCACAACAGATTTACCAGCTGCTCGCTGCTGTCCAGCCTGGGGAGTTGCATATTGGTATTGCCCAATACAGCTTGTTAAAAATTGGCCATCGGTATCCGCCCAAAAAAACTCTATCAATGCACCTCTATTAGCCAACACATCAATTGAATCAGTCCGTGAAGGTAAGGAGATCCCCTTTAAACTGGATAGTGACAATAATGTAGAGTCAGTGGAAGTATTTGAGACTGGAATGGTTTTCTAGTGCAGTGGTTCTCAACTTTTTAAGACTCAAGGCACCTCTCAATAAACTCGAGACGCACCCCTCCATAATCGCTGCGAATCGAGTGGCACCCGATTTAAAAACTTTATTTATTACAGTGCTTATCTGCTTGTAGAGGGACTGGGGACCAGAGTGAGGGTAAAAGAATGGCTAGGCAGGGATTGAGTCTGAGCCTGCACTTATCTCCTCACACCTTGTGACATCCTTCAGAGGATCTTTTGTTTGTTACCCCTGAGTGCTACTAATGTATTAGAAAAGCAAGAAAACTGTCTATATGACGAACATTAATCTTAGGGGCATAGGGATAGCAGTGGCCAAAATGGATCAAGCCATCAGTCCATCTTAGCCAGTGGCCAAAATAAGATTTTACAGAGGATTGTGTAATAGCTCTGTAGTAGGTAGGTATTTACTACTTTTCTTATATATCATCAGACAGCCCTTCGAATGTTAATCACAGCAGTCAGCATTGACCTTTGGCAGCAGGGTCTGGATCAGGGTCAGTGTGAATAGTAGTACAGAACAGTATATTTCTTGAGTGAGCCACTCCTTTTCTTTAACTTTTTGTCTTAACAAGTGTAGCTGTAGTAATCCAAAGCATAGAAGTGTTTTGCTTTTGACATGGTACTCTAACAAATAGAGATTTCTGAAAGACATGTCAGTTTCAGTCCAATGACATAGTGTAACTTTGAAGGTAAGCATGCTTCTTCATTCCAGACCAGCTGTTTATTTTAATGTCTCACTTGGAAGGTGGTGAATCTTTTCATAGTTCAGGTTTCGGACCCATTCAGTCCATGAGCCTGGTCCATGGTTCACACTGGTCACTGGTATATGCCCAGCCTGCCAGAGGGTCAAAACTAGTTAGTGATCACTATCCACAGGCCAGCAGTTCCCAACCCTGGGTCGTGACCCAAATGAGGGTCACGGGGGAAATGCTATCGGCGCCACACAGAAAAGGCGAGCCGTGCTGGGAGCTACCCCGCCCCTGGGCCACCACCGCTGCACTCTGCTCCCAGCAGCGGGGTGTGGAAAGGAAAGGTTGGGAACCACTTCACTAGGCTATTTGGTGAATTGTAATAAAGGAGCTTGTAGTTTATCCATTTCCACATTACACAAATACAGTTTAATCATCAGCTTTTTTGGCAATCTCATTTAAGAGAAAGTATATAGTTTTCAAAATGTGAAAGACTCCAACATAAATGCTGCTGATGTTTTAAATGTATTATTTACAGAAAATAGAATTATTTATGAAAATAACTACTACTAGGTGGGGGGATCTAGAATTTTGAAAAGCAGGGTGGGGGGTCCAGATGGTGAAGTACATCATCGCTTATAAAACAACACACATTTTCCCCAGGTAAAAAGAAACTAGAAGCTTTACTAATATGCTAGAGGCCTATGGTTATATTATTCAATTTAAGATTGAAACAAAAAGAAATATAACTCTATTGGAATGAGTTAAAAACAGTCTGCAAGTCTGTGAAACAGGAGCTACATTACCCAGGAGCAGGTAACAGACAGTACAACTACAGAAGAAAGGCTAGCTTGAGTAGGGGAGCATCAAGACCATTAAAAAGAAGAGAGGGATGTTAAGACTTGTAGAATTAAAAGTTTAAAAGAAATCAGATTTTAATGAACCTCAAAGTCAATTGACTCCCTCACTGTTTTCTTAGAAATGGTTGGCTTCTAAATGTTGCCAGGCAGTTGGTTTTAAACTATGGCTGGCATAGAAACCAAAGGTTGGTGCAAGTGTACCAGTGCACCTCCCTTTGGATCTGTCCCTGAATGATCTTTTGTAAATTCCATAGTGAAATATTTGGGCAGAGTTACATTCTTGGTGTTCTGGTCCATTTCCAGACATTGCTAATAACTTGAATAAATATGTATAATGTATTAAGCCATTTTTCTTAGAACTCATCTAATTCTGATTTTAGTACAGTTATTTTATTGTTGCTGTGGGACTGATTATGGTGGCATTAACAGAGAACTTTAATACCTGGTTAAGTAGGCAGAAGTTCATTAATATAGACAAAAATTACGTTAATACCTAAATCCTCAGAATTAGGAAAATACTGGAAGGAAAAATTACCTTGTATAAAAAGTCACTTAAATAAGAAGTTGTTCAAATAAAAAGAGAGAGAGAGAGAGAGTGTAATATTGTACTTAAAATACAAATCCCAGAGGCACCTGGAAGCAGAAAGAAGATGTGATGATGCTTTGCTTCCTTTAAAAGTATTTTTTGTCTTAGCATTACTTTATTTTTCTATTAGCAAATGAATTAGGTCAGTATTCACAATCTGCTTTTGCACTTCTGTTAATGAGGTTCTAAGAGTAATTCTAGAATTAGTATCCCAAGTACAGGAAATTTGCCTTTTCAAAAAGAGTAGATTATCAAGGTTCTTTTATAGATTTATTAATATCCCAATTTGCCATAATTCCTATTCAAGCTTTTTTCCTTTTCAAACTAGAGAGAGGCATAGGGAGGGGATGAATGATTGCTCCATTGGGGAAAACTTTCATTAGTCTAAATCCATTTATGAATACTACCAAAAATACATTATTCCTTCTTGTTTTTTACTATTACTCCCACAGAGCAGTCATGTCACCTATTGAGTAGTTTAGAATAACTACTTCTGGTATAGTTTATACTCCCAGGTAGGCTTGTTGCATTGTGATTTGTAACAGCTTAAGTGCAATGGGGCCAACCCACTGTTATTCAGCTATACTGAACCACAAAAATCTGTATATGAATCTTCATATTTTTAACCTACTAAAAGTTATTTAATAATTTAAAAATTCAATTTAATTGGTTGAGGAACTTTATGTTGTATAAATCTTTGGAGACAAATGCAGAGTCTTTAGCGCTTCACTTAATTCTTTAAATTAGTATTACTGAATTAATGCTTTCATTATTTGTACTTTAATCTTCTGCTTCCTTTGTTGATTTAGGTTTATAAACTGATATGCTTAGCACCCCCAATTAATGACTTTAATTAATTACTCCTTGATAGTTTTTTTTTTCTCTTTCTCCTTTTTGGAAATGGTGGGCAACCAGTCATCTTTTCTTAATTTCTGATCTGCTTTTCTTTAAACCAGGAGTTGGCACCGTATGGTCTGTCCTAGCCCCCAGTGCCCCTGGATCAGACCTACGGAGCCAGAAGGCTTTATCTGTGCCTGTGTCTGTGCTGGACAGCAAGGGGCCTTGAGTCTGGGCAGCTGGAAGCAGTGCTTGCATCACTGGTACTCCTTCCCTCCCTCTGCTTCCCAGCTGCAACATGGGCACAGCTTCCTCCTGGTGGAGAGCTGAGTGGGGGCTGGACAGCTTTTCGCTTCACCTGAGTAGGGGGTGGGCAGGGAGAAACTGCCATAGTGCAGATGCAGTTTCCAGCTGCTTAGCCCCAGTGCAGCTCACCTCTGGATGGAACTTGGAGTGGGGAAAGGATGGGGTGAGGGTAGGGCTAGAGAGCAGCGTGGGTGCAGTTCCCAGCTTTCTAGCCCCAATGCAGCTCCCTTCTAGCTAGAAGTGGTGGTGATGTTGGTGCTGGCTGTCTGGCTCCAGCAGGGGTGCAGGAGAACCCTCCCTGAAGCCACCCTAATTACTAGACTGGAGATGGGCTTTTCTGGACTGTGGCTTGAAAAGGGTGCCAAGCTCTGCTTTAAAACAATTACAGATCAGTACATTCCCCTTTGTTTTAAGAAATACACAAATCAGCTCAAAACTGTTGTGCATATTATTCTCTTGCAACACCAAAGTAAACTGCATTTGTATAGCTGGCATTTAGAGCAAGGTCTCTTGTTTAATATTTTCTTTGCTCTTTGTTTGTAGTTAGGACCTTGGATATGTGTTTTGTTTTGTTTTTCTGTGCCTTGTCGGTGATTTGTTCATCATATGTTGCTTTTGTGAGTGTTATATTGTAGTGCTTGTTTCCATGTGTAATATATTATGGCATGGTTGTTCAGTAGGGAATTGCTGGCTCTAATTCTTCAGAAGCCCAGGTTTGGTAGTCTTTTCATAAAAGCTACATAACGCATCCAGTTTTCTCTAGGCTATTTCCAGGAGTAAGTTTTCACTGGAGGGAAAAAAACAGTGGGGCAGGGATTGTGCATTGGGTCTGGGAAATTTTTTCCTCTTGGGGTCTGTTCTTAATATGATTGTTTTGGTATTTGTTAACCTTTTGTAATCAACTAGCTTGTGATGCATCTAGATCATGAGAGACAGTTTTGTGGGAAAATCCCTAAGACAGTAGCACTTTTATATAAGTACAATAGGAGAGAATTTCAGATTTGTCTGGAGAAATAGAGTTCCCCTGTATAGTTACCTTTCTTCTTCCTGAAATCATCACTTGGTTTGAAGGCAGTGTCTCTCCCCACAAAGTAAGCTAGGATTTATGGATAAATAGGTCTCTTTCAGTGCATCCACTTGTGAATCTAAATCAACGCAAATCTGTAGGATTGAGTGCAGCAGTGCTTTTAAGGCATTCCTTTACCTCTCGGTTCATTGACAGATACAGAATATGCTTGCGTTCCTTTGAACAGAGTAGAAATTAATGTTGCCAATTCTAAAAAGATGGCTCGTATCATACAGGAAACCTAAAGTCTCACTTAACTTTGCAGAGCCCTGCCCTAAATACCTTATAGTCTAAGACATTCTAAAATGAATGAAGGAAGTTTGTAGTCCAAAAGATAAGCCTCTTCTGAGCCCTCCCATAGAAAACTCTGCTAGTACTAATTTATTTATTTTGCGTTACACATTCATTATATAAGAGGAACACTTGTTCTGGCCAGCCTGACAAATTATAAGAATACATTTACAGAAATGCATACCTCTAAATGTCCTCCCTTTATACAAGAAATTAACATAAAGACATTATGTTAGAATGTGGAAAATATATTTCAGATCTTTAGAATCTCCCTTCCTTTGTAGCAAGAGCCTTGCAAGATGTGCTCAGAAGGTCAGACTGGCTCAGAATAGTTTACAAACAGTTGTTGGTTCTGATCTCCAAGTTAATGGAACTCTCTTCTTGAATGGCAGCATCTTGTTACATGTACTGTATAGAAAGTTGAATTGTGTAATAGCATATCTGTCTCATTCCTCAAAAAAATTACTGATTCTCACCTCCAAATTGTGCTGACTTCAAACTCTTATCTCCCCCCCCCCCCCCCCCCTTTTCTCTCTTTTCCTACTTTAATCCTAACTCCCTTTGATGGCTGATTACATTGGTTAGTAGTATTAGCCTGTCAACAGCTGGACAAGACAGAAGTCAGAAAAAGACAGAAGTCGGAAAATGGAATTTTCCAAGCAGGAAAAGCTGAAAAAGTCAATTTGTGCACTTATATTTGAAACTGTAGAGTAATAAAAATCAATAAGGAAAGAGGAAAGACTTCATTTAGTTTAGTTTGGAGTTTCTTTTACTTAAGCCCAAATTCAGTTCTTGGTTTTGCTGTATATTTTTCCAAAATTCTTTTTGCTAATAATTTTTGCTGTTATTTTTTTATGAGAACAGATTTAGAGGCAAAGTTTAATACTAAATTTGAATGTAAATGAAAGGTTCCAGCTACAGTACCCACAAACTGCTGCAATCCAACCATTTAATTTGCATATAATTGCTTTTGTGAAAACATATTCAAAAGCAAACTGTTCAGGCTTGATGGCATTAAGAATGGTTCTAGCTCTCTGCGCAGTACTTAGAAATGTATCCTCACAACTTCTCCAAGACAACTGTATCTGTTTTAATTGGGTTAACAATCTCTATGGTAGGTTAGTATCGAGACCGTGAGCAGGTATAACCAAGTTTAGAGCTGTGCCTTGTGCTAAACAAATATATGGTGTGCTGCAGTTGATGAGCCATTGAAGAACTATTTGACAAAAATGGGGATGGCATGAATAATCTTATAAATCTTCAGAATCTTACTGCCATATGTAAGAAGAAAAGGCTGGGCACTATAAGTTCTTCACATTAACTGGAGAAATCCTGGAGCTTTTAACCCCATTGACATATGAAACTAGTTTTAGGTACTTTTTGGGTGGCTTAAAGTTATGTCACTCCAGGGCATATTTTACCTGTGTTCTCTGTTATGTAGCTTGTGTTACGCTAATAGCGGTCAGTTTAGGCTACACATTAGTGTAAACATCTCACCCAGCCACCCCTTCCCCAGTAGCTTGCATTGGGCCCCCAGGCCCTTCCCCTCCCCTGCTGGCCTGGATTGGGCCCACCATCCCCTGCCATCATTCCCCATCAGCCCAGATTGGCTTGGGGGGGAGCAGCAGGTAGCCCCATGGGTGTGGAGGGCAGGAGGAAACCAAGGAGGAAACCCTGAGGGGCAGGGGAGAAGCCCAAAATGGGAGAGGGGAGGAGGGAATCTTATTTTTCAGTGCTTAAAGTCCCTGCTGACCTGAATGTGTGGCTACTTCAAGCTCATGTTAACACTAACACCAGTCAACATTTGAGCAACTCGCTTTGCAACATGTAACACTGCCTTGGACTTTTATCTAAACAGTAGCATAGGCCACATGGATTTTATCTAAATACAGTAGCATAGCTAAGTGGTGACGACTGGGGCAGCAGGTCACTGACTTGGGATGGAGGGTGCAAATTTAGCAGAGAACACTCAACCGTTTCTGTTCATTGTTTGGTGATTGTGGTGCCCAACTTTTACTTGAGAGTCTTTAGTGTTTAGAAAGAAAGTGTGTGTCACATCCTCAGTCTCTGGGTTCCCGGAGTGAGTAGTAGCCTGGTTCTTAGGCTGGGGTGAAACACTTACCATCCTTTCTGTTGAATCTGTGCCACTGACTAGAAGGGAATGGAAGACTCAGAAGCTCTGAGGAAAGAGTAAGAAATATGGAACGTGACTGTAGCCCAGTGATGAGGACTCCCTTTTAGTTCAGGAGGTTTGAGAGTTCTGGTCCCTGATTCTTGTCCCTGATTCTTGGTCTGCTGATGGATTTTGCATTATAGAATTATTGAAACAAATACATAATCAGTGTTAGCAAGTGGGAGTTGAGGGTTTGCCCCTCAGGCCGAAACCCTTGTCTCCCACTTGCTAAGTAAGTGTTCTCACCGCTGGGCTAGTGTGCTAAATGCAGGACTTCCTCACTACTTGCTGCTGCCATGTCTTAAAAGTAAGCCAGTTGCCAGTATCTAAAGGAACAGTTTAGGTCAGTGGTTCTCAGTTAACCTCATTAGAGTCCAGGCACTCCTTAGAAAATGTCAACTCTTAGATTTCTTTCATTTTTTGAATTTTAAGTTTTAGAAATTAGAAACTAGAAATTAGAAAAGATGCTCCTGCTCATCTTTTTTTTTTTAATTTACTCTTGCCTTCAAACTGTTTTAGTCACAAAATGAGGAATGGGAAAGAAGGATCATTACATGGTTAGCTTCAACTGAAGTGCTGTTTTCCAACTGGTAATTTTATTCATAGGCATTCCTATGGGCTGCTCAGTATCTATAGAAGAACCTTGAAGAACACCCTTTCTCTATAAATATTTTAAACTAAGAAGGCGCTTTAGTTAGTAACAAGAACAAACTGGAGTTTTTTTCCTTTCAAGAAGTAACCACTGATTTCTCTGTTACAGTTGAGGAGACAGTGGTTTTCAGCCTTTCTAGAGGCACCCCTCCATAACTTTGTGAATTTAGTAGCACCAGATTTAAAGACTAATTTAATTTTATTGTTGTGCTTACCTCCATGCAGGTGGGTCAGGCAGTGGGGGCAGGAGAATGGTCAGGCACTGATAGGCTAGAGCCTGTGCTTATCTGCTTGTCTCTTCACATCTGGCTTATCTTGTCATCCCACCTGACATGGTTTGCTGGCTTGCCTCACCTTGGTGTTGGATAGTTTGGCAATTTTGTCCTGAAACATTTCAAATTGTTTACAGGTCACAGTTTTGTGGGAAGGGTTGAAAAGGTTTTGCTGAGTTGCTGAAGTAGACGGCAGTTGTAAGGGGAAAGGGGATAAGGATCTTTGGAAAAATGCCAAACTTACTGCTGGTTTGTTTTCAGTAAGCAAAGAATCCAGGCACTAATGATAGTTTATTTGAGTCCATGACAGTACTTCTGTCTGCCTAGTTGTGGATAATCACAATGTCCTTCACTCAGTAGCCCGTGGAAGCTTAAAATTCGGAGTCCTTATACGTTGCTGCTGATTTTGCTTCTGCCTCCCCTGTCCACTTTGCTTTCTAAATTATTCAAGAGGCAAGGATTTCTTAGGGTGATATCTTTTACTGGATCAAATATGTCGCTGGGATAAAGTTAGAAAAGCTTTTGAATACAAGATGTTCTTCCTGAAGTATCTGAGGTTTCTAAGGAAGAATGTCTTACACTCAAAAGCCTGCTTAACTTTATTCCAACTACCTACCTATTTCCTTGAATACATGGTGACTTTTATTCTTCCAGTCAGTATTGGGGGAAAAAAGTCCCTCATCTTACATTTGCATACAAGGAAATTTCATTAAAGACATTGTCTGAGCTCAGTCATTCAAGTCTACATGGCACTACCGCCGGCAAGTATCCTTTCTCCCAGACCCTTCAGTCTGGGGTTCAGATACTCCCAAACCTATGGCAGACATCCTACATGCAGGCTCCAAGCCTGGAAACCTTGGAGTTCAGAGACCCCCGCCGAGTCTCACTTGCCTTTAGCCAAAAGGCCAAAGTAGCAAGCTAGGGAGAAGTCCCCTATCTCCATAAAAATAAAACGTGTAGGCAAGATCCTCCCATTGGGAGGCTATAGTAGACTGTCCTTTGAGGGGCTGCCCACAGTGCATTGGACACAAGTCTCCACCCTCAATTACACCATCAAAATCACCATTCAAGGTGATCTTGGCCCCCAAGAGGCTAAGATTCTACATGCAAGCCCTTGTGAGATAGCAGGGACTACACTTGATGTGAGGCAAATTGCTTCTCAGCCTCTTGAAGGCTCAGGACAAGAGTAGTGGCTTCTTAACCTCCTTCTCCCTGCCGGTTTTTGTCAGGGCCCAGCAGTGGTGGTGGTGAAGCCAGAGCTTCATATATTCAAATATGTTAGTTGATCCAATAAAAGACATCGCCCTAAGAAATCCTTGCCTCTTGCATAATTTCTGGATCATCTCAGCTAGAGCATCACTCTTACACTACCTTGCTAGACAGCCTTGACTTTTGTTCCTGTCATTTGTGTATCTTCTTTGAACTTGGCTGTCATTTAATTGCCCAGAAATATAAATAACTTGCAAAGTTGGTGGGGCAAGAGCAGCACTTCATTGTGTTTAAAATTTCTTTTAGGAATTAGCTGGATATAACTTTATTAGGAGTCCTTAATGTAAGGTTTTAGAACAACACTCTGATTTAAAATAGGGGAATAGTATTTAAAAAAACCCAAACCAAGTATAATTGAATGTATAATTAAACAAAGAAGGGAAATGTTCCAGTTTCACATTATGCACTGATCCTGCAAACACTTAAAGCTGGATGTAGTGCTTATGTATGGCATTGCTTGCAGAACATTGGAGCTTTCATACTTCTAGAATCATGTTTTTAACTTTTTATATGACAGTGATAGAAATTAAAGCTAAATACCTTATGTCTATACACAATGTTAATAGTGAAAGGTGTACCTCTATTAGGGTTTTGGACAGCAACCCTGAGTAAAATACCTGGTATTTACCCTTTTTAGGGGTTTTCTAATATATTAAAAAATAATAAGCCTCCTTTACATTAACAGTAGTGTTTTTTAAAACTAATACTTTGAAATGAAAAGACTTTGGTAGCTTAAGAAGCCTGATCTCTGACCATCCTAGGACTGATGCCTTTAGAAGGAACATTGAAGCAACTTGTTCTTTACTTATGTCTTCTGTGGCTTTCATTTCCTTGCAAATGAAATTATTGTAGTCTTGTAAGATCACTGCAAGTATGTGTTATCTAAAATAGGTTGGAAATAGTCAGTCATGTTCATACTATTGTGAAAGATATACTGTTATGGTGGGATAAGGGTGAAGCAGAATTACTTTTATATTTGGGCTGCCATTTTTGTATGTAGTAATTATTAAATGAGAAACAATTTTCTGATGTGAGCTGAGAGTACAGATCTGTCTATAAAGCTATCGTGCTAAAAAAAATGTCTCCATCTGTGATGGATAGTGAATCAATAATCTCCTGCCATATACAAAGTGTTCCATAAAGAAGCTCTATCTCAGTACAAGGAGATTATCCCTTCTGTGATAGAAATTTTGTGTGATAAGTCTCCAAGGTTGATTCCACTCCCCCTGCTCCCCTCCTCTCAGCTACTTTCATATAGGGCATGGAGTCAGTAGCAAGAAGCCACAAATATGTTTTGACTTTCAGATTCTCCATAAAATGTGGAAATAAGAGTAATTCAGGGATTTTTTCTTAAGTCTCTTCAGTTTTAGGGATGCTTTTTTTCCAGAAGGCATCATCCATTTTTACAGATACACTTTGTAACTGCCCAGTTTATACCTGGGGGTTTTCCTGTTCAGCATTCTTGTGTTCCTTTCTTTTAATTTATGTTCTTATATCCTTATGTTACGGATAGTTTTTATGTTCACATTGATGCGGGGAATTGTCTGAAAGTTTCTTCATTGATGTGTGGGCTTGCCTGAAAGTTTCTTCTATCTTCTTTCAAAGGATGACACTTCTTTCAGAGAAAAAAGTCTGTATTTGTAGACAGTCTTCTTTATATGGGATTACATTGAAAGTAAATGCTTTTGGCATGGGTCGGTGGTGGGTGGGGCGGGGGTGACAGAGTTGGACTCAGAGCAAGTTCACACTTGCATCTGACATTGACCAGCTAATTATCTGAGATTTGGGTAGGACTAAGACATTTTTTTCAAGCCAAGTAGTCACCAAAAATGTATTTTTGATTGACTTGCAACTATTTGTGTAGTCATGCTGTCCTTACAGAATAGTTTTTTTTAAATGTCTTTGGACTGCATTCCCAACCAAGTGAAGAGGAAGACAGGATGCGTTTGTTACCTGGTAGTTAGAGTAATTACTGACATTTTCTTTACCCAAGGGGGTACCCATACCTTCCTAGCCACTGATATACTAGGTATTTTGGAATAGATTGTTCTGTGTTGAAGCTTATGTGACTGTTTCACTTTACATCACATATATAACTATTCAGTGAGCCAGGGAGAGGGAGTATAACTAATAACTCATGGTTATGATACTCCTTTCGGAAGTGGGGCACCTGAGTATCACTTCCTTCTCATGTGAATATTTAAATATTTTATACAGAGTGGAACAGCCCCACAGGAGAAAGTGAGCTCCCACCACCCCAGAATACTGTAGATAAGAGAGGCTAGCCATGTTGGCATGTGTGCCACAAATTAGCCCTGCACACTTCCTGAATGCTACCCTGTTCCTCTTCCCCGACTGATCTGTTGCTCTGCTTTCTGCATCTTGCCCTATCTGCCACTGTACTCCTTGTCCCCTTCCTGGTCTGCTACATGCCACATGCAGAAGCTTCCAGTATGACTTATGACATGTGTGCCCAGGTTAGTCACTTCTTCCCTAGACAGCTAGAAAAGCTGGCAGTTATGTTTGGTAGAATGTCCGTCGTTATGACTAAGTACAGACAGTCAAAAAGCCTGAGGCTTTGCAGGGTAGTGTAAGCTGCAAAGATTGAACCAATAAGCAAATGAACAGACATTTAGTTTTGATTCAGGAAATGTAGCTACATGCTTGCAGTGGCTCAGGCCAGAAGCTGGGAGGCGCTAGCACATGGCACATGTGCACATCCCCTGAGGTCTTTGGGATTTGCAGTCCGGACTCGCAACAGCAGGACTCTACAGGGTTGCTCATCACATCTTCTTTCTGCTTCCAGGTGCCTCTGGGATTTGTAGTCCACAGTCGCAGCCAGCAGTAAGTTTAACAGGGCAGGGCAGCTCTGTACTTGGGGGAAGGTGAGTTTAGCCTCCCTCTCTGGTCCCAGGCCCCAGCAGGGGTTTGCCTGGGAGGGGTGGGGGGCAGTGAGTCAGCTCTCACTGCTCCAGCTAGGGAGCAGAGGGGTGGGGCCAGCCCTGCTCTGTGGAGCAGACAGCACAGCCCAGCCCAGCCCAGGGCTGCAAAGCATGCTGGGATGCTGGAGGACTCTGATTTAACTTGAACCAGGAAGGGGTTTGGGACAGAGAAGTTTCATAAACCAGTTTGACCTAAATCAGTTAAGTATGATGCTACTTTCAGCCAGGTTTATCTTAAACCAGTTTCAGACATTTTGAAACTGGTTTATGTGCACTGAACTTCTAGTCTGTTCCAGGTTTAAACCAGTCTCTGATCATTTAAACTAGTTTTTGTGTAACTTCTGTCCCTAGCCTAGATGTTCAAGACCAAATTTTCTCACTACAGGGAGTTGTCCAGGGCAAAATTCAACCATTTAAAAATTTGACCAGATGGATTTCAATATAGGGAAGTTAATCAGTTTAATAAATTTGTTTCCTGGCAAAGGTGAAATTTTATCAGTTTTGCCATTCAGTGGAACTGTAGTTTTATTTGCAGTCAGTTTATTCCAATTTATATAGACTTTTAAAATAAAATAAGGAGAACCAGTGAGGCAATACAGCCCAACTCCTACCACACATATCCTTTAGGAGTCGCCAGAAGAGGCAGAGTAGGTTTAGCAGCCTCCTCCCAAGGTTTGTTTAATTGATTTGTTTAAAATTTAATAGCTTCCTTAGGTATGTAAGAAGTTCATGATGCTGTGTTCAAGTGTTCATGCAGACAGTACAGAATTCCTGCACAGAGCTCTCTTAGTTTCTGTATAGTGCTCCCAAGAAGAAATGGTGGAATAAGACATATAGATATATAAGATCTGCTACAGACTTGGAGAATCTAGGATTCCTCTGTGATGTTACATTGTACAGAATTTGGGGGATATTTGCCTAGGTAGCAGAGGTACTTGCTAGGAAGTATGTTAGCACTTTTTGTTTCAGAATATGTTCGTATTCCTCTGCTTTTTATTTAAGGATAAACAAAACTTTGTTTTCCTACATTTTCTAAAAATTTGGGAAGTTATCTTACCAGTGTCCTTTAGAAAACTGATTGTTTAATGTCTTATGAACAAGAATCTCTTCAGTTTCCTTTATTATTATGGCAGAGACTTTGGAGAGCACAGTCAAGCTGTTTGTAGTGCATAGCTGTATTCTGAGGCATCGCAAAAATCTTGGGGTTATTTGCAGATATGGTAAAAATATCTATCTTTCTTTCTCCTGGGCACTCAGGAAGGATGTATGGGATGGATGGTAAAGGAATAATTAGTTGAGCATGTTTTTTAAAAAGATAGTAAGAACTAAGTGAGTCTGCTGCTAGGATTCTTTAGTCACTTTTATCACATTAGAAAAGTAAGGTAAAATAGCATATAAAAATACAACCACTTCCCCCTCCAAACCCTTGAGAGTTTTTTCAGATCTTGTATACCTGAAAATATGCTAAAAATCATTGTATATGTTGATAAATTAAGCTTACTCTTCATATTTGTAAGTCAGATATACAAACAGTGCCAATGGAACATTGCAAAAAGGCAACCTGAAGAGCACGACAGTCATAACCATTTAATCCTCCATGGTGAGTGTTTCATCTGTGAGGGAGCACACTAAAACATGACTTTGATATCTGTATCAGATTTAAAACAACTTTCTTTGCCAGGGTCACCTGTACCAATAAATGTTTAAGAATCTGGAGCCCATCCAAATAAATCTTTCTGCTTCTAGCTTAGCTGCCATAATTGTGATAACTGTGAGCTGGAGGCCTGTTGTCTTTGCTTGGTTTCCTGCTTAAAGCATCTGGTAATTGGGTATAACTTTCCATGGCCAGAGTATTCATGCTTGCATTTTCATCATCTATTTCACTTATTCTGTCCATTGTTAAATTGCCAGCATGCGTTTGTCTCAGTTTCAGTGTCTTTAAGTGAGATTGAAAGACATAATTTTGCACCGAAGTAGCAAAATACTGTATAGTTTCATAACAGTCATAAATATATTAAACCTAAAATCCACTAATAAAACAAGGGAATTTGAAATGACACATTTTAGGATATTTGAGATTCCTATAGCAGCCAGAATTCCTCTCTCAGACGCTTACAGTGCGAGTCTCAGAATTGTTCGGAGTCCTTAGAAACCAATGGTATTTTCAGTGCTGATTTCAAAGAGAAAAGGATTAAACTAGTATTGAGTGGCTCTGAATATAATAACCATAACAACAACAATTATTAATTTCTGCATACTCTGTGTGTGTATCCCATATGAAGTATATACCTTTAATAATTCTTGATTTTGTGTATTAAAATCACAAATATGCTTTCATATAAAGTAATGTGTCCCCCTTATATTTTCAGGATACATAAAACTGCGTGATTGATTTCACATACTGAGCATTACTTGCATGGATAGAGTATGTATCACATCTGAATGAACTCAGAATCCAAAACTGAAACCCAGCTGGACCTGTTGATTGGACAGTTGAGTTTCCTCTGGCTTTGCTTCACAGTAAAATATGGAAAGCTCCACATACTGTACAATTTCAGTGCATGTTTCATAGATTTCATAGACATTAGGGCTGGAAGGGACCTTGGAAGATCATAGAGTCCAGCCTCCTGCCCCAGGGGCAGGAAGTCAGCTGGGGTCATAGGATCCCAGCAAGATAAACATCCAGTTTCCTTTGAAATTTTGTATATTTTGGAAAATATTTTGATAAGTCTAGTCTGAGCTTCAAGTTTGCCATTGAAGATGAAACCAGGCTAATTTATCATGCTTTCAGGTGTTTGTACAAACATTTCAGAGTACCTCATATCCAAGTTTCTGATGCAAGTAATATTTACACTAATAGAATTCTTTTTACAGTTCTTTACTACTTGTCCATCTTAAAAAATCAGTGGTATCTGATGAACTAGGATGCAGCACATCTTTAATATCCACCCTTTTCACATATCCTCTCCTTTTTGGTTTTTTTTTCCTTCCTTTTTTTCCTTTCTGGATTCTCTCAGTACACCTGTGTAAAGTATAAAAGGAATAAGATTTCTGATATTAGGATTCTTTGAAGTGCCTATCAGTTTTGTTGTGTTCATATTCCGCCTTCTTTTTTGCATCACAACCACTTCTAATGACGCTCTTGGCTTGTAAGCAGCATTTTATCCTGTGTGTAGGTAAGAAACATATCTATGCTTAAATCATTTTTAGATGGGTCTCCTGCTGCCTTTTAATTAATATTGTTTTGCTTCCTTGTGCTACAGTGTTTCCTTGGGCCATATTAAGCATACAGCCCATTAGTTCTCCCCCAGCTAGTAGTCTCCATACATGGCCAAAAGGAGAGCTAAACTGACATGACAGCAACTTTAACATGTTTCTCTGTCTCTTCATTTTCTTTTTTTTTTTTTTCAGTGTGTTACTTGACTTTAGGCTTCTGCTGTATTGCCATTTCCCAAGGTGACTATGGGAATGCTGAAGGCACTGGTGCTTTTCTCTGCTTTATATTTCGATCAGGATTTCCTTTCACTTTGCCAGCCCCTATGTCTGTTTCATGGCCAGATGGTCATTTGGGCCAACCACCTCAAGATAGTCCCTCAGCCATTGACGCTTCTTCTTCAAGAGAGCGAGAAATGGGGCAAACTAGCCTAATGAAATGTGTGTTCCCTCATTTTGTTCCCTCTAGAAAATGCTTTTAATTATTTAGCCCATTGTTTAGCATTTATAAAATTTAGTATGCTTTTTTGAAGGTTACAAGTTGCATTGGAATTCAATTTCTGAATTTCACATTGACAGGAGGCAGATTGCAGTGAAGACCGTAAACTGACAGTTTAGGGCAAGCATGCCGTTGCTTGAGGCAATCAAGGATGTAGCCCCCTCCATCCTTCTGACTTAGGACATTCATCCCTCCCGAGGTTTCTTGTCCTTTCTGGTGACAGATTGAGAAAGACAGGCAGCACATGGGTAGAGAAACACCTCACCCAGGCACTTGCTGCCATTTAACAGTTTTCTCCTGCTTTTGACATTTTCATTTCCCTTCTTCACCTCGCTCATCACTAACTGTTTGCATCTTATTTTCTTTACACATCACTAATACAGAATGACAGAATACATATACAAACTCCATTACTCATTTTATGTGCTATATATTCTAGCTAAATTACAGAGAGAGAGCCTAACGCTAGCTGAGCCATGAAAGGAGCACTTACAATTTAATTGTACACTGGTCTTATGAAAGCATCATTCAAAATGAACTGAAATTTTTATGAAGCATAGCTGCTGAAAATATTCACAATTGTTTTGCTTCTACCTTCCAAACTGTTATGGTTGCCACCATCATAATCTGCCTTGCTTGCAGACCAAAAAACCTTACAAGTTCTGATGTCTGTTTTAAATATATAATTAATAAATATGTCCCTTGCTTCAATGATACAATGGGATCCTACTGGAGAAAAAAGAAACTGCAATGTAAAGTTAGTTCCTTTTAAAACCAATACATGTTTTTCCAAGAATTTTCAAAGGTAAAGTCCTGCCTGTTATGGATTACACATACAGCATGTATAGACATTCGCTCTCCCAGGAGAAACTTGTTCAAGTTATTTTTTTCCTGGAGCAGCCATTTTTACTTGGAGAAAAATATTCAACATCTGTATACTCATGGTTTATTCTGGGAGAGCAGCAACTCTTCCAGGAGAAAGTGAATGCCTGTATAAAACCTTACTTCCGGTATAACTCGCCCCCTCCCCTCCCCCACAGGGAATTATGTGCAGAATATTCAAAATTATGCAGTTAATTACTTTTATGTGGGGTTTTTTACAAATTAATTGAAATATAACATTATTGGAACCTTCTTTAGAAATATATATAGATACCTTGTATGGTTGGGGGGTAGGTGTGGAGTGTGTGTGTGTGGGGGGGAGATTTGTGAAGGTGTGAGGGTGAGTGGATGTGGGCACCCCGCCACATGTTTTCCCCCCACGGTGCACAGCTTCCACCACCAGCACCTGAGCAACAGCAGATGGCAGGCCCTTGGGGTGCTCATGGCTGTGGCAGACAGAGCCCCCGAGGCACATGGCTCCAGCTGAGTCCCGGGCTGCACATGATGACATGGAGCTGGCCTGGTCTGGCCTACTGGCACATGCCTTTGTACCAGACCATGCTGGCTCTCTGCCAGTGTGTGGGACACATGGCACTGCAGGCAGGAGCTGCACACCATTGTGTTGGGCTTTCTCCGTGCTTCCACATGGGGGCTTCCAGCACTCCAGTAGGAATCTGCATATGGAGGCATAGAATTGCATGCCATTGGGTTGGGTGGGCTCCGTGGCTCCACATGAAACTTTCTGCTCGAGTGCTGGAAGCCCCATGTGGAGGCATGGAGCTGGCTAGCCCGGCCCAGTGGCACATGATGCACACCCACTCACAAACCCCATGCCCACCTGCAAACCTGATGCCCACCCCCACTTCTAGAGGTAGGAGCTCCCTTCCCCCTTTACCAGCTGTCCAGTCACGCACCACCACACTCAGTGCCTCCCCATGACGCTCTAGCTGAAGTGCTGGGAGCCCCACAGAGGTGGAGGCACAGAGCCTGCTGTGGTTATATTATGCAGAATTCTGCAATTATGCATGATCATGCCTTTTATGTGCAATATTGCACGGGTGCATAATTTCATAATTCCTTGGGGTGTAATTTTAATAGCTCAGGTAGCTTGAGGAATTGATTTTTGCATGCTGTAGTATTTTGTTTAAAGACACTTAGTAACTTTGACTTTAATATCCTTAAAGTGGAATATCAGAAGTAAAGTTGAAATATTCTTATCAGATAAGAATGTTAGCTGGACCCACCAGAACGGTCTAGGGGTTTTGGTGAAAGTTGAAAAATGTAGACTGGTCCCACTCTTAGTGTATTGGAAAGTGGCAAAGGGATAGGATTCCAGTGAAATCATCAAAATAATGATTTGGACTCAGTTACACTACTGATGGCTGGGAAACTGGCTCCGAGGTTGGACCCAAAGGGTGGTAGTTGATAGAACTGAATCAACATGGCACTTAGTGACCAGTGGTGTCCCCCAAGGCTCCGTTCTTGAACCTGTACTCTTTAACATCTTTATAAGCCATCTGGTGTCAGAAGTGGACTAGCTAGGTTCACTGATAACACCAAACTTTGGAGAATAGCATCCACACTTGAGGATAGGCTAGTTATCCAGGCCAACCTCGATATGCTTGCAAGGTGGGCAGATGAAAACCTGATGGCATTCAGTATGGAGAAATGCAAGGTGCTCCACCTCGGGGGGGGGGGGTGGAGGAAGGGGGGGAGGCACATCACATCACACTTATAGGCTTGGCATATCATATCACACTTATAGGCTCGGCAGTGCTGCACTCACTAGCACCACAGCTGAAGGAGACTTGGGGGTCACGATTGACCACAAGATGAACATGAGCCTCCAATGTGATACCACAGCCGGTAAAGCAAACAAAACTCTGGCTTGGATCCATCAGTGCTTCTCTAGCAACTCCCGTTGTACTCAGCCTTGGAGTGCTGCATCCCTTGTACTCGGCTGCTGCTGGAGTACTGCATCCAATTCTGGGCTCCACAATTCAAAAAGGATGTGGAGAAGCTTGAGAGAGTCCAGAGGAGAGCCATGCGCATGATCAGAGAGCTAGAGAACAGGCCCTATGACAGGAGTGGGTAAAATGTGGCCTATGGGCTGAATGCGTCCCGCTAGGCCATTCTATCCGGGCTGCGGGGCCCCTAAAAAAAATAAAAATTAATATTTATCTGCACCTGACTGCCTGTCGTGTAGCCCTTGATGGCTTGCCAAAACTCAGTAAGTGGCCCTCCACCCAAAATAATTGCCTGTCCCTGCCCTATGAGGAGAGGCTGAGAGCCATGGGATTCGTCAGCCTGGAGAAGCGAAGGCTCAGGGGTGACTTGGTGGCAGCCTAGAAGTACTTAGCCTTGGAGTGGCATCAGGACGTGGGGGAACACCTGTTTACCAGAGCACCCCAAGGGATGACAAGGTCCAGTAGTCACAAACTCCTCCAAGACTGTTTTAGGTTGGACATAAGGAAAAACTTCTTTACTGTCTGAGCCCCCAAGGCCTGGAATAGACTCCCCCCAGAGGTGGTGCAAGCTCCTACTCTGGACTCTTTTTAAGAAACATTTGGATGCTTATCTTGCTGGGATTCTTTGAACCCAGCTGACTTCCTGCCCCTTGGGCAGGGGCTGGACCTGATGATCTTGTGAAGTCCCTTCCAGCCCTACTGTTCATGAAATCTATGAAAATACTGTAGGAGCACAAGTCCACCAAAGATTTCAGTTCCCAAGTAAGCCAGATGGCCTTGAAAATCCCCAATCTTTTTTATAGATTGGTTTCTGGGATGTGTTAGTCCTTATCTCTCCACAAACGTTTTCCTTCTAGCTGCTGGACAAAAGGAGGAATCATTATTCTTCTCCCAACCTCTGTTTTTGTCTTCTCTGTCTTGTAAAAATTTCCAGTAGGTCACCCTACTGACTATATATATCCATATCTTTCTCAAACAGTAGAGTGACCTGGATGTCATTATGGTGAGTTTCATTGATTTATTCAAGACTTTGGTTAGCAGCAGCGTAGACTGACCTGATTTTAGCTTTATATTGACTGCACAGCAGAAAAGATACCTGTAGCTATCTGCTGATTTCAAGTCATGGTGCCTCTGTTCACATTCATTTCCTATTTTGAAGCAACCATATGCTTTTTAAAGCCCCAATTTTGCAAGGAGCACTTAAATCAGTGACCTAGATCAGCAGTCCCTAAGAAGGCTTGCTCCTGGCTGAGAGAGTAAATATATTTCTCTTTCAAACCTGTATTCAGGGAAAGACTCTTATTCTTGGCTCAGAATAATTCCTCTTCCCACTTCCACCCCCACACAAATTTAAGTGACATTGGTAAAGAAGTAACCACTCTAAATTCAAAGCAAATGGAGGCTTTAATATCCTATTACTTTTCATGCAAACAGTTTAAAACAAGGTAAGAGCTGCTTACCTTGTAGTACATGTTAGTGAAGAGAACTAAGATACTGCAGTTTAATTTTCATTTACTAAGAGGTAAAAGAATGCACACAGCTACCACGGAACAGCTGATACGCAATGAAGCCCTGTGCCCTTTGACCATGTGGTAGATTGTTCATGTGCTGAGTGGTATTATCATACCTTGTCCTAATGTAGCTTCCCAGTATTGTGGGTGCTCAAGATATGACCTGTGTGTGAAATATGGTCTGCTGAGTTGAAAAATAAAACTCCTGGCTATTTTCCCTTTTTGAATGAATCCAGTCAGCCAAAGTTTTTGTTGCTAGCGGACTTGGGCAGTTTCTGTTAATTTATTCAGGGATGCCGTAAAGAAGTATTATGATTTTGTTAGTTTATTTTTGGAAGAAGTATGAAAATTAGATGCATCTGTAGGCCTCCTTCCAAGTGGCCAACATAGTATTCTTGTGGATGCGCCTGAAAATTAGTATCACTGCAAGTGTGCTAAATTAATCTTTGTATGAAATGAGGACATTTTATCCTTTGCAAGAAATAATCAATGAATTGCCTTCTTCCACATATGCCCCTTACAAGGTCTTATACAAGCACTTGGGGATGTGCCCTGAGAGAAGGAGGAAGAAAATAAATATTGAGGTTAGGTTTGTTCTTCAGGATGCTAGTTGTCTTTTGAGGTGGTCCAGTTCATGTAGTTCATCTGCACATGGGTTGCTTAGGAAGGGACTGCTAAAGTTGTGACGTGCTACACTTCGGTCTGTTACATTCTAGTGTTGTTCAGGGACATTCAGATATTAAAGTGGGGATGATCTGTTATTTCTAATCCTAAACTTGAGAGAGTACTATTTTTTTTTGTTTTGAGGAAGATGTTCTGGTCAGGATGGTTCTTGTTTTCTCCATTTGTACTTTTTATAGAGGCATTGCTCAAGTGCTTCATTATATTTGTATCTAAAAGGAGGCTGCTAATAAACTTTCAGCATTTATCCAGAAAGCTGGTGGTTTAGTGTGAGACTGAATAGCTTGAACACTTGCAAATGTTTGCTTAAAAGGAGGGATACATAGTAATTTTACTTATTAATTTTACATTTTCTCTGCTCCTTGGCTGTCCTACATTATTTAGAACAGATATTAATTAAAAGACTGATCTCCAGAGATAAGCCAACTGTCCTGTTCAGCAAACCATTTAAAATGGAGGATGTTTAGCATTTCACTTAGCAGTAGTTTTGCAGGTAATATTCCTGATTGCACTGAAATCATTACTTACTTCAGGTTCCATTGTTGATCAGTAGTTCTCAATCTTTTTTAGACTCAAGGCACTTCTTGGAAAATTTCAGCTTTTAGCTTTCACTCATTTTTTGACTATGGAAATATATTAGAGCAATTCTGTCGCAAAGAACTTGAAGGACCACAACAGGTCAGAACGTTTTTGAAATTTATGCATGGATTCCTATTTGAAATCTTTGGGTTTATCTTGTGTACCAGATATAGATGTTTGCACACCTACCAGTGCTAATATTGTGCAGCAACCTTAAAAAGAATCGCACAGCACCCCAGGTTGCCAAGGCACCCTGCTTGAGAATAGCTGTTGTAGATGTTTGTGCTGTTAATAGGAATGAGAGTCCTGCTTCTTGGCTGTTTGGAGCCAGATACCAATATTCCCTTTTTCCTATTGAATAGCAGCCTATTCTCCAAGTAATTCTGTTAACTTAATTAGCACAACTAATTGGGGTAATGCACTACCTGGCATGAGTAAAGCTATCAGAGTCTGGCCCTTGAACAGTTTTTGTCAGCCTGAAACATTTTGAAACTATTTTTTCTTTTGCTTTTGTGACTAATAGCAGTTTACAGATGTAAGATGTCTTTTTTAGTTCGTGTTGGCTTTTTTCCTGCTTTTGAACTTGTTTCTCTTTCCCATAAATATTTATGAAAGTGGAGGCAGTTTGTATATATGTGCTGATATTTGTCTATTCATAGGTGCTGTAGTCAGGCACGTGTGCTGTCCCGGAATTCCAGGCTGTGCAAACACTTGATCAGATTTTCCTTTTAGAGGATGAAAGGAAAAAGTTGAACAGTAGCTTTAATAGATTAATAATCCTGAGATAAGTGAGAATATTGGTTGTCATATGGGAAAGTATCTGGAGAGGGCACTTGAGGAAAAAATCTCTGATTCCCTTCTCCCTTTTGAAGTTCTTCTCACTAGACCATTTCTCTTGGGAGGTAATGAGATTTGGTGGCATTCTCTGTTGCAGGACAAGCAGCAGGATTTAAATATTACCATTGTGGTCTTTCCTACATCTGCGTGGAATTTAGGCAGCCTGCTGGATGCCTTGCATTATTATAGCAGCTCCCAGAGGGACAACATCTTTGGATTGGTGGGTTGTTGAGATGTGTTGCAATACCTTTTAAAGGATTCTGCAGTGTGGAACAAGCCTTTGTTCAGAAGTTAGAGTAGCCAGTCACAGTGTCCTAGAGATCACTCCTAAATGGCTCTGTGTTCTTTCACCGGACCTGTGAGTTCAAGGTTCCCTGGTAAGGTGGGTGGATAGTTTTCTAGTACATGGAATGTGTTGATTCTGTCTCTTTCTTCTGACATGGGCTTCTGATGGTGGATTGCTTGACACCTCTGTTCACCCAATGAGGTGGCAGTCAAATGGCTTTGCGGAAGATCAGAGTGTTGCAATACTCTGTCTGTAACAGCAGTATGGGGATAGTCCAGGGGTTGCCAAAATGGTGGATCCAGCCAGCGGCCAAACTCCATTTCCCAGCAGCCCCTGCCCATGTGGCTGGGGCCGGTTTCCATGGAGACCCCAGCAGCAATCATGCTGTGATAGCGCAGGGCCAGGGTTTATGTGGAGACCGGCCCCAGTAGCCCTGGCAGGGCAGAGAGCTGTTCTGGGGCTGGGTTGGGATCTTGCAGTGACCGCATGGTCTGGAGCCGG
Organism: Alligator sinensis; assembly: GCF_000455745.1. Taxonomy (NCBI): domain Eukaryota; kingdom Metazoa; phylum Chordata; order Crocodylia; family Alligatoridae; genus Alligator; species Alligator sinensis. The sequence goes on from NW_005842074.1 coordinate 1,216,737, forward strand.
GGCAGAGCTGCAAACTGTATCCTGTATGCTCTGGGCGGGGGCATACAGGCAGCAGATCATGGCTCTGCCCCAGCTCCAATCTATACTGTCACCACTGCAAGAAGTTGGGGCAGAGCTGGGACCCACTGCCTGCATGCCCCTGCCTGGAGCATGCAATCTGCAGATCATGGCTCTGCCCTAGCTCTGGACCACATTGTCACTGCTGCAGGATCCCAGCCTGGCCTCAGAGGAGCTCCCTGCCCTGCCTCACGTCCTGCCAGCACTGCTTGATGGTGGTCTAAGTTTTTTCAATTGATTATGGATTGTAGCACATTTTTGGTAGTATGAGACAATCCTGCTTTTGGACAAAAATTAAAAGTCTAGGCTTCACTTTTCTTTTTCAGTTTTAGCATGAGATTGTTTATTACTTGTTTTATCTGTGTTTGTCCTGGGTATGTATTCTATATAGAAATCAGGGTTGTCCAAATTCTGACCAGCTGGGGACCCTAGAGGTTGCACATCCCTACTTCCAGGGGCAGGAAGCAGAAGCTGATGGAAGGAGTGGTAGCCTGGAGAATCCAGGCCACAGCAGGAACAGGACTGATAGGGAAGAGTTGGTGCCTGGAGGGAAGCCTGTGGGCTCCGAGTTAACCACTTGCAGGCCGGATGCAGCTTGCAAGCCCTCAGTTGGATGGCCCTAATATAAAGAATTGTAACTTGTTGAGGCAAATGCTGTGGGTTCAGTGTGGGTTCAGTATGTGTAGGGTGAGGGACAGGGTATCTCTTGTGCTCAGTGTCTGCCTAGAGCTTATGCAAGGTTTGAACTTAATTAGTTGGGTCCTGGCATTGGGTACAGCTTGCTGAGGCAAAGTATTCTCTGGTCTTGCCCCCTCTTGTCTTGACATGCACTTTTGCTAGGAGGATATATTGAATAAAGACTGGAACATATAATCTGGTTAAATCCCTAACATGGAGGTACACAAATGGAAAGGGTCCTCCTAGAGATGATGATCTGACTATAAATATATTCTAAAATATATTCTGTAGCAAGTTATAGTCAGGGTTCGAATTACACTTTGACTCTTCAAGGGGTCTGCAAAAAATTATTAAACTGGCTCATTGATTAATAAGTCCACCTTAGTGAAGGAGCAGTCTGGTCAGAGACACCCCCCCCCCCCCCCGGCGTGGATTTTGACCACATAT
>NW_005842074.1:1217949-1219723 GCF_000455745.1 Alligator sinensis
TCTCTTATGGGGCTCAGCAGCCCCCTTCCCCCCCCAGCTCCCCCTTAATTCACACCCTGGTTATACGTATGCATTAGGGCTGTTTTTTCTGTAATACTTTTGCTTGTTCATACTTCTAATTACAGCCCCGATCAAATTTTCTTGCCCTATTTTATTGTTCCCATTGCAACTTTGAGATCCTGCCATGTAATCTGAAGGCATGTTGATGTATGAGGATATCATTTTATATTTTAAGTAGAACTTTTATGCTTCTTTCTCAGTTTTCAAGTCTAATATGTATTGCATTTTTTCCCCAGAATTTATATTCCGGATGAGGCTTGTGTGGTTAGTCATTTTTGAAAAAAGAAATGTGGGTTTGGATCAACAAAGTCTGAACTGTTTATATGTAGCACAGTTGGCATACAGCGGACATAGAGCTTGATTATGCAACTAGCTTAATGGGGGTGGATCCTGCACTTTAACTTCCTAACCAATTTAACCACACCTACAATGTAGCAAATATGTATTAGAGAAAATATTTATTGTGCAAATATTTTCACAGCACATTTTGCCTCTAGTCCATTTCACAGTCATTAGAGGGAAGAAGGGATATCTGCATCTGGTTTCTTCCAGTTTTAGTAATCTTCCCCTTCTATCTTAAAGGAAGATGATAAACTTTCTATCATGCCTTGAGTTTTTATTTAGAAAGAGTGCTGGTCAGCATCCTTTCTATTCACCAGTAATTGGGGACCTACTGAATTCAAGGTGGCTGCCCCCTGATTCCGTGTTGGCTCTGGTTGCCCTTTTTGTAGCAGAGTGCAATGGGCCCCCCACGCCTCTGATTGTCTGAGGGGCCCTGGAAATCCCACCCCTCCCTGGACATTGACAGACAACCATCTGTCGATCTCCAGGGAAGGGCAGAACTTCCAGACCCCCTTGGCCAATCAGAGGCGTGGGAGGGGCCTGCCATGCCTCTATGGAAATCTTCCCCCCTCTCTTCCCTCCCTTCTTCCTCCTCCTGTAGTTCAGGATGCCAGGGCTTCCTGCCATTTACTGCAGCGCTCTCCCCGCCTTCCCCCCTCCCCTCTCCCTCCAGCTACTTTCTGGCGATTTTTGCTGGGACTGAATGACTTTGTGGGGGACCTACCAATTTAGTGGTTTCTGTGACAATCCTGTATTTGGTAGGTCACTCCCAATAATACTTCCTGACCTTTCAGCTTGTACCCTGCCTGGTTGTTTATTAAAAAAACCCACAAAGTTTTTCATTGCATACTCAGTAATTAAAAGGAGCAGCATAACTAGAAGTGGACGAATGTGGCACAAGCCCCAGGTGTTGACTCAGAGGAGGTACTACAGAGTCTGCATCTTCCTTGCTACTGAATTCAGCATTGCCCATGCCACCGTTAATGGCAGTCGTTGGCACCCTGGGCAAGGGCAAGGTTTGGTATTGGTGGCAATGAGGCTCGAAGCTCAGGTAAGGAGTTGGGGTAGGAGTCAGCATTTGTCAATAGCATGCTGCTACTGGGAGTAGCTGTTGTTGCAACATGACCAGTAGGTAGGGAGTAATTGTAGCAGCTGCCTCTTCCGTTCTGCCATCTCCCTAGTGCAGCTGCCATTTTTCTCTGCTGAATTTAGCATTGCGGATTGCTGCTGGTTATGAAAATCAGAGGCACTAGGAAGGGATGAGTGGTGGCAGTGGTAGCTGCAGTAGAGGGGTATAAGAGGGTCTTTAAACCTTGCAGGTTCTGTGTTTACCCTCTGGGTGCCGGCTGCCTCCATGGCAGCGGTATCTTTC
>NW_005842074.1:1219754-1221273 GCF_000455745.1 Alligator sinensis
TAGTTGCTCTTCCCAGTAGCAGGATGGTATTTACAGACACTGGCCTAGGTCACAAACTGTACCAGTTACTCCTCTGAGCAGCAGGATTGTTCTGTTCTGAACAAGTTCAGTTTTCTCAGTTTGGTTTTGAAGACGAGGAAGGACCTGGTCAGGTCAAAATATGCTTATCTGGGTGACATTCAGGAGGCAAATCTTCCTAATGTACTGGTTTCTTTGGTGTCAGAGGGAGGTCAAGTTTCCAATGACAAGATCTTTAGGCTCAATCAGCCCCAAATCTGGTAATATCAGGTTGAGGATTTTACAGTGGTAAAGAAGAGATGGTAGAGTATTTGCTGTGCTGTCAGCAGCACAAGAATACATTCTTGGGGTAGCTGCCGCACCCAGGGTCAGCAGTGACTTCTAGTTGCTGCTGCTATGAACATAAGCACATGGCTACAGAAAAGTCTGGATTTTTTGCCCTCCACCCAGGCAGTTACTGTTGTTGCCCCACTCCAGTTACCTCACTGGGAAATATATTTTTCCTGAACCTGGGAATTAGGGTCTAGGGTTTAGTGATTTTCCCCTCCCCGTGAAGGCATCTGGATAACTATTCTTAATAAACAATATCTCCAGCACATTCAGGTATTTGGTAAAAGTAACCTTTGTTCTTCATTGCTTTTTGGATTATTATAAAATTTGCCAACCTTAGCCTGAATTTGTTGACCACTTGGGCATACTACAAGGCTTGACCACTCAGTTGAGAAAAAAGTATATTGATGTATGCTGGTAAGTAAAGGAAATAAAAATGGGACTGCTTTTGGTAGACTAGGATTTGCATTGTAACTCTTTTTGGTCACTTTGTTTGTCAAGGGCACCCTGGTTGAACATGGTTATATTAGATTTATTATTTAAATAAAATAATAAGTTCATACATATGTTTTTTGTGAGTTGCTAATTTTACACAATTTACCAATACATCTTGTAGTGGTAAATATTTTGTTAGGTTTGGGAAAAGGAACAAGAAGTTATAAGGGAAAGAAAGCAAACAAATATGAAGAGAATACATTTTACAAAGCCTATTCTAAAGCTTCAATTTTATTTAACAGAAGAGGTATTAGAAGTGAATAATTTATACATGGTATTTTAAATATCCTTTTTAGAAAACCCCTTGCTCCAAGTTCTCTGTTTATGCAGTAGCTCTCCCATGGTTATGACGTGTTCACTTACATTCTAGTTCAGAATATGGCCTGTTTACCAATCTGCATGCTGACTTGAAACAAACGTATGTATTTTAGTCCTGTAAAAACTCAGACTGCTTGCACTAAAAAACAGAAACTGATTAAATCCATACCGTAACTTGTTAGTAAACAGAACTTTCAATAAATAATTACATTAACTGCTTTGAAATATATATGCATTCCTCTCTGAAAGTAGTATATTGAAATGGAGTCCAGTTTCTTTGTTCAAAATGATACTGTATATGACTTCTAAAAGTAAAGAAAAAATACCTTGCAAAATGCTCCTTTTTTTTTCTTCAGCA
>NW_005842074.1:1221304-1226228 GCF_000455745.1 Alligator sinensis
AGCAGGAGTGCTAAAAATGTTTTCAGATTTCTCCCATCCAGTTTATTCCCGGAAAAGGAGTATGGCCTTTACCAGAATTTAGTTTTAAGTGCTTTAAAAATGTATTTACTGTAAAGATCAATACATGTAGTTGTTAGCTAATATTTTACAAAACTTAAAGGAAGTTTGGCATTTCAGTACTTTAATAAATTATTTATTGCTACTTGGGAGAGATTTAAATAAACTAAAAATATTTGGCCTTTTTTCAGAAGTCTCTATTAACTGAGTAAGGCACTCAGTAAACTATCCGGAGGCTGGGAAGAAAAGACTATTTGCACAGAAGTCACTTACTAGGCATAGTATACTCTAGAATGATTTGGAATGATAGCGTAATAAATGCATAGACTTTCAGAGCTACATATAAACTGCATGCCACTCACTAAATTATTCATACTAGCCTAAAGGTATAATTATTCAGAGAAGTGAAAACTAAGAAAATTAGTTCTTTATTAATGCTTGTTTATGCTAATAATGAATTTATTTTACTTACTCTTGTTCAAATTTTGAACCCTAAAAAATTTTTAGTCCAGTTGATGCAAAAAATCATAATTTACATGGGTTTTTCAGGGATTAAACAAAACGAGCAAACACAAATAACCTCCCCACCCACAATACTTTGAATGTGTGTAAATATATATCCAACACTTTGAAACAAAATTTATTTCACATGCAACCTCATCTATCTTGTGGTTTCAGATAACCATCTCATCATTTATCTCCACTGAGTGGAGAATAAAAGCTTACCATATTCTGCCACATGCAGTAAAGCATAAGAGAATTGGAAAAAGGTAAAAGGTACAAAGGTTGATGGAAGCATGACACTCCAAGCTGCAATAGATAAAATATGAGCATGGTATATGGAAAATAAAAATCCTTTGCATGGAAAAGGAATTACAAATGAGATGATATCACTTTAGGGCCTGATACTGCAAGCGCACATGAGCACAAATAACTATACTAATATGACCAGTTCCATGAATAAGTTTAGTCCTGTGTCAGAATGCTTGCAAATTAGGACTCTATGCAATATACACCAAAAAAACAAAGCATAATTTACCTAAGAAATTCTCTACTACAGAACAAATAGTTTAAGCAAAGTCATTGATATTTCATCTCAAGTATTATAAAAGTATAAAGAAAAGCAGGAACATTGCATGTTGGGGAATAACCCTTATAATGGATTTTATTCCTTTTTTTATGCTTTCCCAGAATGATTTCCATTTCTAACAGTAGAATGGACTGTTAAATCTGGTCTGTTTTTCAAATATGAGGAGAAGAGCTAGAAGTATTTTAATTGTTTATGGAAACCCCAATTTTCTTTTGCTTTGAAGTGTTTTCATCTCATAAAAACAGATGACATTTCATGGGAAGTGTGTCATGTGCCATTTTATTTGAGGTAAATCAGTTTATTTGAGATACCTTTGGTTAGGATACTAGGGTGCATCAGTGTTGTCATAAAAACTTTCTGGTACTTTTGCCAACAGATGGCACTTCCCATTGCTTTTTTAGATACAATGTTAGTCTCAAGTAACCCCTATATTGTTTATTTGCCCAACAGCTCTACAGACAGACAATCCTAGTCTCAACTATTTTTGAGTTTTGTTAAACACAAATATGTGAGTGCTTTTTGCTGTCTTCTTTTTCTTAGCCTTCTTACTATGGTGATTTTACAATTTTAGCCTTTCATTAATTATCAAATAGTTTGCAATCACTATTTTTCTGCAAAATACTATAGTTATGTATGCTCATGTTTGAGAATATTGAGTGGTTAATAAATATTTAATGACTCTAAAGAGTATCATTAACTAAAATATCAAATTCATAAAGATGTATAATTAGTTCAGTGTCACCCATGGTTGTAGATCTAAGACTTGCTATAACTCATTTCCATTAATCATTTTGATGAAGTTGCCACATCTGTTGGTCCATTATTGTCAGCAATTAATCCATTATGAAAGTAAGAAATTATGTTCCTTACAAAAGTGTAAGATTTGTAGGACTTGTAGGATTTCAAAAGTGTTTCTGAAACAAGCCATTAAAAAAAAGATTCGGTTTTTCAGCCCACAAAAAAAGAAAAAGAAAAACGTGATTTAACTTTTGAAGACAGTATTTGTTTGAGTGGTTTTAGTCTTCATATCCTGGTTGGCTGACATGGTGTCTTAGGGAGACACCCAGCTTTCCTCAGGAATAAGAATAGGAGTGCTGGAAAATCTGAGGTAGCACTCTACAGTAGTCACTATCATTGATACTGTAATTTTAATAATCCAGACCGGTTCCACTAGCACCAAGTTATAAAAACACCTGAAAGATGTTAAATATTTATCATTTATTTATCTTACCATGCAATGAGTTGTATCTGAACTAAGGAAGCTTATGAGAAAAAAGGCTGGAGGTATGATTCTCTCCCCAGAGCTAACAATGGTGGCTTGGAATACTCCATTCTCATTGGAATGGTGCAGTAGTACTGCCTATGCTGCTTTTGTCACTTGGCTAATTTGATTAATTTATTCTGCTCCATCATTTTACGTTATTTTAACTTGCGGTGAAATCTCAGTTTAAGCAGCCTCTTGTGAGTACCTGCTGCACACCTTGATTACATTTAGCAATTTCTTTTTGAATACTGTGTTTTTTATTCTTGCTTTCACATTCACTAGGTCTTGTTCCATTACACTTAAGGTGACCATATGCCCATTTTAGGTGGGGCAGTCCTGGATTTCAGGGGCTGGTCCTGGCTGGCTGTTGGGAATTATAATGGGCGTTCCAGAAACTCAAGGGCGTGAGGCACAGTCTGGTTGGGAATCAGAGTGGTGCAGAGCCCCTTGCATGTGGGCAGGCTGGCACTGCTGCCTACTCAACATGCAGCCCTGCCTCCACTGACTTCTGAGAGTGTGGGGAATTGGGGGGCGGTGTCCTGGATTTCCTGGATGATGTCCTTGATTTCTTGGATTTCCATATGGTTAACCTACTTATACTACTTATGTCAGTTAGATAGGAATCTTGGTGAGGAAATGGGGATTTGGTGTCCTCCTGGCATGTAAAGTTACCCTACAAGTACCAGACATGTCTTCTTATCACGAGTGTTATGGGTGGGTTTTGCTCTTTTTAGAGAGTAGAGGGATCTGCCAATGGTATTATTTGTCATGCACTTTTGACAGATGTGCTTAAGAATTTTTCTATATACCCAATATCAAATAGACTCGGCTGATGTTGTATGAGCTGTGATTTTATCACTTGTTCTTGACTTTTTGGCTAAGATCCAGCATATTGTCAGTTTACTAGCAGATATACATGTTCATCCAGTAATTTAATTTTGTACTTTTTCAAATAGTGTTTTCTCTTGAACTAGTATGATTATCTCTTACTTTTAAGTGTCAATTTTTAATGTGCAAGCACATTGTGGTGGAGTTCATGGTGTGTTTAACTGAATTTGTGACCTAAGGTATACTTGACCTATATGTTATAAAGAATGAGCAGCTGTATTCAGAACTTCAGCCCCAATTGAAAGCCTATTGAAATCTATGGGATTTTTTACATAGATTTAACTGGGTCTATGTAAAACTGGGCTTTGGACTAGAGGGGTTCTGAAGAAAAAGGAATCTTCCTTTAATTTTACTAAATTCCATGTGTAATTTACACTTGGGTATGTTTGAATTTGTTGTGTGTACCCAAATATGCACCTCTGCGAGTTAGGAATTTTCATTTAAGAACTGTGATTGCAGCAGTTTTACCATGTTTTATAAAAGTATAGTTTTAATAATTCTGTATTAAACCGCAGCCTTTACAGAGGAAAACAGATATTTAAAGCAAAGGCAGGGAAAACTTACTAATGTTAAAATGTTTCTGAAGTTTAACTAAATATAAAAGTTTGACTTTGTCTTAAATTGTTACGGTCTCATTTGTATCTTTCATTTGTCTACTTCTTTTTCTTTCCCTTTTACTTTAACAAGCGATCACATGTGCACCAGCTAAATGTCTAATAAATCTCCAGGCAAAGCTGGGTTGACTTGTGTGGAACTGACTTTAAAAATATTTGATGGAACATTGCTTCAGTCTCTGAATACTTGTCAACTTGGATTTATTACAGCTGCTCCCATTACAAAGATGTGCACTTTAGTCCTGAGGGATCTCTCTCTCTCTCTCTCTCTCTCTCTCTCTCTCTCTCTCTCTCTCGGTATATAGTCCTAGCTATGGTGGTGTCACAGCCAATCAATTATTCACTTTGACACTTTCAATCCACCAGAACATTGTTAGAGTCACTTATCACAGTAACTTTACTTTTTCCTTGTATGCTGGGATGTTTCTTTCTGTAAAATGAAAATGCATTTTTACAAGGTGGTGTGTGTATGTTACATTGCAATAATTGGAAATAGTAGCTTGATGGCTTTTTGAAAAGTCCGGCAGAACATTTCAGGTAGAAATTATAAATCAGATGCCAGTAACTCTTTTAATACATATAGCCTATATAGTTGGTTATGTTGTTCTGTTTTTTTTTATATTATAAAAAGATAGCAGTTCAGTCAACCATTCAGTTGTATGTCAGAAGTGTGAAGTTTGTTTGGTAAAAGAAACACAAAAGTAGTCTTTTTGACCATATTATTGTCAGTTCTGAAGTGATGTTCACGTTATGCCTTTTAAAAATAGGGGTAATTGTTAAGCAGCAGTTAAGCAGCAGCGTTATATTGAACGTGACATGAAATTCTTTGTTAACCTTTTCTGTGGCTTGTAGCCCAAGTGTCTATACACACAGATGATTTAGTATATAAAAGTGTCTTGGAGACTGGGGGATGTAGAGGGAAGGGAGATGGATGATTATCTGGAATAAACTATGTTAAACTTGTGAAATTATTTTCTTAGGGAAATTTGTCTCTCTTTTTAAAGACTTCAG
>NW_005842074.1:1226385-1230983 GCF_000455745.1 Alligator sinensis
GCAGCGTTAAGGGAATTCTTCATAGCAAGAAGGGACTGCATTCATTGTGTGTTGTTACATAAGTCCTTTAAACTGATAATATTTTAAATTTAAATATAGAAATAAGCTGTCCCCTTTAAAATATCTTCCCTTCAAGGTGTTATAAAATTCTATGTTATAATACTTCAAAATTGCACGGTCAACACAGTATAAATTGATGCTAAAATTTAAAACAACTTTATTAAAACAAAAAACCCCTCTTGGTAGCTTGCAAGTCTTTCTTTGAGCAGAATCCGCCCCCTCCCCCAGAAGAATAGTTTCATTGCAGTATATCTGTTTCCAGATTTCATACCTTTAGGAAGTCTTGAAAAAGAAGTGTTAAACTACTGCTAAGGTTAAACATGATGTAAGCACATTTTGTTACTACCCATAGTAAAAAAGCACAGTGAATCCTTTTAGGCATTAGAGAAATACGTAAAATATTGGTCTCCTTTACTTCCCCCCCGACCACTCTGCACGCACTCACATTCTTTTCTCTGCTTTAGGCATCACGGTAGGGGTCAAAGCAGCAGAGCTTTAGTATTAGTGGTTAATGATGTTATTTAAGGTTCTCCAAAGTGGATACCTAGAGTGTTGGTCATTTCCCACTTGAAAGTAGACCAAGCTATTCCTGGTCACAGTGGAGGTCAGTCTACTGTGTTCGCTAATTTACCTCAAGGTAGAGCACAGAAGAAAAAGAACAAAAGTTGACTTCTCACCCCTTGTCGGGCACATCGTAGCTGACAAGCTTGAAACCAATTGTGATCATAACACAAAACACTAAACCCTCCTCTGCCTCATAAACAACTGAGATTCAGATTGACCCACTTTTTCCTTTGGATGGCAGGTCCTTGGTTTCCCTGCTTATAACGTAAGATCATTGAAAATTTTAGTTGCAAGAAAAAAAATCTCTGTTTAACTGTTGAAATCATTGTCCTCATTCTATCCTCCCTGCTCACTGAAACTAAATGATGCTGATTTTGAATGGATGAGTATATAAGCTACAATTTTATACCCCTTGTGGATCCCTAAAGGTTTCTAAAGACGCATCCTAGGCTCTCTGGGTATCATATAAACGAAAATGGAAGAATAAAAATAATTGTTCATCCCTGCCTGTTTAAATAGTAATTCAACATCAAATAAAATGTTTTTAAACCCAAATCTATCCAACTTGCCAATCCATCTTTGCATTCCACAAAGTCCAGTGAAAAAACTGGGGTTTTACAGTGCATCTGGAAGATGTATTTCATTTTGACTTGGTTGGGAAACTGGCAATGCAAGGAGAGTTCCAAGGTCAAGAGCTCCTCCCAAACAATACTTACCATAAGTACTCTAACATTTAAAAAAGGAGAGATGAAGGTGATGATTTCCAGTTAGCTTGCTTCTAGTGTGATCAGGGTACTGGAATAAAACTGATTTTTAAGGTAAGAGTTCTCAAAAGGTTTGAGGTTTTTAGATTAATACCAACAGTCTCATTAAACTTCTGGGAGGAACTGACAACCAGTACAATCTTGGAACATCTTGACTTGAAATTGCTTATTGTCTGCTGCACACTGTACAAACCTCAGTTTCCAAACTGTCTTGTGCAAACTGGAAGGACAGCTGAAGTGATAAGGCATGTATATGTATCTATATCATGGTTCGTATCTGAGAGAGGAAGCAGTACTCATTTCCCTGTGTTCTTGGCTAGAGCAATGGTGTGTATGTTGAGATGGAGCATAGGACTGAATAACACAGCTATGTAGCAATGGTAGTTGCATCCCGTCAGAAAAGGTTACTTGTCCAAGTGCTTTAGCTCTTCTTCCTGCTTCTTTCAATCCAACAGTCTCATCTCAGACTTATACTGATTCAAAATTAATTTTACTTTTACAAGTTTAGGTTTTTTAAAAACATAACATGAACTCTGGTAATGCTCAAAACCTAGTGAATTCCCAGCCCACCTTCCTAATATTCTTATTTCATTTTACGCATTTAACATCCAATTAATCCGTGACCATTTCCAGTGGTCTCTCTCTCAATATCTAAGGGATAGTTAAATTATTGCAGTTAGGTTCCATCTACTATATTTAGCTGCCTAGTGCTCAAGAGACATTACCAGCTGCTGTTTTTGCGAGGTTTCATATATGCTCTAGCTGTGATCTTTAATGTCAGTATCCAGGTAAAAGAGAGCCAAGTTAAGGAGTTATGTGAGCAATGTTCATTATGAGTTTTGAAGCTTATACATGTTTGGGATAAGATGGGAGGCAGGTTGTTTTTGTTGGGTAGCTCATGGTGAATTTAGTTTTCAAGTAAAATTTAACTTTTAAAAAGCATACGCATATACATATACACACATTTTATTAAGGTTATTTTCTGTGAAGGAAGGATGAAAACTTTAAACTTGGATCTCTGGTTTCAAATAGTTTGCCTATTCTTGATGGCAATACTGCCTATGATACGGCACATAATATGGAATGGATTAGAGAAAATTTTGTTTTTTTCTCTCTGTCCTTTCAACAACACTTTGTGTACAGTCAGTTCTGCTATTCCCTTTGTATGGTATTAATAATCCCATTTAATTTGTATGGATCCTATCACATAGTAATAGGGGACAAATCTGTTTTAAAAATAAGACTGTGATTGCTAACCCATTGGAACCACAGGTAGCAAGGTCAGGGACAGGTGTTATACTCAAACCCTACTCATAAATAAACTCTTTGTGCCTCTTCCAGATGTGGACATACAATATTAGCATAAACGAGTCACGTTGCTCTTTCTAGGGTTGTCGATAGAAACCCTAGAAAAAAGAGCCCCAAATTTCTTCCTGTTGTCCTGCTGCTTGTCCCAAAGAACAGATCAAAGTTTGCCCTGGGATAGCTCCTTATTCCCACAAGCCTTGGCTTCACTGCCCTTATACCAGATCCCACAACTGCAGCAGGAAAACCTTTGCTAGCTCTAGACCAGGGGAAGCAAAATGGGGGATCTGGCCAGCAGCCAGACTCCATTTCCCAGTAGCCCCTGCCTGCACGGGTGGGGCCAGCCTCTATGGAGACCCCAGCGACAGCTGTGCTGTGATAGCAAGGCTGGGGTTGCCATGGAGACCACCCACAGCCATGCTGACAGGGCAGGGCATGGGGCTGCTCCAGAACTGCTGGGATATTGCAGTGGGGGGGCATCTTGGTTGGGGCCAGGGCAGAGCCACGATCTGCATCTTGCATACTCCAAGCAGAGGTGCACAGGCAGCGGATTGCGGCTCTGCCATGATTCCTTGCAGTGGTGGCAGCCTGGTCCAGAGCAAGGGCAGAGCTGCAATCTGCTGCCTGTGTGTCCCCACCCAGAGCATGCCAGCTGCAGATCACAGCTCTGCCCAGGCTCCTTGCAAAAGTGCCAGTGTGGTCTTGAGCTGGAGCAGAGCTATGATCCGCTGCCTGCGCACCCCTGCCCAGAGCATGCAGGCTGCAGATTGCAGCTCCTCCCCTGGCCCTGACCAAGCTGCCCCTGCCGCAAGATCCCAGCATCTCTGGAGCAGCCCCCTGCCCTGCCTTGCTACGCACCCTGGCAGCACAGCTGAGGCCAGGCTCCATGACAACCCCAGCCTTGTGCTATCTCAGCAGAACTGTGGCTGGGGTCTCCATGGAGACCGGCTCCAGGCATGCAGGCAGGGGCTCCTGGGAAATGGAGTCCACTGCTGCCTGGATCTGGCCCACGGCCTGGACTTCGCCTAACCCTGCTCTAGATAATTTCCCTTTGAGTTGTGAAAGAATTTTAGCTCCCCCTTTCCTTAGAATGGGCTAGTCTAGACTATGCCTTGACTACTACCACAGACAATCAGTAAGAAGACAGAAGAGCAAAAGGTATTATTATATAGGATAAAAGAAGTATACCAGAAAACCTGACCATATACATTGAAGACAGAACAAAGGGTGCTTACACAAGTTACATTTTTGGCATGACTGGGCACCTGAAAGCGCTCTACAGCCATGACTTAACACATGTGCACGACTGCATTTAAAATGGCTGATTGCATGAAAAGTTAACCCTGATCATATTAGATAATACATGAAGGCACTTTAAAACGGATCGCCTTCTTTTCCCTCCAGGGTTAATTTTTCCTGCTTTGCGGAGCTGGGCTCTTGCTTGTGTGGAGAAGCACCAGCCCTGCCATGCCCCTGGTGCTGTCAATGGGAGAAGGGGATAGAGCAGCATGGAACTGCCATCTGCTTTGTCTGGCCAGAGCTGAGGTGGGGAGCAAGGTGGAACAGAGCCCTCTTGCTTCTCAGGCTTCCCCCAGCTACCCTGGCTGAGGTATTGGGGAAGCTGGGCTGGGCCTGGGGTGGGGCTCTATTCAACCCCCTTCCCTGCCCCCCCCTCTCCAACTCTGCCCAGGCAAAGCAGCTGGCAGCTCTGTGCTGCTACTGTCAAGAGGCCTGGGTGGGGGTGGGGGAAGGAAGTCCCCCCTTGCCTTGCAGGCCAGCCTGGCTTCCCCCAGTAACTGAGCTGCAGTAGCTGGAAGGGGCTCACAAGGTATTCCATCCTGCTCCCTCCCCAACTCTGGCCAGGCAGCAGCTGGCAGCTTCATTCAGCTTTCTCCCCCTTCGTTT
>NW_005842074.1:1230995-1231292 GCF_000455745.1 Alligator sinensis
GTGGGGGGACAGGAGTGGAGGGGGGGGTGGTTCACCAGCCTCTTTGGAGGCTGGTGGAGCACCTGCTGTCCAGGGCCATTGCAAGCAGGCAGACTTCAGATCCTCTCTCTCGACCCAACCAGCAAATGTCTGTTGATTTGGGAGCTTAGCGGGGCTCGAACACATGCCACTTTGTGTAAAGTGCCATGAGTTAGAGCGGGACCCAAAATGTCTGTAGGCACCAAAAGTGACACGTAAAGCTTATTACTCTCATCTTGCTACTCTTGAGCCCTGCTAATATTTCCAGAGATTAGTCTT
>NW_005842074.1:1231323-1290747 GCF_000455745.1 Alligator sinensis
TGCCAGCCCTGAACACTGGGGACATGGACTCTCACCATGCCTGGGATAATCCAAAGATCTATCTACTAGATAACCCTTAAATTCCTCCAAGCCAGCTCCTCCATCCCCATTGTCCTAGTTGCTCATAATAATGACCCATTTATCTGAGATGCTTTTGCTATTGAGGGGTTGATTCTCCCATTACAGGCAGACAATACCTTGGGTGATCATCCCAACAATAGTCACTTCTTCCTATGTTTGTGAGTAGCATTTTTTCTTGCCCTAATAACACAATGGCAAGAGATACTTAGCAATTTCACCTACTCCCTTTTCCTTAAGGATGTGTTTCTCAGATACTTTGACTAAAGCATGTCTAGAATCATAAAGATATATATCAGTAACATTATACAATTCATACAGTGATGATGAAAGTGACATAACTCAGTACATAATAACATTGGCTTTTCAGTGAGACCATACATGATGCATCAGTAAAAACAAAAAACAACCCCCCCCCCCCCCCAAAAAAAAAAAATCTGCATGGCACCCCACAAACACCCTCAAATATGGTAGGGCTTCATGTCATAGCCATATAAAGTTTTCAGTGATATTTTGTTTTCAAGTAACATTATCATATGTAACATTTAAATGTTGACACATTAATCAATCAGAGCATCACTAGTGTTTTACTGCTATTATATAATCCCAGACTGATTGTTTTCAGCCCTTACCTTTGTAATTAAAATGTGACATTGACATATTTAGAGGCAAATTGCTACTATATATAACTGCTTTAAATTCAGTGGAGTTTTACATCAGCAGAATTTGGTCTTTAGTTTCTGACTTTACTGGAACATGGTGCATTAATCTTGAAAATTGAATATCCGAGATTCTGAAGGATGATGGGATTCTAACTGTTGCTTAATTTTCTATTATACTCACAAATTAGAGTTTGAATTTTAAAATGGATTTAGTATTAAACTGAACATTTTAATATCTGTAATAGTAAAGCTATGCATTCAAGTTCACTTGTTTTTGGGCGGATTGTCTGTTTGCTTGTTAGTTGTCAAGTGACCTTAGTATTACTATGCAATATCTACCAGCCTACAGTTTATTTCTTCTTGAGGGCCAGAGTATGTCCATATCATAGAATGATTTGGATTAGAAAGTCTATGAATGGGACTTGTTTTCCTTTATTCCCCTTTATTGCAACAGTGTTGCAAAAGTGATCCATTCTGCTTAAGCCATCCCTGACAGATGAGTATTAGGGGTGTGCGAAGCGGGCCTTATTCGATTTGAATTCAGCCCAAATCCGGGACAGTGATTCGATTCATTGATTCAGATCACTGTCCCTGATTCGATTCAGCCGAATCTGAATCTGAAGATTCAATGCTGATTTGAACAATCAGCGATTCAGACATAGACACAGCTTTAAAAGTTTTTTCTACATATCTTGAGGTAACAGGTGTGGCTCATAAACGCTACAATGCTGGGGCGCATGGAGCATCCCACAGGAGCGTGGGGGGCCCCCAATGTACTTTGTGGTGAACCAGGAAGTGGACCCCCCCCACACGCTCCTTGGCTCAGTGATTGGCCACAGGGGGACCCCCCCCAGACCCAGGACACACCAGTTGCAAGCTGGGGGGGGGGCACAGGGAACCCCCAGTGCACTCCCCGGGGGACCCCGAAGTGGACCATAAGTGCTTTTGGTCTACTTCTGGGTCGGCTGCCGAGTGTGCTGGGGAGCCCCCCATGCTCCTGTGGGACACTCCATCCACCCCAGCATTGCAGCATTCACAAGCTGCCTGCTACCTAGTGGTATGTAAAAAAAATAAAAATAAAGCTGTGTCTATCTGAATCACTGAATCTTTCTGAATCCATTTGGAGGGTTCTGATTCGATCTGGAGAGATTAAAGGGTACTATGATTCAATTTGGATTTGGAGATTTGGACACCGAATCTCCATCAAATCGAACCAGGGACCAAAGCTTCGCACAGCCCTAATGAGTATCATCATTGGCCTTGCATGGCAATAGGTTTATTTGTTGAAGTTCAGTAAAGAGAAGGATATTAAACTTTTCCAACCACCAGGTAACTCCCAGGAAATGTGAGGAACAAAGGAATGGTCTGTTGATGTACACAAATCTAAATTAATATAAAACTATTTGCTGCATTAGACCCTTCAAATTTAAAATGCTTAAAAATGCATTCATGTAGTTTCTTGTGAGACCTGGGACTATTAAATTATGTTTTAAATTGCTATTTCAAATCATTGAGAGACATTTATAAGTCCCTGAAGTGCTGTTAACTGTCCCTGCTTATTCCTGTTTTGCAGATGAAGTTAGTGATAAGCCAAGAGGGACAGCTACATAAATTATTTACACAACTACAAGATTTAAAGGCATCATTTTTCACTAACCAGCCAACACATTCTAGACAAGTAAAACTCAGAATGCTAGTGTAGTTACATTTTGCTTGCTTTCCTATTTCTTTCTTTTGAAAAGCAGATGCTGAAGTTTGCTTATATTTTTGCAAGAGCAAGCTGAATAAGATAAGAATACATCTGCTGCTTGCTTAAAACCCTTTAAATTCTCACCATAGTCTTTTGTGTATGTGCTTTGAAGAAAGTGCTTATGTACCATATGATTTTACATGAGATACAAATACTGTGAGCTTGTTTGATTAAGATTTAAAATAGACCAGAAATAGCTCATTGTTTAAAGTGCAGATCAGTACAGCGTTTATAAGAGCATAAGTATTGCAGCTGAATGAGATTAATAAGCATAGCATTTTGGACTGGATTTAGATCTGAGAACACAGACCTCAGCAGTCTAGCTGAGCAACTTCTGTTTATTGCAGAGGAAGAAGGGATTATTTCATAGTTTCATACTTTCATAGTTGGTAGGGTCAGAAGGGACCTGAGCAGATCATCTAGTCTGACCCCCTGCCATGGTCAGGAAAGGATGCTGGGGTCACACAGCTAGGTGGCTGTCTAGCCTCCTTTTGTAGACCCCCAGGTTAGGGGCAAGCACCGCTTCCCTTGGAAGTTGGTTCCAGCTCCTAGTCGCCCTGACTGTGAAGTAGTGCCTCCTGATGTCTAGCTTGAATCTACTTTCAGTCAGCTTATGGCCGTTGTTCCTTGTTACCCTCCCATTGCCTGCTGGTCCCCCTTGGCAAGTTTATAGATGGCCACCAGATCCCCTCTCAGCCTTCTCTTGTGGAGGCTGAACAGGTTCATGTCCCATAGCCTCTCCGCACAGGGCCTGCCCTCCTGCCCCCTGATCATGTGAGTGGCCCTCCTCTGGACCCTCTTGATGCTATCCACATCCCTCCTGAAGTGCGGCGCCCAGAACTGGACACAGTACTCCAACTGCAGCCTGACCAATGTTGCATAGAGGGGGAGGAACACCTTGGACCTGCTCGTGATGCATCTATGGATGCACGACAAAGTGTGGTTAGCCTTCTTGACCGCATCCCCACATTGGTGGCCCATGTTCATCTTGGAATCAATAGTGATTCCAAGATCCTTCTCTGCCTCTGCGCTGATGAGAAGGAAGTTCCCCAGCCTGTAGGTATGCTGCTGGTTCTTCCTCCTCAGGTGCAGTACCTTGCACTTGTAAGTATTGAAACCCATCCAATTCTCATCTGCCCAGCTCTGTAACCTGTCGAGATGTAGTTGTTGCCTGTCCCTCTCTTCTAGCATGCCCACTTCTTCCCACATCTTAGTGTCATCTGCGAACTTGAACAAGGTGCTTTTCACCCCCTTGTCCAAATCGCCAATGAAGATATTGAACAGTGCGGGCCTGAGTACCGAGCCCTGGGGAACCCCACTGCCCACATCTTTCAAGGTTGAAAAAGACCCGTCGACCACCACTCTCTGGGTGCGGCCCTCCAGCCAATTTGTGACCCATCTGACTGTGTAGGCATCGACACCACAGATGCCTAATTTTTTAATGAGGATGGGGTAAGAGACGGTGTCGAAGGCCTTCCTAAAGTCTGGGAAGACTACATCTACCGCGACACCTGTGTCCAAGGCTTTTGTGATCTGGTCATAGAAGGCCACCAGGTTGGTCTGACAGGACTTGCCTCTAATGAACCCATGTTGATTGCCCCTAAGCATAAACTCCTCCTCTTGCCCCTTGCAGATGTGCTCCTGGATAATTTTCTCAAAGAGCTTCCTCAAGACCGAGGTAAGACTAACAGGCCTATAGTTTCCTGGGTCCTCTTTCCTCCCTTTTTTGAAAATGGAGACCGCGTTTGCCCTTTTCCAGTCATCAGGCACCTCACCAGAGCACCATGAGTGCTTGTAAAGCTGTGCCAGGGGTCCTGCAATGACCTCTGCCAGTTCCCTAAGGACTCTGGGGTGGAGATTGTCAGGACCTGCTGATTTGAACACATCTAGTCCCTCCAGAAGTTCCCTGACTAGGTCCTCACTGACCCTGGGCCTGGCTGCGCCTCCCCTGGGTCCGTCCGGAATCCCAGTGCAGGGATGTCCCTGTCCCTGCTCAGAAAAATGGAAGCAAAGAATCTGTTAGAGATTAGCTTTGTCATCTGGTGCTACCACCAGATTACCAAGCATGTTCTGCAGAGGCCCCACATTATTTGGCACCTTCTTTTTACCCCCTATGTATTTAAAAAAGAATTTCTTGTTATCTTTGATCTGGGTCACTAGTCCCGGTTCCATCTCTGCCTTAGCCTTCCTAATAGCGCCCCCTACAATCTCCTCCTTAGTGATGGCCCCTCGTTTCCATTGGGTGTATGCCTCCTTTTTGGCTTTGAGGCATTCGTGGATACTTTTGGTGAGCCATGGGGGGCTTTTGAACATTCTTGCCCGCTTTGTTCCGCGTGGGGATTATCACACTTTGGGCTTGGAGGATCATCTCCTTAAGGAACACGACCACTGTTCTTCGACTCCCAACTCCCCTCCCCTCTGGGACCTCAGTGCCTCCCCGACTAGTCTCCTTACCTCATTGAAATCCGCCCTCCTGAAATCCAGGGCTGCTGCCTTGCTGCAGGCCTTTGACACCCTGCGCTGGATGGTAAATTCCAGGTTGTTGCCTGTGGCCAGGACCAGGTCCAACAAGGCATCTCCCCTGGTGGGACTGTGCACCTCCTGGGTTAAGTGGAGGTCCTGTAACTTGGCTAGGAACCTATGTGAGTGGCCAGACCTGGCTGACTGCTCTTCCCAGCAGATGTCTGGGTAGTTTAGGTCACCCATGATGACCACATCCCTTGACTTATCTGCCTCCGCAAGCTGACCTGAGAATTCCCAGTCCAGCTCTTCTCCCTGGTTAGGTGGCCTATAGTAGACCCCCACTGTTAGGTCCCTTTCCCCCTGACCCCCATGTATTCTGACCCAGAGCACCTCCATCTGCCCTACTTCAGACCCAGTGCTGTTTGCAGAGGATGTGTATTGCTCTTTGACATAGAGCACCACACCCCCACCTTTCCTCCCTGTTATCCCACCTATACAGCCTATAGCCCTTGATATTTACCACCCAGTCGTGCATTGGATCCCACCAAGTTTCAATGAGCCCCACTATGTCTGGGTTTGTGTTAGCTAGCAGGAGGGCAAGTTCCTCCTGCTTGTTCCCCATACTGCGAACATTAGTGTAGAGGCATTTAAGGCCTCCTGAGTGTGTGCGCACCTTCCCCACAATTCCCGGACTGTCTGGGCCCCTGTCTCTTACCTGGGTATTTTTTGTGCTTGTCGCCTGACTTGGCGGGGCTGTTCTTGTGGGGGTCTCTTGGTTTGGTGTTCTGTGGCTCCCCTCGTCCTCTTCCCCCCCCCCCCCCGACATGCCTAGTTTAAAGCCCGCTGGAGGAGATCAGCCAACCTGGAAGAGAACACACACTTACCTTTGGGGGAGAGGCGAAGCCCATCCCACCCGAGCATGTCTCTCATTCTGTAGTGAGGGTCGTGGTCCAACAGTGTAAAGTTGGTTAGAGGTATTCAGAGACTGACTTAATCTGGAGATGAGCTACTGATGCAATCAGCATTTTGAATGCTCTTTTTCTTGGGTGTTTGTCATGAGATGGTTCTCACATTCTTGGGGCCATGTTGATTGTTTGGAGTGGAGAAGGAAAGAATTTTCTCTGGGCCAAGGTGGCAAAGACCTTTGGAGTTTTTCATCCTTCACTGCAGCATAAGTATAGTTCAGCTACTGGGATGATTTAGGAGTACCTCAGTTCCCTGACACTGCAAAGAGCACTGGGCATTGGTAGCATCTTAGTCTCTAGCTCTCTGTCTTATGGCATACATCTTACTTTCCTGAACTCTGAAGGGTTTATTTTAACTGAAGTCTCTGGGCTTATTAGAAGGGTATCTGTGTTATATTGTACAGAATCCAAAGCAGGTGTTATAATGGTTCTTACTGGCCTGAACCTCTTTGGAACTGTATGAAAAAGTAACTCTGACAAAGAAACCAGCCATATTTGCCAGATGATTATCTGTGTACATTCACCAAATAACTGGGGCTGAAGGCATAAGGAATTTATGGCTTATATGCTTTTTATGGCTTCAATACCAGAGATGCATGAAATGGGACTGTAAGAATGCTTATGTTCTAGCTCAGCAATTTGTTAACATCAGCTAAGTACAGACATAGAGTTGTTTCCACCAGGGACTTTTTCAGTTGCACTGAAAGTATGATAAGTTTTCAACCAAATAGACGTGTGTTATTTGGTGTGGGGAGGAGAGGCTGCGTGACTGCCTGCATTGGCCAAGGTGAGCAGATAGGGAGAGTTCCCACACACTTCCCATGATGCTGCTGGAGCAGCACTCCCCCTCCCAGCCTGACCCACCCAGAAGCTGGTGATGGTTGGCAGTGGCTAGGGGCAGAGGGAGGGGGGTGTCACAACCCAATGATTTTAGTGCCTCGGCACGATGGAATTTTCCCGCCACACGAGAGTCTCTGTGCACAGCAAAAGTTTTCTGCTGCAACAGAAAACCCCGGTGCAAGAGAGTCCCCGCCATTCGCATGCAAATTTGTGTCCCACTATTGGCCAGTTCTAAATTATTCCTACGTGGCGGCTAGTGATTGGCTTGCTAGCTG
The DNA here is from genome assembly GCF_000455745.1 of Alligator sinensis. Taxonomy (NCBI): domain Eukaryota; kingdom Metazoa; phylum Chordata; order Crocodylia; family Alligatoridae; genus Alligator; species Alligator sinensis. The sequence continues at coordinate 1,238,357 of NW_005842074.1, forward strand.
TATAAAATTCTGTGCGACTTCCGCCCAAGTCGGAGAACTTTGAGCACGCTGCAGAGTGCCTTTGAAGATTCCTGACTTGCGGCTGAGCTGATCGATAGCCTGATCACCTATCGATTCTTCTCCCCGTCGCCAAGCGCAATCCTCGACCTACCCTTTTCCCTGCCGGCCTGACTCGTGTATGGATTCGCTGGCCTGAGCCTTGCCACCTGGAGCAACTCGTGTAGTTGTTTAAGCGACTGGACCACCTGCGTCGTGACTACTAGTGGCGTAAGTAAAGCTTTTTGCAACCAATACGCTTTGTCTTGCCTCTCCATTCACCAGCCCGCCCAAACGACCGAGCAATTTATATATCACCTCAAGTCGGCTCCGGCTGTCTGAGACAGGGGGGAACTGAGTCCCCTGCTGTCAGTGCCCACCTCCTCCACACCTTTCTATCTGGGGTCTTTGGGGAGGTCTGACCAGGTCCCCATAGAGGGGTCTTCGTCCCCCCAGCCCCAGTTCTTGGTGCAGGAAAATGCCAGGCTGGACTACTCCTCCTACAGCTGCTGGCTGCCACTGTCAAGAGGGGCAGGAAGTCCCCCCACTGTGAGCGCCCCTCCACAGCTTTCTATCTGTTGTCTTTGGGGTAGGCTGGGCTGGGTCCCCATGGTGAGAGAGTGTTAGCACTACTGTCCACAAGATAGTGCTTAGAGATTGTTAATGCACAATTAACCTTTAAATGGAACGTGAAATATGAATGCAGACAACTCAGTGTCTTAAAATCAAAGTCTAACTTTATTAGTACAACAAGTATTATCATATCAGTTTTTATATTCAGAGAGAGAAAAACATTCAGTACAATAATCTCACCCAATCCCAGATGTTACTTTGCTCAACAGAAAAGATGGCCACTCAATTCCCTTTTTCAGTGTCGTACTTTAGGCATTGTCCCCAGGTCTCCCTTATCACCTTTCATTAATATAGCCAATTCTTTCATCCTTCTAATTCAGCTGGTTAGTGCCAAGTTCAGTTAATCTGAGCTGGTAACAAGTCCATTGCTATGTTATGTTAAAAGAACATAATTCAGTGATAAAAATAAAAAGTTAATAAGGACAGAACTTAAGCAATGATTAAAGAAGGCTAAATTTAAATAATACTATGAGCAGGTGCAACTTCAAAGCATTAAAGATAACAAGCTACCCTAACAGGGGCAGTGGCAGCCAGTAGCTGCAGGAGGGGGAACCTGGCTCAGTGTTTCCTTTTGCTGGGAATTGGGCAGGGGAGGGGGTAGTCCCCATGCTATGTGGACTTAGGCTGACCACCCCTGACCCCAAACCAGCAAGCTGTCGGGGTGGGCCCTTGCAGCAGGAGGATTCCCTCCCCCCACCCCCACCTGGTCATAGTTCCTGGCCACAAGTTGCTCTGCTCTCCTCTGCTGCTGCCAGATTGCTCAGGTTGAGGGGTGAGTGCTGCTGCATGGACTTGGCCTAGCCTGGCCATCCTTTTCCCTCTCCCCGCAAGCCAGCAAGCTGTGGGGGAGCCCTTGTGTCCCCCCTCCCCCCCCGAACAGTGAGCCAGCAAGTGTGTGGGGGCCCTCTTGGTGCGGGGGGTTCCCTTCCCCCTCTCTCCGCACTAGCTACTGCTGACAGTTACTAGATGGCAGGGGGTTCAGGACTAGGGAGAGGGGCCACTCTAACAGTGGCTGCCAGGAGAGAGACCCTGGCCTCCTTTCCCTGTGGCAGCCCCCCCTCCCCCCAGCAGGGCTGCAGCATATTGTGGGACTGAGGCTGATTCAGGGACAGAAACCCCCATCCTGCTCCCAGCCGGTGCATAGTGGATGGGTCTGAGATCAGAGGCTGACTCAGGTCAGTGACAGTCGAGGGGGCAGGGCCAGCCCAGGATGGTGATGACGATCATTGTGCTCTAAGTTAACCCTTGATGGGATCTGGCACAGATGTTCAATAAAGTGCTCTAACAGAAAGCAGTTTAGGTGCTTTCCATCCACGGTTAAATTAGAGTGGGATCTGCCATTTTTATTGCCCTTTGTGCTGTGAATGCCTGTTCTGTTATGGCAGTATAGCACTTTCTGCACACTTAAGTGCATGAAGTGTAACATCTGTACATGACCATTATTTATCCAGATGTATGGAATGATTCAACGCTGTACCAACAAAGAAAACTCTCTTCATCCCTGCCTCAAAGAGCTTGTATTTTCTATTACTAGCCAACATGAGGATTTGTAGGCTTATGAGACAGACTGTACAGGGTCTTTTTTCTAGGTCTGTTGTATACATGGTGATATAGCTCTTCAAAAACCTTGTGGGATAAATGTTTTTAGGATTGAAAAGTGTATTCTAATGAACCTTTGAAAGTGGACCAGAAACTGTTGCAGTCAGGAAGCCAGGTGTAGGTAGATGAACCCAGAGGTCAGACTGACTTTATACTCTTCTTGAACTATGTGATTTGTGAGGAATACTTGGAACCTGTTTTTCTTCTACAAGGACCTCTTTTAAGAAGTCTGCATGCTTGTTGTACTTTTAAGCATGAAGTGGTAAAAATTAGCGAGAAGGAGGACTTAGTGGAATTTCTAGTTTGAGGGGGTTCTTTTCTGTAGACTGAGGTATGGGGAAACTTTTTAATAGAAGCCACTTGAGAGTAAGTTTGTCAGGGATCGGCACAGAACAGTCCATCAGACTCAGTTTATACTTGTGATCCTAGGTGTGACTTTTGAAAATTGAAGTTGGTGCTATCATCAGACACACGTGAGATAAAGAGGTCCTATCATTGTTTAGGAATCAGTTTTGTACTTACGTTGAAGATAAATTATTGTTCCAAATCTGTGACTGTAAGACCCATAGCTGTTCATAGTATCTATGTATGTTAGGGCATGGCATGTAGAATTGTTTAAATGCAGTTTAAACCTGAAGCAGACAGACACATAAACCTGGAAATCTGCCATTCAATTTTCATGCGCGTCTACACCTATAAGTTCTACAATTGTAGTACTTGATGGCTGCTACTTTTCTAAAATATAATCACCATCCAATCTTTACTATACTTCACTTTCTCAGTCTATGAATGAAGTACTAGTTCTAGAATGAAGTACTTCTAGAAATATTGCAATGCATTCTAATATATATGTATGGGTACATACACAGACATACACATGCGTGCAGATGTGTATTAGACATGCATTGCAATATGTCTGTGCTTATGAATGCCTAAATATAAATGCAGTTCTACTGGCATAAAAATTCTTTTGCTTCTTTAGTTATTTTCACTTGTTGAACAGGTACAATCTATATACTGGCAAAGCAGTGTTCCTTTTATATTATTGGCAAGCCCTCGTAGTCGAGGATAATTGTCTTCCATGATTGTCTTATCTGTAGGTCCAAAGATGGCTGACAGCCTATCCAGAATCAGCAGACTCTGTTGCAGCTTGGGCACATGATTCCATGCAGGGTGGGTGTCTCTGGATTCTTGGTTCAGTTTGCAACACACTGTTTTTGCTGCTCCCTTTTTTTTGTCTCCTGTTGTCATTGTAAGATTTCAAAGTACTGGGATCCTTGCAGCAGAGTCTTCCTCCATTTGGGGCAGCCAAGTTGGTCTTGAGATCATCCTTGAAATGCTTTCTCTGCCCTCCTCTTGACTGTATGCCTTGACTGAATAAGACTTGCTTTGGGAGTCTGGAGTTGGACATCCGGATGATGTGGCCAGTCCAGCGAAGTTGATCTTAGATAAACATCATTCAATGCTCATGTTTGCTTGTGACAAGATGCCAATATTAGTGTGCCTATCTACCCTCTGGATTCGAAGGATCTTCCATGGGCAATATTGATGGTACTTCTCCAGTGACTTGAGGTGTCTCCTGTATGTTGCCCACGTCTCAGCTCCATACAGTGAGTTGGGGATCATAACTGCTTGATGAACCCTGAGCTTGGTTTCAGAGCTGATGTTGCAATCTTCAAACACCCATTTCCTTAGGTGTCTGAAGGTTGCACTTGCACATTTGAGGTGATGTTGGATTTCTTTGTCGATGTCAGCCTTCTGTGAGACATGGCTTCTGAGGTACAGAAAATACTCAAATTTTTTTTAGAGTCTCACTGTGAATCTGAATTACTGGAGCTGGAGACTGCTCGTTAAGTGCTTGTTGATGGAGGACCATAGTCTTTTGAATGTTAAGTGTCAGTTTCATTTTCTTGTATGCCTCAGTAAAGACATCGACAGTTGTGCTTCCCAGTAAGCACAGACTACAGCATCTTCAGTGTACTGGTGCTCGCTGATTGAGGTTGGGGCGATCTTGGTTTTGGCTTGGAGTCAGTTGAGATTAAACAGTTTATCATCCATTCGGTAGTTTAGCTCCACTCTGACTAGAAGCTTGTTGGTGTTCAGATGCAGCATCATGGTAAGGAATATTGAGAACAGTGGTGGAGTGATGACAGCCTTGCTCAACTCTTATCTTAATATTATGTATGTCAGGAGATGTTGAATCTCCTTCGCCTCATCTTCCCACCGTCTGTTCTTTATATTGTGGGTCTTCCTTTGGGCCTCTGTCTTGGCTTGTTGGTGATTCAGTTTCTTTTGCTTACAGTTGATGTAGTTCTGCCAAGCACAAAAGGCCTTGTGCTTGCAATCAATCAACTCTTCTTATATAAGCTGAATCCATTTGGAGGGTGTTTGCCAGGAGAGCTATACCAATAACTGTTAAGTGTAGACTATGCCCAGGTAATTTGCCTAGGATGTTTGTGGCAGAGTAGAGAATTGGATCCTGTTCTGTATGTCCCAGCTAAGACCCAAGTCACTTGACCAATCTTCTTCCCACATGTTTTGAAGTGTTTGGCAGAATGGGAGTAACTGAGAAGCAAGGGTGGAAAGGAAAGGATAATATCTTTTATTTCTACAAACAGCACACAATCTTCTTTAGATGCCTGTTCATCTCAAGTATACAGAAAATACTCAGTTCTTTCACTTAACTGAGATCTAAACTTAAATCCAGCACTCAAGGATATCATGTGGATTTGTACACTCTCTTGAGGATTGTGCTTCCATAAAACAATGAAAAGATTACTCTTATCCATGCTTATAACATCTGTGACAGACGTAATATTTAATAATACTTTTTGTTTAAGTCACTCAGCTATAATCCAGGGCAAATTACTAATATGTTAGAAATATTCATTGGTTTCAAAATCCCATATGTGAGGGAACTGACTGGAATGGAAATCGTTTTAAAAATTAGACTGCTGAGACAGCAGTGTTCATTTTTCACGTGTAACATGACTGTCATTTAAGTGAAAGATGTGTCACACGCTGTTTTGTCCACTGAAGCATGCCACAGCCTAGTTGGCATGTTGTCCAAAAAGTCAATTTTCAGTTTCCCATTTATTTCATGATACAAAGTTCTGCCATCTCAAATGCAAAATATAATAGAATGTGAATGGAGGGTATAAAGGCACCTGATTGATCCTGCACAGAATTCTCCCAGAGTGAGGAAACCCAGTGTTGGCACAATACATCTTACCTGCTACTCCCTTAGATAGGGGGCACATGGGGCCGGGAGTGTGGTCAGAACATCAGTGGGTCCTTATCATCCTCAACTGGCACAGATTATGGCAGATGTTGTTTAAAGCTGATATGTACACTCTGCTCTTCACCTACCCAACTTGTAAATAATCTGGTCTATTACCTTTCTTGTTCTTAAGTGCATTGACTTAGCAGGTTCAGCTGAAGACATCTTATTTATAACTATTGTCAGTCCATCGGCATATGCTTTTATACATGGTCAATAAACCCATCCTAGTTTAAAGTTGGTAAAATTAGGCACAGTATGCTCCGGTGCTGTTCATGTTATCATTAAACACAGACCACGTTAACAGCATTGATATGGACAGCTCATTACGCTGAATATAAACCATTTATTTAGAGTTTTAAATTTCCACATTACTTTATAAGCAGATACACATTCATTCATTCACAGTCAGGCAAAGATAAAATGAGCTTCCAAAACAAACAGAACATAACTATAAATTATTCTGCCTTTATGACTTTAAATAATGCTTTTCCAGTTGTACCTTGTACCTCCTGTTGTACCTTTATCCTAACAAAATTCAGACTTTGAAGCCTTATTATATTTTGTATATTTCAGAAGATATCCTTTTGTATAATTAACAAACAACATTTTATTTTTTGAATTTGTGTGTGAATTCCAATCTGAGACGCTGGCTGTACTGTAGTCAGTTCTTTGATGGATTGTGTATACTTACAGTGAATGCTTCCAAATAATCCTATTTTTATTATTTTGCAATATGATAATAGTTCTTTTTAAAAGAGCAACATGTGTGTCTAACATGTATTTTCAAGAGCTGGCAATTTATGTGAAAGCTATCATGGTGTAATAACATTGTACCTAAAGCTGCTTTTCTTCATAAAGCCTTATATTTAATCCCTCAAACCAGCAAGTAACATGCTGTCCAGGGAATTAATTTCAGATTGAAGATAAACAGGAGGCTAAACTTAATGACAATCTAGAGAAAGCAACTGAAAGATGTAGTATAATTCCAGTAGGAACATGACACTTTAAAGCAAAAATTACAGCATATTTTGCAAAGAACATAGAGCAGAACAAAATACATTGCTTATGTTAAATGATACCTTTCTGGCAAACAAGTCTTTAATTATTGCTACCATGCACACAATAAAATCAATTTAATGTAGTCCAAGGAATAATACTGACCAGATTCATGGTTTGGTAGCAGACAGAATCTTTAAAGCTGATAATGCAACTTAATGCTAAAATAAAATAATTACAATGGACAAGCTTGCATTTTCCACCTCCATGTCAAAATAAATCTGATTTACAGTTGTAGTTCTTGGTATCAAGTACCATACGATAAATATGGGAAAGTAGTACTGTAATTCTTGCAAGAAAACATTCTCAATTCTATTATTCAATAAATATGGGTCCTTATTTAAAACCTCCATTTAATAGTTTTTTCTGTAATATTTGGTCAGATATTTTATTTGAGTCTGAGAAAACCATGCTAAAATAAAGGTAAGTTGTAAAAGAATACTTGTGGAAGAGTTTATAATACTGAATTTTTGTTAAGGATAATGTAATTTTAGCTGGACTGCTGTGATGCTATGTGCATGTGTTAGGAACAGAGATGTAGAAGTAATGGTTATACTGGCTGACTCTTCCATAATGTAGATATAAGGTATGTACATAATTTTGTACATGCCTTGGCATGGTTAGTTTGTTACAAGTGAGTTCTGACTTAGACTCAGATATATTTTGCTTCTCTATAAATAAGTAAAAGAAAACTGTAAAAACTCTGCATACTCTCTGTATTTATCCAGCACAAAAGGATGAAAAAGGCTCAGTCACTGCTATAATGTAAGAATCCAAAGCTGGATGATATACCAAGTATAAACTCAAGCCTTTAGATTGTGTAAGCAGAAATTACACACATGCTTCCTAAGGAAAGTGCTAGTATAGCCATTTTCTTTGCTTTTGTTTGTGCACTTGGCCTATCCATGCATAACTGTCAGTTTTAATTTTTTAGTCTTTTGCTTCTTGTAGACGCTTGATATTCTAGCAGCTGGATTTGAAGTATAAAAAATAGATAAATATGAATCTCTTACCCACTGATGATGCCCTAGGAAAGGGTTGTATTTTCTTCCTTCTCCTCCCCACTCCTGCTTTGTTCTTCAACTCCAGAGACCCTCAACTGAACTGGTAACGCTATTATTTCTGACTGTAGCATTTGACGAAGTAAGTTGTTGCTCACTAAAACTCATGCCTCTCTGAATTAGTCTATAAGGTCTAAATGTGTAAATTGCCACTTTTCCTTGCCTTCTTCCTTGTCTTCTGCCTGACTTCTCACTTCTGTCACAGGAGCTGCAAGGCTTGAAAAGACTAAAACAGCCTTTGCTAGCCAGGAGGTGCATCTACACAGGCAATTAACATGTTGCAGTAAACTCCGGCACAGTTTGTGCTGGAGTTTATTGCTCCCGGGCTAAGCATGTTTACCTGTGCCTGGGACCACAGCATGTTGCACAAACCCCAGAAGTACAGTAAATGACTATATGAATGCTTTGAAGTGTTAAATACATCTGTCAAAACAATATAGACAGCAGAGTGAGAAAAGACATGTTTGATCATGCAGTCTGATATAAAAATAATATATTTTTTTGCGAATTAAATTGTACCTGGAAAATAACTGGACCCTTAGAATGTATTTAAACTATTAAACTGGCTCTATAATAATCCTTGCTTATCTTTCCAAAAGAATGAATAAAACATGCTGTGTTTAGGTGAAATAGTTGCTTATTGCCAATTAATGTTGCCTACGGAAGTGCCCACGTTAGGAAAATTGTTCTTAAGCTATACAAATGTGATGCATTTTAATCACCACCAACTAAATCTCTTTTTATGATGCACCCAACACAATATTGCAGGTTAAGTAGGGCAGTTTATTAAAACACAAAGTAAGTGATCTGTTGTGAGCTTTTTAAATCTTAGTCAGTAAACTGGAGCTAGAATAAGCACTACACAAGGGAACAGTTTAATGATAGAATCCTCTTATCTCAGGAACCAAGCAATAAAAGTAGTTATTATTGTCTGGATATGTCTAGCTTAGCTTTGCTTTTAAGCACCGCAAATAAGAATCTTGCCTTTTTAAAGAATGGCTACATTGTTGTTTAGTGTTGTACTGGGCTCGAAAAGAAGGAACTTCAACTTTTTCTTGTGCCTAGCTTTGTTCAAAGTATGGAAGATATCAGGTCACAATGACTTTCTGGCTATATATTTATTTTTAAACATCCAAAGGCGACTCTTTTCAAGACTTACTAGCAGTCTTGTTTATCTTATATGAATGGAAGATGCTCTGATATATTTTAACTTGTATTGGTTTTCTCATTATTTATGTTGGAGAGGAGAAGAGTAAATTGGAGCACAGTAATATTAAGTGTTATTCAGGAACATGTGAAAATATAATTTCAGCCCCTTAAAGCTGAATATCTAAATGTCATCTACTTCAGACTTCTTCAAATATGATGCAGGGACTAGAGTAAATTTTAATTCCAGAGTCTGTCTGAAAAAAAATGATAATATGTTCATTAGTCTAGTGTTTCATCAAAAATTTCCATTGAAACAAGTTTTCTTCAAAATAATAAAACCAGTTCCTCTCCATGATATGCCATAAAGTACAATAGTAAATCCAGTTTATTGTACATCGTTGTTGATCTAACGCGTAACTTTACAGATCATAAAAAAAGTTATTTTTTCCCCACACAAGATTGTTTCTAGATTGCTGAAATTGTTCTGTCCCAAATTCCAGATCTTTTTCTTCTGCTTCATTCTTTCCACCCGGAATAACAGATTAGTAGACTTGTCTGAGTTAAATACAGTCTTCTTAACACTAAGACACTCCTTTGTTGCATGTGGCTAGTAATGACCAAAAAGTTGTAGATGATTTTTTTTGGTGTTTTTCTCTTTTTTATCAAACATTGTTTTTGCCAAACAATTCCATAAAATTAGCAAATTTTCTGAGGTTTGTGAGACTCTGGGCAATCACTCTGTCCACATTTTTCTCTTGCCCTGATGGGTTAGTCCTAATGCAAATGTTTATCTATTTTAGATACCTAAGTTCTCTTTATGATAGTTCCACTTGAACCTCCATAATACTTGACACACATTGCATTACAAAATCATAATTGGGGCTTCAATGATAATCTGGAGTCCCAAAGCTTTCCCAGGTCACCATTTGCTTAGAATCTACTTGCTGAAACTTTTAAGTGATTGTAATGGATAAGCCTCTTGCTAACCTAAGTTCTTTTGAAGTAAAAGAGGAATTCTAGTAGCTCTTCATAGATACAGCTATTGCTCTAAAAGAGCCACTGGTATATATTTTTTGTCATACAATTAAACTCCTAGCAGCATGTGAACAGATCATGAATGTATGTGTAAATGTATATTTTCAACATTTGTGAACATACATATATGGAGTTATAGGTGTTTCTGTTTCCATATAGATTACTCCTTACATAGTCTTGTCAAGACTGTCATCAGTTTTTGGATACTCAGTTGGTATAGGAATGTATTATAGGGAACCCCGCGTAACACAGTTTCAATTAGGGCTATTTCGCTGTAGTGCTCATTTAGAATTGATACCCAATTCCACTGAGCGCTCAGCCAGTTTCACTATAGCACTCAGTGGAATTGGAGTTTCCGCAGGCAGGTGGGCAAGGAGAAGCAGTGGTGGCAGCAGCGAGTGGGAGGTGAGTGAATGGCAGTAAGTGGGCGGGCAGGCACGAGGACACAGGGCAGGACGGCAGAAGTGCGGGCCCAGGCTGACACATGGTGCCAGAGCGGGCGGGGGGTGGAGACAATTGGCTGCAAAAAAGGGGGGGAGCATGGGGCCCAAGCCGGTGCCCAGGGCCAGGGCTGGCAGGGGCCCACACCCAGGGTGGGGGGCAGGAGCATGGGGCCTGTGCTGGTGTCTGGGGCCTGTGCAAGGGCTAGTGGAAGCCCACACTCAGAGCTGGCTGGCAGGAGCACCGGTGTCCAGAATGGAGTGGGCAGGGGGGGGAGAAGCAGTGGCAACAGAGGTGAGTAGTGCAGGGCCCACACCAGTGCCTGGGACCAGTGCCAGTGGGAGCGTGTGCCCAGAGTGGCAGGAGTGTGGGGCCCACATCAATGCCCAGCAGCCGGGGCTGGTGCCCAGAGTGGGGTAGAAGTAGTGCCAGTGCCCGGGCTGGCAGGTGGAGCTGGAGAGGCCGGTGGATAGGTGAGGGGAATGGGGAGAGGTGGCAGCAGTGAAAAGCAGCGGGGGGGGGGGGGGGGTTGGGCATGAACATGGGACCCGTGCCAGTGCACAGGGCCAGGATCGGCGGGGGCCCAGAGTGGGGCAGCAGGAGGACAGGCTTGGGCTGGAGTGCCGGCAGGTGGGAAGGGAAGTGGGGAGAGGTGGCGGCAGCAGGGCGGGCAGTAACCAATTCATCTCTCTTTATATTAATTTCTATGGGGAAATGAGTTTTGCTTAGCGCGGTTCCACTTAATGCTCAGTTTTTCTGGAACCAATTAAGAGCACTAAGCGGGGCTTGCCTATATCGTAGAAATGTAGGCTCACTCCTACTGCCACTAGAAGAACACCTTGAACACTGGCAAATGTGCAGCTCCCTGCTGTAACTGACACTTTACAGAAAGCATCATGAGTTAGAGCCCCCTCCCCACCCAACAGACATTCACTGTTTGCTCCAGTGGGGTGGGGATCAAGCTCCACTTTGAAGCCGATCCAGCCGAGGAGGTGTGCCTGCCTGCAGCCTTTCTCTCTCTCCTAGCTCTGCTCCTCCCCCCGCCCCTCCAGGTCCGGTGCTATCTGCAGGAAGGGAGGAGGGATGAGGGAGGGGAAGGTGGTTTGCAGGGAGCCCATGAATTTGGGGGGAAGGGGAGACTCCAATCCACCTGCCCCCCTCCAACTCAAGCCGTGGTTTGCCCAGTGTGCTTTCCCTTTCTCATCAACCCTCCCTTCCTGCAGATGGCACCAGGGGTGGGCCAGCCCTGAGCGCCTTTGTCTGAGCCCTTATTAAATGAGGGTTTATTTGTCATGCAATTGGCCACTTTTAAAGCACTCTGTAGTCATGTACTTCTGTCACAGCACAGCTGTAGTGTACTTTCAGTGGGCTGATCGCACGACAAATGTCACTTCCATTGGTGTCCCCTATTCCATGTACCTTTTAGGATTGCTTGGGGAGATTCTACAAGCCTTAAGAACTGGGCACATTTGGTTCTTCATGATGCTTAATGATTAAAGGATGGGGGCTCTCCTCTCTTCACCTGCATTGACTTTTTCACACTACATTCTCCACTAATATAAAACAGGAGAAAATTTTTTGTATAGGTAGAAGTGTTTCTGACCATAACTTAGTACGAGCCAGCAATGTGATGCAGTTGCAAAAAAGCAAATGTAATTTTGGTCATATATATTTACTTACCTACCACACTCTTCTTTTCTGGCCTGAAGCCCACAACTGAAATTGGGGTACATGTCTTCATTGGGGAAGGTATTTTTCATCACTGGAAGAGAAACGGGGAGCAATAGAAGCAAGCAGATGCATGTTTTAATGGGTGTCAAGGTGGCTGCTACTTGTGTCTGGCCCCCAGCAAGCAGAAGTCCTGTGTTAAAGCCATGGCTACTGGCTGAGCACTGTAGCTTGTGCTTGTAGGAGCAATTTAGCTAACTCGGGGCAAGTGAGCTGCTGCATGCAGTCTGTAGTATCTTGATGAGGCTTGTGGTGTATTATTTATAGCAGGGATGTCAGAGATAGGTCCCATGGGCCAAATCCAGCCCACTGAGCCCTATCATGTGTCGCACAGCGCTGCCAGTGGGTCTTGAACCACTGCAATGCATACAACAAGTGCTGGTCCTGGCCTCACATGCTACGTGTGGTGCATGGAGCCTGTTTGGCACAGAATGGGGGCTGGAGCTGGCAAATGCTGTGTGCAGCACAAGGGACTGGGGCATGCTGCATATGACACCCATGCAAGACCAGCTCTGCATGCTGGTTCTTGTGCTGGTCTGGATTGGGTCCACAGGCTGGATGAGTGCATCATGCCTGACTTACAGGAACTTGTATAAATACTTTTTTTTGCAGTAGAGAGGTAATAGTTTTTATGCTGCCTTTGCAAGGATTGGGCTTTAGCCTTGTTCCTGTTCTGCCTTACCAGGAAGTTCCTGCTGTCTCAGCCAGGCTGTCTCATGGGATGCCACACTTCCTGGACATTATTTGTTTCTAGAAGGATTTACTGTCACATAGTTGGCTATGACTGGAATTTTTTTTTTTTAAGTTCTGTGTTCTAAAATCAAGGTGTGTATCCTATTTGAGGGGGTGTGGTATGCAAGAAAATATGGCACAAGAAATGGGATCTTATAATACCACTCTACTTGGTGCTAGAGTATTATGTCCTTACCACCATTTTTTTCAGATGTAGGGAATCTGGAGAGCATTCATAGAGATAAGAGTGATAAAGGGATTGGAATGCAAATCGTATGAGGAAATATTGAGAGCTCTAGGTATGTGTAATTAGGAGAAAAGGGACAAATACTGGACATTATAACATATTTCAAAGACTTGAAAGACTACATTAAGAAGAGGAAGAAAAATGTTTTCCTTTGCCGTGGAGGACAGAATACAAAGCTATGGGTTTAAACTATAACAAGGCAGATTTAGAGTCTATCGGGGGTGCGGCTGGGGCAGGAATTCATTGTCAGAACAGTAGGAAAATGGAACAGGCTGTCTTAGAAATTGTGGAATCTCCTTTATTGGACATAAGCATTTGCATAAGCATTTGTCTTGGATGGTTTAGTAGCAGTGCATCTTGGATTCAGTCAGAGGGTTGTGACTAGATATCCTTGAAGTAATCCCTTCCAGCCCTTTGATTCTATGATTCAAATTAGCTACGTGTACAAGTGTCCATTTGAATTTCTCAGCTGTACATCTTATAAATTTAGGGGCCCCAAGGAAATTGAATGTATGCCTAAAACTGTTCTTAATTCATGAATGTATACAGACACATTCTTAATTTAAGCATGTGCCTAATTGCTTTGCTGACAAGAGAGATTATTGAGAATACCCCATGCAGCTCGTGTGTGTGTGTGTGTGTGTGTGTACACAGTGTGCTTATTTCTAGAGGTAGCAAAGATACTACACAGCAGTTCTCAAGGAGAGCTATTTCTGTGCCAGATACTAATTTATAAGCTCAGTATTTTTGTTTAGGTAACTGCCCGCCCCCTCTTTCCCATATTATTGTGCAGATTTCAGGTCTCTTAATAACCCATCCTGTACCCTATCTTCAGAGTTATGTTGCCTGCTATGAGAGTGTTGAAAGAAATTTTATGTTAAATATCAACTGAGAATTGGGGAGCCCCTCTTTCAAATAGTATGAACATAGTTGTCATTCAGATTATTCAGCTGTTATTCCAAAGTACTTCCTTCAGTGAGAGAAACACCTTTGCTTATTTGTAATGCTTTAAATGGGAATTGACTTGCGTTGACTGGAAGATTTTGAAAGTTACTGCTTAATGGTGAAGTTTAATGTCATTATGTGTTCATAATGAAACTTGAAAGTCAAATTAGCATACTTATGTATTTTACAGGAAAACTCTCATCACTAAGAAACCATCATCATTACTTGATACTGTCACTGAAACAAATTAAAGTTAACAGGAATGTTGACATGGCTTCTTTTAGTGTTTACGATCAATAATATTAAATATTGTCCAAATTTTAATATAAAATCATTTCCAAATGAATTTCTTTCTGTATCCCCCATACAGCTTTGGAAACATTATTAATATATTAAAATTCAAGTGTCAGCAAAAGTTGTATGCTGATTTAGTCATTTTTATGGTTAAAGTTGACATTTAACGTGATTATTTAAATACCTCAAGAGACTGTGTTTGATCATCTCTTGAGTAGGTTTATTTTTCAGTCTGGAAGCTGTACACATCTTTTAAAATATACTTTCCCAGAATTGTATAATTGAAAATCAAATCTATAGAGATGAAGTGTGTTTTTTTTTCTTTTAATATGAATTATTTAACTTATTTTTATATGCCTCTTTAAATATTTAGTTAAGTTGATTGAATGAAATCACTGGCAAATGAAGTTTAGGAGCCTAGTTTGCAGCTCTGTGCTTTTCTTGCGTTGTTGACTTAAGAACTCCATAAGAGTACAAAGTTTGGTCTTGAATTTTTCAACACCAGGGATAGATGTAAGTTCACATGGAATACTGTATGATACTGATAAAGATGGTAATAAGTTATGTCTTTTAAGTCATCATGATATAGTAGTGTATGAAATATATAGTATTGTACACCTACTTTTTCCCCCACAGAATACTGTATTTCCATGTTTATCCTCTTTATGCTAATCACACTATTGGCATATTTTCATTTTAGCATATTTCTATTCAGTGCCTATCCATGTGGCTTTTTTAACGCTGCACTCTTTATATCTGCAGATGATCCATAGAAATACAAATAAGGCATTGTAGTAGCAGTGTTTCATTGCTAAAGCTGAGCGATGTCAGGAATAATTACTGGGACTAACATCTGGAGTTGGTTTATTGAAGGGAAGCCTGCCGGGATTGTTAGCATATACAAAGCAGCATTATCCATATGTGTGAAGCTTTAAAACTATTGCAAGTTAGGTGAATATTGTAAAAAACAAACAAACAAAAGTATAAAATTCTACAAACGTAATTTATGAAGGTGCCTATTCCAGTGACTTTTTTTGAGTAGACCTCTATAGAGTAGTTTATCAGAGCTTTCAAAAGCAATAAGCATCATCCATCTGTGTAGGTGCTTGATGAAAAGGATACAGGTGTATTTTGAGCTTTCGTTGGATATATCTTTATTCAGAAGGAAAAAAAGATGGAGCCTGCCTGGTTGCAGAACTTGCAGAACTAGTGGATGAGCATTCATTTAAATAAATCACAAGAAAGCTCCTTTTTTGTGGATTTATTATTTTCCCAGTTTCATTAGGGTTTACTGTTTAGAACCTTGTCTTTTGTGCTTTGCCTGTAGGGAACTCATGTCATGATTTAGCAAACCCTGCCCCCTTTTTTTCTTTAAAAAAAATAGATTCTGGCCTTTCTTATTCCAGTCACTTTTACATAATTCTTTACAACCAGCAGACCAGGACAAGGACATGTCAAGGAATTTTCTGTAGAGAGATGTATTTACTGATGTATGGACATGGGGTGAAGTGGAAGCTCTTCAGCCATGTTCCACGCACATAGAAGAGATCTTTTTTTCTGTCCTGAATGAGATTTCCAGCAAATGACTCATAGAAGTTCGTGCAACTTTTAAGTTTTGTTGAACAGAGGCCTTGGACAGAAGAATCCTGTTGTCCAAAATCAAGCCTATGTACAAATAATATGTTGCTTCATTATTTGTATTAAGATACCTTTTTTCTCCTTGATGGCAAGAGATTTTTGCTGGTAACTCCCCTTAACATTAATGTGATTATGCGTATAAATCCTCCACACCCTTAAATGTGTGCTTAGCAGCATCTCTTTAAAGCAGATGGATTAGGATAATAGGTTATAAGTAAGAGCATTGAAGGGATAAATTGGATGTTTCAAATAATGCTGTTATGTTTCCTCAATGTTACTTGAAAGGTTTTTGTTATGTATATCAGTGTTGTTGCAGGTATTCACTGCCTCTTTGCTTTTCATTTGCAACCTCGATCTGTTGGATGACATACTGATTGACAAGATGACATGAAAAAGTGACTAAGGTCAAAAACTGCTCATATAAGATATTGGAGAAGGACACTGGCAGTCTTCATTTCTTAAATGCTAGCTCCATTCTGCTATTAAATTATTCTGTAAATAAGTTTTATGAGGTTCCTTTTCAAAATTTGCAAGTGACAGAGAATTCTGTCACTCCTTTTTATCCATTGCAATATATATAGTGTAATACTGGAATATGGAGAGAGAGAACTTTCAGTGTAATGTTTACTCATGTGAATTTGCAAAATTATTTTTCTGTCATTCTAGGAAAACAAATTATTTTCTTGTTCACTGAAGTATATAAAATTATTCGTACTATAATTGAACATGCATAACAACAATTAGGAATTTATATACCAAAACATTTTGAGCTAAAACACTTGGGTCATCTTGAATGTTGCTGTGAGTATGCAATTGGCCTAGTATCCTGCTGGTTTAGATCACTACTGTAAATGCATATTTACAGGTCTTCCCGTATCAAGGTTGTAGATCTATGATTAATTATTAAGCACACATTTCTCTTGCCATGTATTCCATGATGATTTGGGAAGAAGCAGAGGGTTGTGCGTGTGTGCGCGGTTAGCCTGGATTTATTACTTGCCACCCCCCATAAACTATCAACGTTTCCTTCGGAAGCAATTTTTTTCCACTAAGGAAATGGAAGATTAAAAAATAGCAGTTCTTTTAATTAAAAAATCCTCTTTTTTATCAGAAATTTCAATATATGCATATCATTTTCTCAAACTTCATTAAAATAGGAATAGAGAGTTTAAGTCAGAGACGAGAGTTTTGTTTTAAAATAAAATAAAAACCCCCTAAAAGCAAGAAATGCCATATATATATATATATATATATATATATATATATATATATAATATGCACATCTGTTTTGTATCCTGTACCTTTTTCTTTAGTGGTGAGACACCCCATAAGTTGCCAAATACATTAAATTGTCTTCCTTGTTGCAGAGATCTTAATAGCATCGTCTGTTTGTTGAAATAATCTGTTCTCTTCTCATTACTCTGAGATAGATTCCATGATTCTCTTGGATCTCCAGGTATCTGTATCCATACTAGTACTTGAACACTTATTGTTTGGCCCATATGTGGAACACAGTGTCTCTAATTACTTTTTTGGAATGTGTAACAGCTATAATGGAATATTCAACAGTAGGAGACCAACCAAGCAGAACCTAGTTTTTTTGGAAGAGTTAAATGAGATGATGCATTTATGCAGGCCACAGCCCTTCAAAATTTTGGAAAATCCTAGGGGATTCTTGGGTGGGAAAGGAGGTAATTATATTCATAGAATGTAATCCTGATTTTTTACTTAGGGGAGAGATGGCATGTAGGCATGGAATTCTTTTCATATCCTTTCTTTAGCTTAATTAGCTCAAGAGTTCCACAAAACCAATGCTTGTATGAGTGGATGGGACTGTCAGTCTTGGGAAACATGAAGGATATTTTATGTACAGTATTTAGACCTGCCACAGTTATTTTATAAATAATTGGATTATTCTGTTCCTTCAATTGTACACTGGTGGGATTGTTTGCAATTCTCTCCTTTTAAAAATGTCTCAGAACCTCTTTTTTATTTTTATATGGTACAAAAAATATTTTGGGAACTTTAGTTCATATGGTGTGCTAATTTCTTCAGTGGGTAGAAGTGGTAGAGAGCAGGTTAGGTTTCATCTTGCTGAACTGCAAATTTTGTAAACTTTGTATATAATATTCTTAAATATTACAGCCATAGTTATTCTGTCTTTGAAAATAATAATACTGCAATTTATATCCTTTGTTTTTCATTTTTTCTGCTTTTTCATTGGACTAAATGTTAAAAATATACTGGCTAACAATCTCATGAGCAAAAAAGTCAGTCTTTAAGGGGTAGGGTTAGCGTTAAAACCTTCATGTAATGGAACTATACCAATGCAACAGGTTTATTTTACCCACAGGTCTTAACCGATTAGGTCCATGTTAAGAATTGTTTTGAAATTGTTTTTCTAAAGTATTACTTTGCTTACTCTCAAAAGAAAGGAAGCAGAATACAATTGTTTCAGAAGCCAAAATAAAACACAACCAAAGCATAAACCTATCATTTCCAAACAGACTAACCCCCCCCCCCCAAAAAAAAACCAACAACACAAAACAAAAAAACCCTCCCTAACCCTCTTTAATAACCCTCTTGTAATCCTTTAATCCTGTAAGCCTTTATCTGGGACTTTGTATATATTACCAGAGCAACTTTCTTTGATTACAGAATCATCAAAGAATGGCATTCTATTGAACAGAGGGGGTATTAAGGAGGATTTTTAAATATATACTTCTCACTTTTTCTCTTTCCTTGGAATCTTGAAAGTTGTCAGTACTTTCCAGATACACTAGGAGAACAGACAGATATGGAGAAAAACTAAGGATGAAAGTTTGGAGAAATCTTTATTAAAATGTTGGGACTTGGCTATCTTAACAGTTGATCAAAAAGTTCTATGACATAGAATAAGGTTGAACTCTCTAAGAAATGTCTTATAACTTAGTGCATTCAACTATGGCCTGGTCTTTTCTATTGCATAGAATCATATTATTAATGTTGTTCTTTACCAAGTTATTGGGCTATGTGTGAAAGTGCTCTCAATTAAATAAAAAACATACCGTAATAAAAAAGTTTATCAGAGAAATCCAGGGTTTATGATTACATTTTGTAAAGAATGCTAGTTTGAAACATTATGAAAGCACTGGTTACAACTGTATAGTTATGGTTGAATTCTGTTTTACTTTAAAGTATGGATTCAGTCCCTTTGTTCCATGTGAAAAATACACCATTCCCTCATCAAGCTTGTAACACCTACTCTTTGGAAATAGAATCAAATTTCTGAAAATATACAAGTGAATATGTTGATTAGCTAGAGTTGAGGTTAATTGAAAACGGGTCTTTTAACAAATGTATCATCTCTTTCTGCTTTATTTGCATCAGATGTTCTCAATAACTGAAGATAACTAATTCTTAAGATTGTTTGTATAATTATAATTAATTGAAATCTAATGCAAAGTATATTTGACAAAATTATATTCTAATTCAAGTAATTAACAATTCTGTAACTGCTGCTATTATAGGTCAGAGATTCAGCTTAGATATACCTCTTAAATGTTGCTATTCTGATGTCAGAGGTAATTTGATCAATCACCAATTTTTCTGTATGTATTTCTTATGCAAAAGTTCTGTTTGCTGTAGTGAGTCAGTGATATGAGGTTAAGTACTTCTAGTCAAGGGTTTTCACTTGTTGACTACTTTAAATACAGATAGAACTGTTATATTCAGTAGATTTAGTGAGGCCTTTCAAGAAAGAAGCATGTCTAATTAAATTCTGCTTGAGCATGGCTGCTTGCAGATGTGGGTGGGAAAAAAAACAAACTGTGCTTTATGTTAAACTTGGCGCACCCCTGTGCCAAGCCTAGCACATGCCCAGAAGAGGCAGCTCGTTAGTTTGACCCAGCTCTGCAGCGTCTGTATGGATTGGGCACTTTAGCAGGGTTTTTGGCATTTTTATCAAATAGCTGATTGAATCAGCTTTAGATAAAAGCATCAAAAAGCCCCACTGAAGTGCCTGATCTGAACAGATGCTGAAGAGTCTGGTCAAACTAATGCAATGCTTCTTCCGGTCAAGAATGATAAATAGATGTTGGGTGCTTCTTTTGGAGAAGTGAGTCATCACAACTCCTGGATTTGGTACTTGTACTAGAGTTGTGCTAGTTGTCTCAGAATCTTAGTCTGACTTGGGTCTTACTCTCATGTAGGATGCTTTTCCCCTTGACTGTTTATCGAAGCTGGAGAAACTGGTTATTTTCTCTTGATGTCAGTTAAAAGTTCCTCCTAATAGAAGGTATTTGGGTAATGGATTATTTTAAAACAGTCCAGGTTGATTAATTTACTTACCTAAGTCAGTTTTCATTTTGACATATGCTTAAGCTATAATGGAGGAGAATCTCTGCCAAATGCTTTGGCCTAGCATCATACAAACTCATTGTTCCATTTTGTGCCTTGCTTAGATAATGGCTCCCACGATTCCAATCTAGTTTATTTCTTTCCAGTTAATTTCTGCTAGGTTGTTGGATGCCTATATTTATCCTGTTGAAAGGATACTTAAAAGCCTGGGTATTGGTGCTTACAGATATCTTGTAGTTTAAGTACCCTACCTATCTGTCAGTGTGCCTATTATTGGTGGTCGTATGGCTGAACATGTCTTTATCAAAGTTTTCTGAAGACTGACTGGACTAAAAAGTCTCACAGGGTAGTACTGTGTTGCACTTACCAAAATTGAGGTGATAATTGTAATGACTTCCACATCTACATGTAGGCTGAAGGTCAAGTCCTTAGTATATTCATGGGTGTACATGATCCATCTGGGAGAAATCCCATGATTGCTGGTAGGGACGTCAAAGTCAAGACCAGTGGATTGGAAATGTTAACTATCTGAATATTAAACTCATTCAAGACAATTAAGGGGAGGTACTGAAAGGTATAGATGGAAGTTACATTCTTGGTTCCTTGGTGACTAATTGTCGTTTGTGTCTTTGAAGATTACACCAGTTGTGGTGGTTTTAGTATCAGGGTCATAAGTAGCCATTATCCTCAGTTAAGTCATCAGTGATGCAGAGCACAAGGCTAGGAGTCTTTCTTGGCCTTTGTTTTGGAACTTGCAGGCTGACTGAACACACTTAAATTATAAGGTTTATTCTGCTTTGCGCAAATAGAAACAGAATTGAACAGAATCAGAATGACTGCATCAGCAACCCACAACACACCTACAGACTTGGCAGCGCCAAACTGACCAATACCATGAATGGAAAGGGACCTGGGGGTGACAATAGATCACAGTATGAATATGAGCTGGCATGCAACACTGTTGCCAGCAGGACAAATAATACTCTGGCATGCATCAATCGATGCATCTCCAGCAAAGCCAAGGAAGTGATTCTTCCGCTCTACTTGGCATTGGTGAGACCCCAACTGGAGTACTGCATACAGTTCTGGGCACTGCACTTTAACAAGGACGTGGTAACTTGAAAGAGTCCAGAGAAAGGCCACCTGTATGATTACAGACTTGCATGGCAAGCCAAAGGAGGAAAGACTGAGGGACCTGGGACGATTTGGCCTGAAAAAGAGATGGCTGAGAGGGTACTTGGTAGTAACTTACTGCTACATCAGGGAAGTACATTAAAAAAAAAATAAAGATATCAAGGGCTTGGTGAACAACTATTCACCAGGGCACCCTTGGGGAAAACCAGGAGTAATGCCCCCCAAAGTCCTGGAAGACCATTGTAGGCTCAACATTAGGAAAAATGTCTTCACAGTTAGAGTGTTCAAACTGTGGAATAAGTTCCCACCAGAGGTGATGCAATCGCCTACCCTGGAAATTTTCAAGAGAAGACTGGACAGTCATCTTGCTGGGGTCGCCTGACCCCAGCTGTCTTTCCTGCCTGGTGCAGGGGACTAGACCCAATGACTTTCCGGGGTCCCTTCCAGCCTTATAGTCTATGACTCCATGTATTTTGCTGACCTCTGTAGAATTGTTCTGTACTGTGTAAGGGCCTTGTTACATGTGGCAATTTGAGCTGCTCAAATGTTGATCGGTGTTAGTGGTAGCTTGTGTTTGGAGCAGTCGCACCTTAAGACTGAACTTTCTCTGACTGCCTCCTCCCCCTCACCTGCACAGCTGTGACTTGCTTTGAGGGGGCTGGTATACAGGGGCCTAACTAGGGGTTACATCTGTGAGTTGTCACTATAAGACACTTCTATCCCTGATCTAGGTGGAGGTGGGGAGAGATTGCTTGGGGGTGGGGGGTGGGGTGGGGTGGGGCAGGAACATGAAGCCAGGAGTTGGAGAATTAATGGGATGGGGGTGGATAATCAAATGGGAGATGGAAAAGAAATGGGCATGGAGGAGGATGGTAAAATGAAGTCAGCCAGCCACTGAAGGATAAAATAACAAGTAAAAGTTAAAGAAAAAAGAATTTAAAAAGAAATAAAGAGGAAGTAAACTAAAGAAGATCTCATGTTTTAATAAATTATAATTTGGGAGTGATGTTTTTATACCCCTGTTAGTGGGGAAAATCACACCCCTGGGGGCAGAAGGGGGAGTTGACTTGGCGTCAGAACTACTTGCTGGTCAGTAGAGTTCAGAGGGTAGAAATTTTGTCCACACAGAACAGGAGGGTGAGGGAGGAGACATTGCATCCTGGGATGCTGGAGGACTGCAACTTGGGTGGCTCATCTGTGGGGAGTGGCCACATATTAATGGAACGTGAGTGGGGTAACACGGATCAGAGAGAAACCTGCCCTCAAGTAGCATAACTTTGAGCCATCTAAAGTGTGCTTAAAACTAGTTTCAGGTGTTAATGTGTAGGTAATCCATGGGCTAAAAGCTCCAGGAGCCACCTAAAATTAATGTGCAACAAGGGCCTAAGTAACGATGGCATCTCACGCCT
This sequence comes from Alligator sinensis, assembly GCF_000455745.1. Taxonomy (NCBI): domain Eukaryota; kingdom Metazoa; phylum Chordata; order Crocodylia; family Alligatoridae; genus Alligator; species Alligator sinensis. The sequence goes on from NW_005842074.1 coordinate 1,261,115, forward strand.
ATCCAAGTTCCTCAGCTTGATGTTTGTGATAATTTTTAAATCTAGGACATTATTCAAGAACTGATAATAAAAGGTGTAAGTTGTCTTGATGAATGGACTTAGGTCAGTTAATGAAAGCCTGTGTGTTTCATGTTGATCTTCATTAACACAATCCTCAGAAATCCCTCAAATGTGAAAAAGAAGTTAAATTTCTGCGTTTGGGTCCCTGTGTGGGGAGAGTCTCCCTTCTTGGTGTTTCTCTTATGAATGTTATGCCTAAACCATTGAAGAATGTTGTCAGTTCTTACCCTTAGTATCTTGATCTTTTGTTGACATCTCATGGCAACTCTTTTAACCTTCTTTTTATGAATCTTTTAGCAATGTTGTGCCCTTTTATACTTTATAATTTGATATGAATCATTTTAAATTCCTTTACTGACCCCTTCAGTAGCTGAATTAAAACAAAGTATGGTTTTCTAGACTAAATTTAATATATTTTAATGGCCACAACTCATGTATAGCATAATTAACAGTAAGGAAAGCCCTTGTGAAATGAATCTGCTTCCAGATTCTTCATATTAAATTATCCCATTCTAAAAGACTGAAAACTATAATCAAGTTCCTTCTGTGTAATTTACCAGAGATTACAGTTTTAACAGAATAACATGCTTTGGTAAAAGGTTTTTATATTGTTGATTTAAGGTGCACTTTTTCTTATTCGAATTGAAGCTTCCAACCTACTGTTAGCCATTGTAAGCTTTTAACCTGTAAATTATTACAGTGAAAGTGTAATGAGTACTGAAATTTGTCTAGATTATTCAAAATAGGATTAAATTAACTGTCACTTTACTTGCCCTGACAAAACAGGAAAAAAATCATTTGTGAATGTAGGCATACAGCAGGAAAGAATTTTATCAATTGTAAGAAAATACACATGACACTGCTTGGTCCCAAGAGTATATTGAGGTATATTTTTAGTTAAAAATTAAGAAAATTGAGGTGCTGGTAGGTATCTATGCATTTCAATTAGGTCTTTTAAGCTGGAAAATGTTCACTCCTATTTTGATGATTAGTTTTTCTACTACTTATTTCTTCATAAATTCCTGATTTTAATTGGAAGAAAAATGTGCACTCTTTTGGTCTTATTGAAAGGTGGTGTTTTTCTTTTATAAATAAACAAATATATCCAGAAGCTGTACAGGATAAAGTTGGGGAAAGCCATTTTAATACCTAAAATTTGAGTTGTTAATTCACATTACAGTCTGGAATTAACACTTCTCTAATCTGCTTGAGAGGTTTTACAGATCCTTTCTTTATCTCCTGTATGAACGCAATTCCCAGGCTCAGACCATATCTGCTTCATTACTTTGGTTATAATAGCTTTTGAAAGACCTAAGTTATCACTTGTTTTATTCATCTCTAATCAGCCAGTTTCCTTCCACAATCTTTATTTTCCTTCTCAGAAGAAAAGGACCTGAGAATTCCTTTTAATAGCTGCTGGTGCTTGAGCTCTCATTCAGCTATAGCAGAAGTTAGTTTCCTTAAGTGAATGTTTATAGCATTTCTTTACTAAATAGCAATTGAAATAAGCATGATCTGCAAAATTTCTGTTCAGTGCCCCTCCGTTTGTCATTTCTGAGTTACCACTGAATCTTATTACACTCTTCCAGTGATTCTTTTTTAGGGGCTTGTCCCCCAGTCCTTTATGATAAACAAATAAACTCTTTGAGAATAGTGATCCCTTAGTGTTAGGGGCTAAGCAGAGTCTCAGTCTAAGTTTAGAGTTGAGGCAGGGAATTAACATTACACTACTCAGTGTGATGACACACGTTAGCAATTTTTTAAAAACTTTTTCAACACTTTTCCAAAACTTTTCACCCGCCACAGTGATGAAAAAATGGTGTATGGCCTATAACCTACAATTCAAATACTGCTTCCAGTAACAAAAGTATGGGCAAAGTACTGACACCATAACTTGGTGTTAACAAAGTCTGCATCTGCAGAATCACCACAGATGTCATGTGAGAGAGTCACATGTCTGTTGGATTACATGCAAAGTGAAGAATATAGTGGACATAATGCTGAATGTTTTTCATTCTTCCAGCTCTTCATGCATACTTGGCAACCAAGGAGCCAGCTTTGGCCAGTAAACCATTATGGTATGCATTTAGGAAAGCCTTGTGTTAAAGTCTTAAACTCCAGGCCCCTTGGACTTTTGGCTGAAAATAACTTTAAGGTCCCCTCTACATGTGCAGGTAAAGGCACAATAGGATAGAATGTGTGATCCACACAGTTGTGGCATGTACATGTAGCATGGCAGGAAGCGCTAGTGTGCAGTCATGCATTAGATCCCATTAGGCACCAAAGGAACTTTAAAGTCACTGGGAATTTTAACACCTGTGCCCAGTGTGGCACTGGGCATTTTAGTTAGCAAGCTGTGCTTATTAAAAGTGCATGCACATCTTGTGTATCAGTGTTGCTGCGTGTCCCTGCACTGAAACTATGGTGGTAGGGCACTTTGACCTAAAGCTCATCGGTTGTGTTTTATTTCAAAGCACACTACCACTGATGCACATGATACACAAGGCTGCTGCAGCATGTCAATTTTTGTGCTCCAACAGACTCGAGTAATTGTGACTGTTCTGACGCTCTGGATTTCCAATGTGTTGGACCAGGCTCCTTACAATATCAGCCCCTCAGCTTTCTGAGGCAACACTGTCCAAATCCCACACTCCAATAGTTAGCGACATATTGCTATTTCCTACATAACTAGCTGCTCATTTTTCCTCCTTGTGCCTTCAGATTCTGTCTGCAGTGTAGTAACAAATTGCACTTTATTTTGGAGCAGGGGAGAACAGTAGAGGTCACTTGTGGCCTTCGTCTTGAGAACCCCCAAGATATGAAGGAAACTGAGTCTTTAAATTAGGTCTCAGTTTGCAGAAGGCTGTAGAGCAGTGAGTGGCTAAGGGAACAAATAAAGGTAAAGGTGAGGTGAGGAAAAGAAACAGGAGATAAAAATAAGGAAATTTACAAAGGGGAAGAGGAAGCGTTCAGAAAGAGGGTGACAATAAAGCAGAATGACTATTGGTAGTCCCAGACCCCCGTTGGTGCAAGAAAAGAAGATGAATCCTGCTTTGCTGAGAGAGGGTTCTCTTATTACATGTCTACCAGCTGTTTTATTGATTTACTATTTTACACCATTGACTTGCCACATAATGATAGGGGAAGGATGTGGGTGTGGGTGAATAGGGTTTATTGACATAGTTAACTCTTAATATTCTACTGGCAGGCTCAGGGGATGACAGGGACAGGGACATCTTTCTCCAAAGCCAATCTAGATACGTAGTATACCTTAGCTATTTTTTGCTCCAATACCTATAAGTTTTATCTTTCCCAAGATTTTTCTCCTTTTACCTGAAGCCAACAGCACTCTGAATTTAAGAAACCTCCTAATAATTAGATTGTATACAGGGAAAATGTATAGATCTGTTATGATTTTCCATGTACAGAATCTAATTACTCTAGAAAAAGCACCACCCTTTACAAATTCCTGGATGTGCTTGCAGTAGCATAATGGTCAACATCTACAAAGCATCAGACCCAGCTTCAGTTCCCTACTCTGCTTCCAAGAATCAAAACCATCTCTCTAACTCCTGGGAGAGTGCCCTACTTACCAGACAATAGGTTGTTCAGGGTGGGGGAAATTTTCTGTACTTTATTCAACACTGCTTAGATGTATACAGTGTGGAGTAGAGACAACTTCGCCTTCCAGATGACTGCTCTGAGTATCATGCTTGCTCTTGCTCCTCTGGCCCACTGAATTTTTGTGTCCTGTACAGTGTCATGCATCTTCAGTAGGAGAGAGAGAGAGAATGCCTGCACTTTCCCCAGAATTGAACAATCCTGCATGACTGCTCTAACTTTTAGGCAATTATGTAAAATGGAAGGGGGTGCATCCCCACTCCTTGTCTTCTGGCCACTTCTTGAAAGAGAGTTGGTGTATATTAACTACTAGATTGAGTCTCTCTGGAGACATTGGTTGGAAACACCTGGTTTCTGGATCCCAGTCGGGCTTATGCTTGAGCTAGGCACTAAGTTACTCAGCCATGGCAAAACTGAGGTGCCTCGGGGCATGTGCCAAAATAGAACTTTTAAAAACCTTGAAGAGAGAAAGTGCAATGGCACAGAAACATGCCTTCTGTTTTAACCTAATTTAATTGTCCTTATTTTTTTTCTTTATATTTTGTAGCACGCTCACCTCTCTGCTGTTTTGTATGATAACCTTTTAAGAAATTAGGTGAATACCTTATCTGATTATTAAAATTACATTGGAAAAGTGGGTAAGAGTAAAGGCAGTATTTTCTCTCAGTCTCATCCCACATTATTCCCTCCCCGCAAAGCAATACTTCTGAAAAAATCATAAGCAGTGGAAAATAGATATCTAGTTTGAAATTTTTTTTTTCCTGCCTAAACCGTAACATTGCTACTGCTTAGCTGTATTTTAAAATCACTTAACTAACTGATGCTTTTAAACGATGACGGGTATAATTCTGAACCACATCTTTTTAGTTCAAAGGCATTTATAATAGTGCATAGGCTGCTCACAGTTTTTGAATGTACGCTGTGTTCTTTTTAGACAAAAAAGGAACCTCTGAAATGAGCTGTCAAGATGCCTTTAAGGAGCTGATTCAGATCTAACCTTCCACACAAGGTGGTATCACTTGGGATGAATGAAGAATTCTGCTAGATGCATTGCCAATTTCACAAGCAGGAAACACTATATTTAAGGAGAAAAATACGTTCTGAAGGCTTCTGGCAGAGTGGATGTGACACTATGGTGTCTAGGCATTAAGGTCCATTACAGAATATGAGACACCAAAATAACAATCCAGGACAGTGCATTATAGAAAAATAAGATAAATTGCAGGTAAAACAGATTGAATTTGTCCCTGAGGTTTTCTGTTCAGAAATCTTGTAAATGTCATATTTTAGTTTTTTATAAACTTTACTTAAAATAAGATTCCTTATTCTGCAGTCCATGTAACTGTCAGGTAGCATTTGTGAAGATATATACCTGTCATTCAGACTAGTTTTCTGAGATTTGACAGAGCTGCTGCCTTACGTTTGTACTTATTTTTATACACTTCCCAGTGTAACATGAGTAGTTATTGCATCTCTCTTGTTTTTTTCAAAGATGGAATAACTTATCAGGAAATACTTTTAGGAATAATTTAAGAAGAGCTGTTAACAGTAACCTTTAAGAGCTCAGTCGTTTTCTCTGCTATACCTGATCAAATCCTGAAGTTTGTTCGTCAGTTTAGCAGATCCATAGTATTATTCTGCAGTAGTATAACCATTTACTTCAGCATCGTTCTAAGTAAATATGTAGTGATATTTTAAAAAATGTAGAAATTTGTAAGAGATTACATCTATAGTTTAATCATGTCTTTGTCTTAGCATTTCTATATCCTTTTGGTTCCATTTAATTAGAGGGGCAAGCATAAAGCCGAAGAACTTGACTACGATTTCTAATATCTTGATTTTAAACTGGTACAATTCCATTGATTTAAGTGGAATTACTTGTGAGACTTTAAGCAAGATTAGAATTAGTCTTGAAGTCTTGCTCTATAAACAGATTTATATGCCTCTGCCAGACCTCAGTTAGAATACTAATTACTAAGGTAGAAGCAAGGTTTAAGGTACTGAAAGGAAAACTGATAGTTGTAATTTTATTGATATAATTACCTCCACATAGAGGCCCTTAAGGCACACCACCACACTTGAGCAAACGCAGCACAATAAAAAAAACACCATTTCAATATAAAAACATGCTTACACCAAAACCACGAACAAAAATACCTCAGTGTTAGACTGCTCATAAGTATAAAAATGTATGAGGAACCAAAGAGGAGGGGACATTCTAAAAAAGGTGTAGAGTCAATGGGATGAAAATAGAAAACTTATCTGGAAGTTTAGTGTTACTTTTTTTAAAGCATGGTAATGTGAGGTAGCAAACATCCAAATGACTTAGAATTCCATGTCCAGGGAGGAACAATGTAATGGTTCACCAGTGGTGAAACTCAGCAGGGCAGGTGGTCCAACTACTTAAGTACCAAGAAAGTATTCAACTAAAGATTCACAAGTAAATGCTACAGCTGGATAAGAATGTGTTTGCTATTCATGAACTTTCTATAAAAGACTATTTTTACATAATTATTATAGATGTGCTTGATTTTGAAAGTGTTACGTAATTATTCAGAAAAAAAAATGCTTGCATGTCTTTTGGGGTTTTTTGCGTTCTTTCCTGGTCTACTCTTTTTAAAATGTCATGAAATAATGAAGTCAGGAGCATTTTTATTAAATACATGTTCAGCTACTTGATCTGAAGCCAAGGGTACATAAAATGTGTTGATAGTTACAGTATACTCGCACATTGATTGCTCTTCATATTGTCAAGTGGCCTATTCTCTAACATTTTTGGCCTTCACCTTCTTTATCATAATTGCAGGATGTCACATTGTTCTGATGGAGATGGATTTAGTACAATTGTTGATTGGACGTTTTTCATGAAAACAGGGAGAATAAACGGAGAGAGTGCATTGAAATTCTGTAATGTGCATAATTCATCTATCATAATTTAACAAATGGAGAAGACTAAGACAAGCTGCCATCCATCATAACTATTTAACTGCACTCCAGGGTGAATTAAATTGTATTTAACAACTTTTACTTTAACAGAGATAGAGAATCTTATAGTGTAAACTACATCTTCTCTATCCACTTATCACTTCTATTCACTGATTTACAGTTTTGACATTTGTTACAAAACATTTCATTTGGAGTACAAGTTTTTCAAAATTGTTTTTAAAATAAATTTGTAAATTGGGGGATAAAGTTGTCTGCGTGTCTAGCTTATCAATAGCAGGAACAAAACATAAATTGGTAGCAGTAGTATTCAAATGCAAGTAAGAAGACATCCTAGAAACGTACAGAAATTGCTTAAAAAATGCTAGTTTTTTAAAACTATAAACACAAGACTAAATTTTACTGGGTTTTGAAACACCATTCCACTATTTTGTTGTCTGTAGAGACACACAATTCAGTAAGTTCTCTTTACAAAATGTTATCTTTAAACTAAAGTTTTCAACTTTCTTAATTAAAAAAAAAAAGATTCTGCTCTGAAAACGGATTATGTCTGTGTACTTAACAGATCAGTCCAACATGACGCTGATGTGACCTTTAGATCAAGATAATTTAGTAATTAAGATGCATCACAATGGGGCAAAATTTTTTAAATGCTTTCTAAGCATGGGGCTTGGATGCTGCCTCAGTTTCCGACTTCCATTCCTCTTTCATTCCTTGCTACTACGCTAGTTTAGTTTAGCTAAAAAGCTTTTGGTGTAAAAAGAGTCCAAGTGAAGCAGAGAGATGCACCCAATGATAATTTTTCAAATTAATATAAATTCTGCTTCTCATTAGATCCACATCTAAACACATAGGAAAGCTAACACTTTTTTCTTACTTTTGCATTTAAAAAAAAAAAACAGTATCGGAGACCAGCTTGAGGTCTGTCATCTTGAATTCTGGGTTTTGTCACACTATGTTGTTGCATTTAGTACTTGTAGACTGCAGACTTGTGGATGGAACAGACTGGCATAGGTGATAAGCAAGGATTTTTGAGAGGTTAATACAAAAGAAAGAACCCCTAATAGCTCAGTTGGGCTCCAGGGCAAAGCTATACATCAGTTACTGGACTTAGAATAGCTCAGCTGCTTTTAGATTGATACATTAGAATAACATTGCCAACTCTATAGTTAAATTTTTATCTTGTGCCCATATTAACAGGATGTGAAATGCATCAAATTTAAGAGGAGATCTTAAATTTCTTAAGAGGTGGATTTCTTACTGTGATATTTAATTGGGCTAACTATGTAGTTGGGATAGAGTTAGACATGCTTTTGAATCCAAGACATTCTTTGTTAGGTCTGATCAGAATGAGCCAAACGCAGCATAATAAAAAACAGTAGGGGGAGGGGGTCAGAAGTCACGTCTTTGTGAGACGCTACTGCACAGTGGTTACAGTGAGTTTATTTACTACTTGTATAATCAAATACTAAACAAGTGCACAGTAACCAGAGTTACTGTGCAGTAGCACTGGTGAATACCTTTTAAGTAATGCTACTGCACAGTAGTGTAATAATACTGATCAGTAGCGTATGAACTCTATTGGTGCTGTGACATGCTACTGCACAGTATTATTTGACTCATGCGCAGTTAGCAGCTCACGTAGACATACCCAGAGAAATGCTCAAGGGTAGCAGACACGCAATTAGCGGAAGAAAAGTACATGATTACTGGGAGATAAAAGGCATCTAAAAAGAGAGGAGGGTCATTCTCACCTGCCCTCAATGGAAAGAATTCAGATAAAAGAGGAAGAAGAAAATTATAATGTGCCATAAAACTAATATCAGTGTTTATTCCTTGGTTCTTGATGTTCAGCCAACTTATGAACTTAAGAGGAGGAGGCTTTCTTGTTCAGTCATTCAAACACAGTGGGCATGTCTACAAATGCAATTAATGTGAAGCTATAAACTCCGGAGCTTATTGCTCCAGAGTTTATTGCTCCTGGGTGTGCCATTTGAACATGTGCCCAGGACTTCAGCACATTGAGCCAAGTCAGAGCAGTCCTGACCGGCAGGGCGTCCTCAGGGTCAGCCTACCAGTCCAGGGCCGCTTTGATTTGATTCAGCATGGTGTAGAGGAGCTGGCTAGGGCATGAGGACTGCTTCATTTAGGGACTAACCAGCAGACAGCTCTTGCACTGAAGCACCCTTGTGCCCCAGCCAGCTGTGTCAATGTCTACGTGTGCGCTGCTGCGGGTTAATTGGTTTAAACCAGCCTAGTTGCCCCTCATGCCTAGACACTGAAAAGTTTACTGTGGAGCTAATTAGTCAATGCCTTGTGTAGATGCAACAAGTGTGAATATCCCTGTGTTTTAAGCTGGTGTTGACCCAGATCCTCATCTGGTATGAACCAACATAGCATAACACCACTAGAGAGAAGTGCTGAAGAATTTCCATTGAAATTTGGGATGGAGTTGCACATTAAACACCTATAATCTATACACATTGCAGTTAGTTATATTCTGGAAGTTTCACATAGTTTCACATAGCACTGTAATTCTCTTTGCACTTCTTTCACAATGCAGAAGAATCCCTGCAAGGCATACTAATTACAGGAGGAGAGAATTGCAACTTGTGGGTGTTTTTTTTGATGTTGTGAAATTAGCACCATAAACTTCAATTAACATAATTTTTGTTTCATCTTAACAGTATAATGCTGTCCCTACAGACTGACGTTGACACAGTCAGGGATTTTGCATTATTGTTTTGTGTCATTAAACTGAATGCTGAACTACTAGTGTCATGGAAAAATATATCTAGATGTGACATCCTCATTGAGCATTCTCAGTGGACACTTTTAAACTTTCGAGCCGCTACCACAATGTCTTTGGAAGGCTTTAGGGAGCATGTTTTAAGAATGTAGTCCTTCTGTAAGTATGCTCAGTGCCTTCTGCGATACGCATACATCTCTTGCGGTAAATTCAATGGAAGTTAATAGTAATCAACATCTTGCAGTCTCAAGCCCTGCCTGCCTGTCTCCCCTGTTCTGCAGATAAATTCAAGATAAATTTAGTATCCATAAAAAGACCTGAATTAAGAACGCCCTTTTTTCTCCATTGTTGTTTCTCAGCTCTGAACTACAAACTCTACCTTTTGTAGGTGAGAAGGGAGTTAAGTATCTGTCCTTTATTAAATATTTGATTCTCATTAAATATTTGACCTTCTTCTAAGACTGAAGAAAAGTCCATTGTAATGGTATATTTTTAAAGTTATCAAAGGCTTGGCAAAAAAAAAACTTCTAAAGAACTGCAAGATAGTTTTTGTCTCTGTAAGTTTAATAATAGGAATAGAGTCTCCTGGGATTTCTAGAGACTATGCTGACCCTGCATGTCCAGACCGACTTACTTTCCCTCCCCCTGACCTCTGCTCAAAGCAGGATCATCCCCAACTATATCATCCCAGCCAAGGCTTTGTCTAGCCAGGTCTTAAAAGCCACCAAGGATGAAGATTCCACCACCTCTCTGGGTAACTTGTTTCAGTGCTTTACTACCTCCTGGTGAAAAAGTTCTTCCTAATATCTAACCTAACTTCACTTGATGCAACTTGAGTCCATTGTTTCGTGTTCTGTCATCTGCCATCAGTCTAGTTCCATCCTCTTTGGAACCACCCTTCAGCACCCACTGCTCGCGACTCCATCCTGTGGCTTGCCCTGGTTGTGCAACCCCTGCCCCAACCCCACTCCCTCCCTTCCCACTGCATACAGGTCCCTCCCCATCCCTGATACAGCCACCTGTGCTGCACCGCGTTGCGGGGGGCACATGCCCGGCCAATCTGTGCGTAGGTTGGAGGCGGCTGCCATTGTGTGCTGGGCTTTGTGCCCTGAGCCCCACTGCAGCTGGCCTGGGAGTGGCTGGACACCACATGCATCCTGTTGCTGGGCTGAGCCGTGCCGCCTGCCTGCCCAGCAGCGGGAAGCATGTGGTCTTGTGCCACTCCCAGTGCAGCTGCAGTGGAGCTTGGGGCGCAAACCACAGCACACAGCAGCAGCAGCCGCCTCCACCCTACATACAGATGGGGGGGCACATGCCCCCTGGGCCTCTGCCAGAGTGTGCACAGCAGTGGGAACCTCTACACCCCTGGATGAGCCCCCAGTCTCCGATCCTCCCAGCACTCAGCCCGGTCAGGGTCCCACTCACCTTAACCCCTGCTCCTGTCTGTGCCCCACTCCATCTCTCACCGCAGGGGCCTCAGTCTAGCCCTCACTCCTTCCCTCCACCACAGACTGACCTGCTGGGCTGGGGGGAGGCGTGCATGTGCACTCAGTTCCCCCAGCCTGAGATCGACTGGAAGAGGCTCTGCGATTGACCAGTCGATCATGTTGGACAGGTTGGTGACCACCTAATTTGTAGATCTCTTTTGGAATCTCATTAGCTTCAGGAGCTTTGCCACTAGACATTTGTTGTATGGCCTTTTGGACTTCCGCGATTGTAGGCAGAGCTTCAAGCTAAGTGTTGATGGTGATTTGAGGCAGCTTGCGCATGGTGTCCATGTTAATGGAGGAGGTCTGATTGAGGACGGTGCTAAAGTATTTCAGCTCATCTCTGGAGGATCTGGACCATGTCAGTTAGCAGCATGGTACCATCGGTGGACAGCAGAGGGAAGGATCCGAGGACCTGCAGACTGCTGACAGTCTTTAAGGCATTAAAGAACTTTTTCATGTCTTTGCAGTCAGCATAATGCTGGATCTCATCTGCTTTGTTCTTTAACCATGTGTCCTGCATCTCTTGCAGTTCGTGTTGAATGGTTTTGAGCTGCGTAGATTTAATTAATAAGCAAGTGAACAGACATTCATTTTTCATTCCAGAAATACAGCCACATACTTGCAGTGGCTCAAGCCAGAAGCTGGGGAGCATTAGAGCATACCTCCCTACTCAGCTGGAGCAGATAGTTTTGGGCAAGGCTAGCCTGCCCACACACTCTGCAAGGGTGGGTTGCAGGGGAGAGGTGCAAAGCATCCTGGGATACTGAGGGACTGTGAGTTAACTTGAATCTGGTGGGGATCTGGGACAGAAGTTCAATAAACTGATTTAACTTAAATCAGTGAAGTCTGATATTACATCCATCCAGGTTTATCTTAAACCAGTTTTGTCCATTTAAAAAATGGTTTATGCGTACTGAAATTCTGTTGTGTTACAGATTTTAACTGGTTTCTGATCGCTTATACCTGTTTGTGTAGTATCTGTCCCTAGTCTTAAAGACAAATTCTATCATGCTACACTTTCATAACTGTAAATATGTGTATTTGTGTGTGTGTATTTGGGTATTTGTTGTTTGTGTGTGTGTATATGTGTGTGTATTTGTGTGTGTATATGTGTGTTTGTGTATATGTGTGTGTGTGTGTGTGTGTGTGTGTGTGTGTGTGTGTGTGTGTTTCCCAAGCAGGGCTTTTATTAATACAAGTGTGGTACTGTCTGTCCTTTTTTTAAATTTTCACAAAATAAGTATTGTTGAAGTAGTATAGTTACATAGGGATAGCTACTGGATATACCACTTGGTAGCTCAAAAATGGTATTTAGAGGTTTGCTTTTGGGATTGGCTTGTAGGTAAAGTAGATATTCCATTGGAATAGTGGTCCAGGGCAACAGCAAGAGTTAATTGATTTCTAAAAGCCTGTTTGTGAGAAGGGCAAGCAGACGCACAGGCTGAGAAATTGAAGATATGTAACACACTGCTCCATAATGTTAATAGTGTACCCAAACAGAGATAAGGGACTCTGTAGGTCACAGTGCCAAACTGCAGAGCCCTTGAGATTTCCAGTTTTGGTAGATGGAGAAACTGGTAAAAGCCCAAATTAGGATGTGTGCATGTGATGGGTTTGTGAAACAAAGGAATATGCTGACAGCACAGAATGTGGACAGTATGATGACCACAGAGAGACCAGTCAACGATGCCCAGAGATGAAGACTCATCAGAGGGGGAGAAAGAATACAAAAGAGGGGATTTCAGAGCAGCAAAGGATCCCTGAGAGAGGAACCCAAGGCCACCATGGACAGAGGGCAAGCCCATCTCACTCACCCCCCTGGGGAAGATGGGCTATGGCCTTTGCGCTTCAGTCTGATGACATCTGACATTCAAGAGAAAACTTCAGGATGAAGCTTGCATACTGGCTGGATGTACCTTCCCTCTAGAAGATAGGACTGGTAGATATAGAACTATTTGCATTATTCTTATCAATAAAATTGACCTATTATTGAATGGAGAGGTTATAATCAGTCTGAGGGTTTGAGATTGCCCGCAACAAAGGCATCTGGGTCATAAATCCAGTGGCAACACCACTGACTGTTAGCTTTAGTTTTGTAGTATAAAAACAGGTATAGATCTCACTCAAGGAAGTTCTTGTGCAGAGAAATTCCTGTCTACGTGAGTGTCTGCTTAGTCATTTATTTTATCAAGAACTGTTGTAGGTCTGATGTACTGTTATTTGAAAATCAACATCTTTATAAATAAAACATGGTGTTCCCATGTTAATTATTTAACACCCATGGATGAGGTATGCTGCATTTTTTCATTCTGAGACTAAAAGGTGGTGTGAAGAAGAGAAAGTAATTGTATAATTCAACAAAAATGTATTTGGCATCTGCCTCATTTGAGACCAGAAGAAACTTTTGAATGGGAATCTCCTTAATAGACAGGGAGGGGACACATTATTGCTGACCCCTCTGCCTTGGACTTTACTTTGGCTGGCTCCTGGCAGATTTCAGATTAGTTACTCCTTCAAGAATAGTGCAAAAGCCATTATTTTCCTGAGGCATTTTGGGAGTGGGTAGACTGACAGGTTGTTCCTAAACAACCAGTAATTTTAAGTGTTATGATTAATTCTTTCTTATCAGTCAAGATAAGATCTAATATAGAATTTCTTTATGTTGGATGCTACGCTTCTTGCGTTAGGAACTGTCATCTATAATTTTTAGTAATTCTGAGGACATTTTAATACTGGCTCCATGAAACCTTTAGCATATGGCACTTCAATTGAAGTCTCTCAAGATTATGCAGTGTTTATTCGGAGCACATGTATAAGCGCACAAGGAGATTGTTAGAAAAAGTAGCATGGATTTTGATCAGAAAGTCATTATGTTTTGTAATTTTACTAGAACTTAATTTTATCTAAGGTATCATTAACCTGAATTCTCACATGTATAAGCTAAAATTTGATTCAACTCCTATCTTACCTTTCTAGGTTACACACTACAAATCCCCAAGCGAGGCAAAAGGGGGAAAGGGGCCAGGAGGCTTCCCTGGCTGACCAGAGAAATCCAGGGCAGCCTAAGGGACAAAAGGGGAGCACATAAAAAGTGGAAACAGGGAAAGATCACCAAAGATGAATATACCTCCTCTGCTCGTGCTTGTAGGGAGGCAGTTAGACGGGCCAAAGCTACCGTGGAGCTGAGGATGGCAACCCAAGTAAAAGACAACAAGAAATTGTTTTTTAGATATATAGGGAGTAAAAGGAAGGCCCAGGGAGGAATAGGACCCCTGCTAAATGGGCAGAAACAACTGGTGACGTAGGTGTATGTATACAGAGAGGATTTCATGTATGTACACATATGCATTTCAAACTTTGAACTTCAAACTTCAGTGGGTAGCTTGTATCCTCAGAGCTGCTTACTCTTTAGCTTTCTGATATATAAGCTCCTAATGTGCTAGACCATTAATGGATCCATCCCTACAGAGTACTCATTCAAGTAGAACCCTGTTACAGAAAACCCTGCTGTTTTGAAGTATAGTCCAATTATCTTCTCTTAATAGGCCCATGATACCTTTAAAAATAATCAGCCTATAAACTCTAATAGATACTGAATGCTCTGAACAGATACATTTCGACTATAGCCTCTGTGTTCTGCTACTATCATATTTCCTTCATTTCCTGACACCTGGAACATTACAGTTTACTGAATATATCAAGTGAAGATTATGATTGTATAAGAGTTAATAAACCCTGATTTTGTACCCTGGGCTGATATTTATATTTAATATTGTCTCAACTGTTCTTACCTGCTTGTACTATGCATTATACAAAATTAACAAATTTATAACTATGCCAGACCAAATCTTGATGGTCTGTCTCATACCCAGAGACTCGTGGTAGATGGGTCGGTTTTGACCTGGAAGGGTGTGGGCAGTGGGGTCTCGCAGGGCTTGGTCCTTGGCCCGATACTCTTTAATGTCTTCATCAGTGACTTGGACGAGGGAGTGAAATGTACTCTGTCCAAGTTTGCAGATGACACAAAGCTATGGGGAGATGTGGACACGCCGGAGGGCAGGGAACAGCTGCAAGCAGATCTGGACAGGTTGGACAAGTGGGCAGAAAACAACAGAATGCAGTTCAACAAGGAGAAATGCAAAGTGCTGCACCTAGGGAGGAAAAATGTCCAGCACACCTACAGCCTAGGGAATGACCTGCTGGGTGGCACGGAAGTGGAAAGGAATCTTGGAGTCCTAGTGGACTCCAAGATGAACATGAGTCGGCAGTGTGACGAAGCCATCAAAAAAGCCAATGGCACTTTATCGTGCATCAGCAAATGCATGACGAATAGGTCCAAGGAGGTGATACTTCCCCTCTATCGGGCGCTGGTCAGACCGCAGTTGGAGTACTGCGTGCAATTCTGGGCTCCGCACTTCAAGAGGGATGCGGATAACCTGGAGAGGGTTCAGAGAAGGGCCACTCGTATGGTTAAGGGCCTACAGACCAAGCCCTACGAGGAGAGACTAGAGAAACTGGATCTATTCAGCCTCCGCAAGAGAAGGTTGAGAGGCGACCTTGTGGCTGCCCATAAGTTCATCATGGGGGCACAGAAGGGAATTGGTGAGTATTTATTCACCAAGGCGCCCCCGGGGGTTACAAGAAATAATGGCCACAAGCTAGCAGAGAGCAGATTTAGATTGGACATTAGGAAGAACTTCTTCACAGTTAGAGTGGCCAGGGTGAGTATATAATGAAGAGGATAGGTCACTGATATACTAAAAATCTGGATTGTTTGATAAATTTTGTGCATATAAACACTATATGTTTTATATAACAACTAAATGCAAGAAGATTAATTGAGGAGAAATAAGATAAGTCATACTTACAGGATGGGGACCTCTATCCTGGGAAACAGTGATTGAAAAATGGTTTGGAGGTCATGTTATCCTACAATATATAAAAATAGGAATCTCAAGTATAAGTGAGGAGGTTACATTACCTCTTTATTTGAAACACTGGTACAAATGCTGCTGGAATAGTATGTCCTTTTCTAGTGCCAACAGTTCAACTACGATGACAAATTGGAGAGGATTTGGGAAAGAATCATGTATACGATTAAGAATTTGAAAATATGCCAGGAGGGACTTAAGGAGCTCCATGTATTTATCTTATTGAAGAGAAGATTAGAGTAGTAACTTGATCACTGTCTACATGTACCTATGTAGGGAACCAGAAATCTGATAATACAGGACTTTGCAAACTTGAAGACAGATCTCACAGATACAGAGGCTGAATGAGATCTGATGGCTGAAAGTTAAAACTAGACAAATTTAGACTAGAAATAAGGCATGCTGCTTTTCAGTTTATTTATTTATTTACTACAGTGGAGTTAATCACTGGAACATCTTATTGTGGGTTGTGCTGAATTGCCCTGTGGTAAGGGTTGGCATTCTATGTAATAATTGAAGAATATTGAGATGTAATAATTGTACCAGATGAAATGGATCTTAGTTTCTGGTATGAATATATTTATCTGGCTTACGAGGTAGCAACAGGAAAAACAGGCAGGAAATAATAGCTATAAGCAGTTTT
Source organism: Alligator sinensis (assembly GCF_000455745.1). NCBI lineage: Eukaryota > Metazoa > Chordata > Crocodylia > Alligatoridae > Alligator > Alligator sinensis. The sequence continues at coordinate 1,277,552 of NW_005842074.1, forward strand.
CCCAGCAAACACTGGGGAACAATTACAGGACAAAGGCATACTTTCAGGCCTGAGCAACACATCTGGTCTTCCAGTGCAGGAAACAAACAGATCAAAGATTCTGTAAATATCTGGAAGTTCCTGCCAGCTAATTGTGAAACCTGTCTAGAAGGACAGACTGACAGAGAAAGCTAGCAAGGCTTTGAGGAAAGCATTAAAAAAGTTGGGCCTTTCCCTAGATTCAAGGAGTGATGAGGCGTAGGGAGACATAAGCACACAGGTACATTGGTTTAATTTGATAGATCTGTTTAATTCTGTAGCAATCTAAATATTTTGCTTTAAAAAGGCAGGTTGTTACTAGATACCACTGAAATGATCAGGGTTGATCAGGGAGAATTTCAGCCCCAGATCTGGTATGAGGATTGGAGTATCCTCTGATTCAATTTTAAAGCACAGGCAACAACCGAGACCTGAGGAGACTGCACTCAAAAGAGATAATGAAAAATCAGAGGGGCAGTTATCGCATTAACCATGATGTCTCCAACCCTGAAAATACTGAGATATTTCTCCAGAACATAAATTTACAAGCTGTGAAGTGTGCATCCGTGCTGGGTGTACATAGTTCTTAGAGGGGGGACATGTATGAATCACAGTGGTGAGTGGCATTCCCCCACTACTTCAGCCATCGCTGCCACATTCCTGTGTTACCAGCTGCCACCAGTTTTTTTTTTTCCACCCCACTGCTAATTGCCACCAGTTGGGGGAATCAACATCAGGGGAAAGAGAAGCAGTCAGCATTGGGGAAGTAATGGCAGTGGCTGAACTAGGGAGGTGCAAAAGTGGCTGACTTTATAGGGGTGAGACAAGAACTCACAAGCTGTAGGAAATGTGTCTCTAAAAGATAGTTCTAGTATGAATAGGAATTAATTCGTGGAAGTCCTGTGGCATATGGGAGGCCTGAAGTTTGTGTAGGTAATCACAATGGTCTCTTCTATCCTGTTAATCAGAGAATATCTCACTTTCCTATTTGTCTCCCATTGTGTCAAGCTAATATGGTATGCAGCTTGCCACCGCAGATTTAATTTTCCAAATGCTAGAACCTTTTCCCACCCCCACCCCCAAAGACCAAAAGCTTTTCAAATATGATCTTAGGGAAAAGGTTCATTTCAGTAGCTTCTGCTATATTTTATGTAAGTGGTGGGATGGAAGTATAAAAAACAATAAACTTTGCCCTTTTCATACATAAAAGCCTATAGTTAATAGAAATCTGTTACTATATATACAGTATTAACTATAGTGGGAAGGCTATAGTTAATAGAAATCTTTTGAGCTATTATAAATTGACTGGTATAAATCAATGGATCTATACTGATATGCAGTATTTGAGGATCGTGAAGGCTTACCAGAGCAGTTAATTTAGCACGAGATGTAGATATTCCCTTTGGGGAAGGAATGGATAACTTGGCCTTACCAGTCTAGTAATATGCTGAGGTCAGTGGGGAAATGCTGTACAAAGACTTTTTTTCTGAAAGGGTCAGTCCATCAGTGATGATTAATTATTCTACATCCTGCCTGTTCCTGGGCCAAATATTCCAGTTGTCAAGGAAATTGTTTTCAAGCATGAAGAAGAATCTGTGGAAATCATTGTTGAGTGTGTCAGCAATACATCCTCCAGATTTGCTAGACATTAATGCGTCAACCATTCACACCTGAAATCTGTAGTTGTGACACAGGGACTTCCATAAGTTTGGAAAGCACGTTCTGAATTCAGCTTTCTGTGGCGACACGCCTATAAACATTTGAGTATGTGTATCATTGTCTTCAACCCCTGAACAGCAACATTTGGAAGTAATTTGCTCTGAAGGTGTAATGGTTATGCTCAGTCATGCCATGTGGAGATTCAGCATCTCGCTCCTTAGTCTAGTGTAACCCTGACCTGTCAGTATTATAGGGAGGGTCAGACTGTGTCATTTTCTTAGTTGGCCAGTCTCCTTAGATAAGCCAGAGGTTTCCAAAGTTGATTCTTTTATCTCCTTTCAGCAAGGAGGATGCAACTGTGATGAATGAGGTAAAATATAATTTATTGCCAGAGATAATGCACAAAAATGAAAAACAGCAGCAAACTACATTTAAAAATAGAAACTTATTTATACCTGTAGCACTGTGGAAGCCTGTTGTGCTGACTGAATTTAACAAGCAGACTTGGGATTCAGGCTTGGGACTGCCAGAGACTGGAGGCGTTATTGATGTAGGGAACTAATTACCCGTGTGATGAAGTTGCCTGCTGGAGGTTTTTGACTACTTAATCATTGTGGCACCTCCTACTGGTTAATTCATTGAGCAGCACAGGTAAACCCTCCTGGAGGAGATTCTGTCCTCTTTTCATGCTGAAGTTTTCATCCCTCTTTTCAAGTACTCTACTGTCAACAACAACTAAGTAGAGGTAAATTCATTTGTGAAAAGTTAAGCGTCGAGTCATAGGCTGAACAGGTTGGCATGCATTTATGACAGTCCTTGCCACCATTATAACAGCGTGAAAAAACCATATTTTTCAATTAGAAAAGCAAAGCAAAACTTAAAATATGCCCTCTGAGACAGAGCGCCATAATTAGGTGAAGGGAAAGTAAGCTATGCAACCTTTTAGGGATCTTTTAAAAATATATTTATTTTTTTACATAAGGCTTTCAACATGCGACATGTTTTTGCCAGTGTTTTTAAAACTCTCAGTTGGCACATGTCCTAAGACTACTAATTACACACATTCAAATTCATAATATACCTTCCACCTAGTCTGTTTCACTGGGCTGCTTCTCTCTCTTAAAATCCACCAGCAAAAATACTAAAAATATAAGTAAAAAAATAAGATAAATTCAGGCATGTACTGTACATTTTCTACTGCTTAAAAATGTATATAATCTCTAGCATATTCTGTTCAAATGTGGATATAACACAAAGAGAAGAAATATACATTTTAAGTATTATGTCTTTTCTTATGTTGTCTCTTTATACAATTATTTTTAAATAATAGATTCCTCAGTGTTGAAATGTTTACTGTTTTGTGTTTCCAGTTGTGGAATAATTGGAAAACCCTGGAGACTAACAACACTAATACTGCTTTGTTCTTTACTTAAAACTAGAAATGCATTGTTAAATAGTCTGGATTTTTCATCCTGGTTTAATATGCTGTTATCTAACAGGATGCAGTGAGTGTTCTGTAGCAACTGCAAAACTCATCAAGCAAATGGAAAAGATTACCCATGAAATCAAGCTTCAAACTTTTATTTTCTCACAATCAATAGGAAAGTAATGCAGTTGGATTTATAATGATATTGAGATTGACTGTTTAAATCCTTTTTAAAGTTCAAAGCCTGAAACAGACTGTGTGTACAAACAATTCATAGTGGAGCTTCTAAGCAGGGGTTTGTGATAAATAAGTGAAATCAGGTTTGACTGAAATGGCCCACCAATCCCATATGGGTTTAACAGGAAAATTTCAGGCTCAGAAAGACAGTGGTTTGGGGAAGCATCAGGCATTGGTTTCAAATTACCTGAGATTGCTTTGTGGATTTTGTCTTCTGGGAGACATGAAGACAAGATGCTCATTAAAAATGAGCAGCACCATGGAGGATGATTGAGCTTCAAGTACACTTGTGGTTTTTAGCTTGAGGAGTTTAAAGGTGAAGATGTGTTTTAAAAGCTGAACTGGCAGATGAAGAGGAATACTGTCAGGCATCTCATTGAAATGCCTTACATATACAGGACCTTCTTACAATGCAGTGTTTTTAACAATAGGAAGAAAAATATTTTTCATTTCGGAATGTTTTGTGAGAGAATGAAAAGACTGGTAATCACTGAAATATCAGTCTCAAATTTGATAGAGCTTCATGACCCTAGTTCTGCTGTCTGTTAATTTAATGGACAGTATTAACCTTCCATATATATTGTGAAAGTTGCAAAAAAAACCCCAAAACAATCCTGGGACCACCTCACAAGTGAGCCCTGTTGTGATGCCTGAGCTGGGTTGAAGGAGAGAGCTTGAGTACTGGAAGCAGTGGTGGTGGCACAGAGCTCATTGCAGGCTAACTGTCCAAGTATTTACTGAGCTGTTTACTCAGAGCTCACTAATATGATACTGTGGCAGAAGAATAACGGCTCTGTACCAAATTATCTGCCATATCCATTCCTTACACCAGATTAAGGCTAACTTCCTTTTATGTGGTTTATGCAGAAAAACTAAACATTAGGACAGTTGAGTAATATACACATCTTAAACTAGAAATATAGAGACTAGATTGTAAGAATTTAATAGAAAAAGTGTAGTGCATCAATGTTGTTATATAACCTAACACAAAATATATTTTTAAATAACGTAGAGAGTGGTTGAACATTTACTTTAAATGATTCTATGAATTAGAGAACAACTTTTTTAAAAGTAGTTTCAGAAAACTTGTCGCTGAACACACCCTATTTCTGGAAAGCCATGCAGTAGAAGTAATATGGAAGGTTCTTCTCATTGTAAAATTTGCTGTCTATTATTCTTTATTTGCTGTACACTGATGTTAGAGAAGCAATATGTGGCCTTATAATCATAGTCTTGAAAATTGTATTTTTTACTTAAGTTCAGTTATTATAGGAGATAAATGAGCCCTGAAGGATGATAGACTTTTGAATGCCAATCTAGGGCATTTATAGCTTACATTTCTAAAAAAATAAATGGACTACTCTCTGACTCTCATCCCCTTCTCAGGTATTTCTAGTTAATTTTAGGTTCTACCAAGTGTATATTACTCTCTTGAGCATGCATTTAGTTTCCCCGTTATTTTAGTTTCCCTGTTCCCTCCAATTTTGATGATTATGCTAGGTTAAATTGCACAGCTTGCAGAAAACTCAAAAAGGAGGTAAGGGAAGTTTGCTTTAAAACTATTAACAACTGAAGGTAGTGCATACATTATATTTAGATTGGCCTAACTAAGGGTAGATTTATCTAAAGTTCCAGAGTGCACATACATTCAAGGAGTTTGGGCAAAAAATTGTCAGCCCAATCTAACTTAGTTTACCTAAGGAGGTACACTACATAGATTCGGCTAACCTGTGCCCGATCTAACAAAATGTTTGCACGTGTTCAGAGTGCAGTCCTTTGGCTGGGAAAGCTCAGGTGTTTCCCCCAACCCCAAAGCTGCGCGTTTCTTATCCACCCATTCCCCCACCCCCCCACGGACCCACCAGATCAACCTGCTGCTACCTGCTAGCCCCGCCAAATCTGCTCCCACCTGCCCCTCCCTTCACTCTGATTCATCACATTCCTGGTGCCGTTCACAAGTAAGGATCTGATCTATGCTCACATGGCTTAAAGGAAGCCACACAGTCACAGATCAAATCCTGTGAAGGTGTGCACATGCCCTGAAGCAAAACCTTCAATGCTACTACAAAAAGCAGGAAACCTTTTTTTCTTTCTGTATGTTTGAAATTCTACTTTTCTATAATGGATTAGCATGACTGCTTATGTCCTACCTTGGCCCTATAGAGAAAGCTTTAGGTTGCAGAGGTCTTGCACTTAACCTTGGCACAGGTGCAGTGTTACCAAGGTAAAGGCCAATGACTGGCAATTTTTAAATGTTTTTTCCTTTGCAATATTTTGATTAGTGCTTTTGTCATTTAGGTCACTATGCCTTCAAGAGACTATGGAACAAAGAAAAATGAGTGAAATGAACAGTTTCATAGTTTAGCTGTTTTCCTTTTCGTTCTAACTAGAAACACCTATGAAGGGCATGTTTTAGTGAAAACTCTTCTCAGACAATAAACTGAAAGGAGCGGTAAAGGTGAGATAAAAATCATAGTGAGAACATAGGATCCTTGCAGTAATGAAAATAGTATACAACAGCTGTTTTGCAGTACAAGAAAACTCAAATAAATGTTAAGTGGAAAAAAGATACCTATATATTCAGTCATGTTACTTACTAAAGCATAATGTGGCTGATTTCCACTTGAAAATTGTGACTGGGAAATGTGTTGATCAGAGGCTGACACGAACATTAACCTCCTTCCTCTCTCTTCTTGTAAGTAATTTTCTTGTAAATAAAAAAACAGAGGACCATTCGTACTACAGCTGTTTTCAAAATAGCATTGTAACCTGAGATACTTCATGCAGAATTTTGGAAAACTTATCTGAAATGTTACCTTCAATGTTTCCATGTTAAGAGCTTTGATTCTTCAAGACGATGGGGAAAGTGAACTTGAGGAGATAGCATAATTCAGTGGTAGGCTTCCAGTTTGGATTTTGCGCTATTTCTGGCATAGCTGGTGACTTCTTGTGAAATCTTTAAGATACCTAATCTCCCTGTTCCTCAATTTATCCATCTATGAAATAGGAGTAAATATTATTTTCCAGGCATCTTAAGGTATGTTCAGATATAAACGAGGAAATACTGTAATAAGAGCTACATAACAGGAGAATCTTTTCTTATATTTCTTAATTTGCGTGATGCTTTCTCCTTGGCAGAATATCTTTAAGGTTATGAATTCTGTTTTGCATGAATTGAAGGAAATCCACCTTTCAGTTATTTGTCGTTCAGTGGGATTTTTGTCTAAACAACTGAAGCAGTTTGTCTAAGAGCTTTTTGTATTTATGAAGCATGATGTTATCATTTATATGTAATAAACAGGATACAAGACATATGGGAAGCTTGGCTTTCATTTAATCATTTTGTAGTATTTTTGACTGTGCTCCAAAATTTCTGTAGTTTGGGACACTTCCAAAACATATGTAGATCACCCGCCTCCATTTGTACCTGCTATGCACAACTGATCTCTCGCTCTTGCTCTCTCTCTCTCTTTAAAGTTGCCCATCTGTGTGAGGTTAAGTATATATGGTAGATATCAACTTTTTAATTGCAGAAGATATTAATACTGTATATAGCTTTCAGTTTTTGTCCAGAAGGAGAGGATTATTTTTCACAGGGTGTTTTGATATTTGTTTTCTTTATACTAAGGCACTAGGTGTCATTTGTGGCAGAAGGTATGAAGCTTTGATCACAATTTCTTTTTCTTGCTCTTTGACCATTTCAGTTTGTATATTTTTTATGTGCTTTGTTTCCTTCCTTGTTTTCATTAATCTTAGTGGTTCCTTATTTTGCATTTGCTTTGCAGGTTTTATATACAAGCTTAAATTGTTTAGAGATACATTTGACAGAGATTTTTACTTGAGAAGTTATTAGATAGTGATTTTTTTTGCAGGGGCTTCATTTTTCAGTGTTTCGCTAAATGTTGTCACAATAATATATTTATAAAGCATCTTTTCTGCTCACATACTCCATTCAAGCAAGCAAGCAGGTTGGCCACTAATATAAGCAAATGAAGTAATAATTAAGAAGCTGTAAAATAATCTATTCAAGAAGGAATGAAATCCTAAAAAACCACTGAATCATATATTTCTTGGTACAAAAGAAATTACTTATCTCTGTTCATATTAACAGAATGTTATTAGAAACCCAGCAAATAATTGTATATCCAGCCCGATAGCTTTCCGTACTCTAAAGCATAAAAATCAAAATGGCTCTTACACATCACATACCTGACTTTTAATAATATCTCTTAAAAGTGGAAGAAGTCCATAATTTTTTTTTCATGCACTGTAAGATCTGACAGTTCTCTTTGGTACATTCTGAAGAACTCATCCACAGCTGCTCTAGGCATATATCCAGTACATGTAATATGCACATTTATTTGTTGATATGCTGTTCAAACTCTTGTTTGATGGGAGAATGATTAATTTCCCTAGGTCTTTTCTGTTTCTCTTTTCACTGTGGCTGCTGTATGTTTGACAAGCTTTTAAGTTTTATATCCTCACAATACCTCTGTAAATGAAGAGATAGTATTTTTGTTTTATAGGTAGGGAGCTGTGACAAAGAAAAATTGAGCATTCACTGATTTTTGGATTCCCAGTCTTTAGATGCCCAGCACCTGATTTTCACAGTACTTAGAACGTTATTTGTTTGAAATGCAGCTCCCATTGACTTTGGCTCCAGGCATGTGTTTCAGCCCTTTTGCATATTATATTAGGGTATCAAGTCTGGTGCCAAGAAAATTACGAACACACAAACAGGACTGTGGAGGGGTAGAATAAAGTGAGGCCAATGTGGTATTTAGCTATTTTAACTATGTGATGGTCCTTTTATTGCAATCCTTTGCTTCATTCACAAGATACCTTCCAACTTCTGCAGCAAATGAAGCAGAGGCCATGCAGACTGTAGTCCTCACTAAACACCTCTTCTCCATCCACTGAACAGGTTAACTCTGTGCATGGACTGAGGCAAAAGTCCACTGGTAAAAAATAGTTTGTGATCATGCAGCTAAGAATGTATCATAATGGATGTATTTGGAGTACAAAAATTAGTGTTGGAAAAATACTGATGAGTACACGCTTTGAAAACGTGAATATTTAAATCCATGACACTGACCTTTGCCACTCAAGCTCCTGTTAACACTAGTAGGTTGCCATTCTCTTTGTGAACGATCACATACTGGGATGAGATGCACCCCAATTTTGCCAGTGGGTTTCACAGATATCTGAGGACAACAAAGGAATAGTGAGATTCAGGAATATTGAGTTTCAATCTAGGCTATAATTTTCTTGACTTTCCTACCAATCCTGACCATCTGTACTCCATCTCTTCCAGTCGGTTTGCACCACAGTCCTGCTTCTTCACTATCCTTGGCTCCTTGTCATAATCCCATTCTCTGTGCCTTGCCAGTCTCCACTCCTCAGGCTTGTCTTCTGTACTTCAGGCAGGTCTGTTCTCTCCCAGACTTGTTTCTCAAATCCTAATTTCTCCCACTCTGTCTGTTCTTTTACTTGCATTCATTTGCTGTCTCTTTGCCCAGCCAGTTTCCAGTTTCCCTCTTACCCTAAATCCTGGTCACTAGTTTGTTTACCCGGCCATCTTGATCTAGACCCCCAGCTTCTCTGATTTGTCTCTTTCCAGTATTACTTTTCCTCCCTAGGCTCCTTGTCCAATCAAAGTCCTCTCTTTTCAGCACCAGATAGCTGACTCCTGTCTCCATCTCTTGCTCTGTCTCTGCCCATCTTTTTCACCCCTAGTCCCAGCCTTTCATCACTGCCTACTAGCTTCTCCTCTGATCTAATAACTCCTCTCTAGCCTTTCAGGAAACTGAGTGCCTCTTGTATCCTTCACTGTTTTTATCCCTGTCTCTTCCTGTCCTAGTTACCTCTCTTCTCTTGACAACAGATCCCAGCCTCCTCTGCAGTTCCTAATCCCAGTCTTCCCTTCCTCTTCAGGTCCAGTCATACAGATGCGTTCCTCCAGTCTCATCCTTTTCATACCAATTGATCTGTTTCCCCATGCTACCTGTATGCTAGTAGAGGGATTGTTGAGAACATACAAAAAGCAGACTCCCTGCTTCTCACTTCCAGCACCTGGCATCTTGTTGACCTAGAGCAACTTGGAAAAATCATTACTAGAACAGTTTGGTTCTCATCTGTAATCCTGGGATGGAGCACGATCAGTCATTTGGGAAGAATATTATAGGTACAGGCTGATCACACAATAGCTGCAAGGGGTTTGAGAATACTGAGTGAAGGTAGAGACAGTCTTTGGAGATTTTAACTGATAAAATAAAACAATTCACCATGAATTGTGCATGAACTCTTATTTTTTTCATGCTGTTTATAACTTGGCCAAATATGAGCAGATCTTTACAGGATCTTTAAAACATTTTCGACAAAGTGAAATATTGTCAAAACTTCAGGAGTTTTCAAAGCCAAAGCATTTTTGTGGAGATGTTATATATCAGTTTTGAGGTAAAATGTGAATAACCCTTGCCCAGGCATTATCCTTCCCATATACCATTCAGTGAAATTTTTTGGCCCCTCTTACCTGTCAACACAGTCCTCAATTTCCCAAACTAAGTATTAAACAACTCCCAGCTGCAGAAGTCCTTGTGTACTTCTGAGGACAACCTTTCAACTCCTCACAACAACTTTTTCAGGGCGGAGAAAACCTCTCCATACTCCAAGGACAACATTTCTTCGACACAGCACAATTCTACTTTTTTCAAAACCCTTTCTTTCCTTTGCGAACCAGTACACACAATATTCTGAAAGGGGTCACAGTTCTTAATATGAAAAATTCTACTCCCTCTAACTTGCCCCCTTTCACATATTTAATGCCATTAATCTAGAACATTGACTCTCAGTCAGAGTGGTGTGGCACCCTGGGATGCCTTGAGATGCTTTCAGGGGTGCTGCTGTAGACTTTCTGAGTTCTTTGCGACAGAAGAATTGTTCTATTATTTTTCCGTAGTCAAAAATCAAAAGAAAACTAAGAACTGACATTTTCCAAGGAGCCCTCGAGTCTAATGAGGGGTGCCTTAAGTCTGAAACATCTGAGACCACAGATCTAGAAGTAATCCGGTTTTTATATTATGTAGCAGATTACTTTTCAGATTTTAAGACCAGTAATTTATATTAGAATGCTGTTGACAACTTTGGCCATTAGCCCAAATTGTAAATTAAAATGTTTTCATATTTAAGGCACCAAAAATAGAAATAGTTATTTTGTTTCAGAAGGGATTATTGCACATTCTCAAGATCACTCTTGCAAATTCTCTGTAAGGACTTTTTTGTATGTGTACTTCTTTGCATATATGTGGTAGCTGTACTGACACATTTGAGTTAATTGTGCCAATTGTCTGAACTAAGGCATCCGGAAAGACTTTTTTATTTGAAATACTATAATAGCAATGAAGGAGCAGTTAGATTATTTTGCCAAGAATCTACATACAAATGACATTCCAATTAGGTCGTTAAGCCATGTGTCTTAACACAAAAGTCTACTAAAATTGCCCATTGCCTAGTTTTATTAGGTCAGTCAAAGATCACCATCCAGACTTTCTTGGTTTGACTAACATAAATAACTTGTTAACTTATAGCACCTTATTCCTTTCACATCATCTTGTAATAAACATAGTAAACAGCACCATTTCTTGTACAAAACTTTGGGGTATAATACTATACTATTCATTATTTGCTAAAGTGACAATTGGCCATTGATTTCTACTCTGACTTCTGCCTCTGTTATTTCGTAATATAAGACAGTACTCTACCACACGTTTACTCAGCTTACTAGCAGCTTCCAAAGTAGTTGTGGTCAGGGCCTTAGTTTTTCTGTAATCACAAAATTTGCTGCACAGAAGATCCCACACCATTGCACAATGTGCTGAAGCACCTTATGAGTCTTTTTTTTTTTTTTTTAAACTAAAGCCTTTAGTTATTGTGAGCATCAAAATATCCATAACTCTAATCAGATTTAAAATAACTAAAGCAGTGCAGTGTTTTTGTTCTGTTTTCTTAAATGGAGTTTCTTAATAACTCTACAATGGCAAAACACATTATCAGTAGCGTAACAGTTAAAAAAAAAAAAAAATAAAGACCACCATCATTAAACTCAACTAAATTGTAAAGTGGTCAGTTATCAGGCTTGCTGACATGTTCCCTTGGGGGCACACTGCTGAATGCCTTTATAGCAATTTTGTAGGACTTAACTCTTAAATGAATATGTGTTCATAGCCCCTGCGTTCCAGACATGGGTTCCTTTTCTTCCTACCAAGCAAAAGTCCGTTAGCTCAGTGGCCTTGTCTCTGGGAAAAGACATAATTCCTTCCCACCGTTAGCAAAAGCCTCCAGTAGTTCATAGGTACTAGAGGCAAAAATAAGTTTCCCTATGCTCATAGGCGGCGGAAGGCTGGGGCTAACAGGGATCAGCCCCCCCAAACGCAGGGCAGCAGGTAGGGCCACAAGGCAGCCCCGCCGCGAGCTCTGGGTGGCTGCAGCAGGGGTGGAGAGGGACATGCACGCAGCCAGGATCACAGCCCGGCGTGTGGATGACTGGCTGCCCAGCATGGCAAGCAAGTACCAGTCTACTTTGTGAAGGGGAAGGGGGTCCTGGCTGGGCCAGATGGTGGGACAGTCGAAGCCTGGGCAGCATATCCAGGGGAGCAGGGGGGGCTCCTGCTGCTGTGCACACCCTGGGGAAGACCTGGAGGGCACGTGCCCTCCAGGTCTGTGTGTGAGGTGGAGGTGGCTATCACTGCGCTTTGTACCCTGCTGCAGTTGCCCCAGGAGTGGCATGACACAACATGCATCCCACCGCCGGATCAGGAGAGGGCGCAGTGCACCCCAGCAGTGAGACACATGTGGCCCACCCCCTCCCCCCCCCCCCCCCCCCCCCAACCCTTCCCTCATGGAATTACCTGCTGGGCAGCAGGAGCAGGAAGCACATGGGGCAAATCAGCCTGTGCAGGGACCAGAAGCAAAGAAGGCGGGCTCCCCACGGATAATTTTTTCTCCTTCCACCTATGCCTATCCTTCTGTTGAAAGTCCCAAGTACTTTCTAAGCAGGTGTCAAAAACCAGCTGTCAAAAACTACATTTCTCATCCTTCAAATAACATCTACAGGAATTTAAGTTTACTCAATGAAATGATGCATGGCACAATAGAAACTGGAAAGTTGGGGATAACTTAAATTGAAAGTAATATTATACAAAGAAATAAGAAATGCTACGTGTTTTATTCGTTTTCATGTTTGATTCAACAGACTCAGTTTTTGAGTTTACGTGATTCTGCAGTAGATTTTCCAATTTACTTGATAGGAGCACAGCAGAAAGGAGAGGGCCTTGCTGTAAAAAAAATATTTATTTTGCTACAAAACAGTTGAGTCCTTGGTTCTGGTTTATTGTGTTTGCATACATTTCTCTTCAGAAAGCACCAAAATTTAGGGCTGACACTCTTAGCCATAACATGCCCCAGTAGCCTTAAATTTGGCAACATGTATTGGATACAGCACCACATGCTAATCTGAGACCTCTGCAAGCATGTAAGCACAAAAGAAATAAGGCAAAGGGTCAGGCTTAATGTTAAATTTCTTTGTTGGCTTATGTCATGTTTCTAGCTTGCAGTTTTTGGAATATTCAGTAATGTGTTGTACCTTTCTATTTAGTAAGCTTGACATTTAAAGACATTTGTCTTCCTGCCATAACTGACAACATTAAGATTTCTTTAATCCATTTATGTTCATTTATAGGTTTAAGTTTATTTTAATTAATTTAATTTAATTTAATTCTTCATTGAATCACAAAATCTGCTTGCAGATATTAAAACAAACTAAACAAAACAGCTTTTTACTTTAAACTTGGTGCATTCC